>NC_137346.1:35030680-35198180 GCF_965287045.1 Carcharhinus amblyrhynchos
GTATTATGTTGGCTTGTCCAGTTTCTGGTCAGTGATAATCTCTGGGGTGTCTATGGTTGGGGATTCAGTGATGATAATGCCATTTAGTGTCAAGGAGATGGTTAGTTTCCCTCTCGTTTAAGATGGTCATTGCCTGGCACTGTATGGTGTGCTTGTGCCTTGCCACTTAAAAGTGAAAACCTGAACGTTACCTAGCTCTTGCTTCATGCACATACAGACTGTTTAAATATCTGAGAAGTTCTGAATGGATTTGAACATTGTGCAATATTTCTACTTCAAACCTAATGTTGGAAGGAAGGTGTTTGATGAATCAGCTGAAGATGATTGGGCTTAGAACACTACACCCCAGGGATTACCATTGATCAGAAAGTTAACTGGACAAGCCAACATAATACTGTGAAAACAAAAGCAGTTCAGAGATTGCAATGAATAACTCCTGCAATAATGTCCTGGGGTTGAAATAATAGGCCTCCAATAACCACAAAATCTGTCTTAATTTGTGCTAAGTATAACTCCTGCCAGTGGAGTGTTTCTTCCTGATTCCCTGGGATAATCAGCATTGTCCATGAGGGAACGATAGACACTGAGAGAGACAAATAGTTATATAGCTTAAGGAGCAGCACTCTACATGAAGTAAGGCAAGAGGACTAAACGAACCTGTATCTTTGGCATCATTCTGCATCACATTCTAGCCATCCAAAAACTGAGCTAATCAATTTTGCCCGGGCTCTTTGATGCCAAACTCCATCAAATACTTTCTTGATATCAAGGGCAGTCAGCCTCGCCTTAGCACTGAAATTCAGTTATTTTGTCCCTGTTTGGATGAAGGCTGTAATGAGACCTGAAACTGAGTGATTCTTGTTGAATGCATTGTTGGGCAGATTACTGGTGAGAAAGTGCTGCTTAATAACATTGTTGAAGACACTTTGTGTTCCTTTGATGATTAAGAATAGGCTAATGGAGTATTAATTGGCCCAATGGATTTGTCCTGTTTTTTGTACATAAGACATACCTGAACAATTTTCCACATTTTCAGATAGGTGACTGTGTTCTAACTACTGAAGCAGGTTATAAATCTGCCTATTAAAAATTCTAAAATCTTCAATATCCTGCAGCTCTGGCAGCATTTGAAAGACTGATTAATATTTAGGTAGATACCTCTCTGAAGTCAAATAACTTGATGTTCGATCTAGATCTGCAGCATATTTACAACATTTTCCTACTCTTTTGTGTAGTTCAAATATTGTTAAAGTTCAACATGTGGAGATACCAGCGTTGGACAGGGGTGGGTACAGTAAGAAGTCTCAACACCAGGTTAAAGTCCAATAGGTTTATTTGGTATCATGAGCTTGTGATACTAAACAAACCTGTTGGACTTTTACCAGGTGTTATGAGGCTTCTTAAAATATAAAATGGAACCAACATGTGCATTTTCTAACTGGTTCTTAATCACAAAAGAGCAAATTTGATCTCTAGCGTTACTACAGCTATGTCTGAATAACAAAGCTGCAGGTTCTATTGCTACTCTGGGGAATTAAGTATACAAGTTAATACTGATAATTTAGTGTAGTACTAGGGAAATATTGCTATATTGGAGGTGCTCTATCTCTGAGTAGACATGAAACAGAGAATAAAAGGCATTATATAAAGGAAAAGTCATTCATCATTCTTTCATTAAACTATACATGATTGAATTTTCAGACTTAATACTCTTTTGATCATGTCTTTTTAATGGCTGCAAAATGAATGGTCTGTGCTCTTCATCTAAATCATACCACTCAATTCAACGTTATAACTAGTCTTTTGCTATTGTTTAGGTAGATGGGAATGTTAAATGTGTGGCTATTAGCAAAAACAGATTCCATTTATATAGTGTGGGGGAGTTCTTCCTGGTGTCCTGGCAAATATTTATCTCTCGATCAACACCACCAAAATATATCAGCCATTATCGCAATGCTATTTGTGGGAATATGCTGTTAACAGATTGGTTACTGCTTTTCCAACATTACAAGAGTGGCTACACTTCAAAAGCACTTGGTTGTAAAGAGCTTTGAGTCATCCGATGGTCGTTAAGGATACAGTACAAATGCAAGTTTGTATAATTTTATGACACCAGGAAAAACTTCCCTGTTCTTCTTGAAATCATGTGATTGGATCTTTTACATTCATTGTCACAGAACAGACGTGGTTTAACATATCCTTCATAAGTTGACATCTCCAGCAATGCACCGGTGCTACATTGGACTGTCATTCTAGATGTTGTGCTCAAGTACCTGTTGTGGGTCTTACTCAACATTCTCTGATAGCCTGGGTGCTTTTCTGGATAAATCTATGTTTTACATTGCAATGATGGTCCATTTAAGAATTAGGTTTCATTAGGAGATGATTTCTGGTAAAGTACCTTGCTTCTAACAACTTATGCAGCCAAATTTCCAAGGAGAGGAAATGAAAGAAGAAGCATCAACAAGAAGTTAGTTATAGGGACAAGTAGATTGTGGTTGTGGCTTTGGTTTCGAGCAGGATTTTAGTTTTTAATTTAAAATAAGCTTGCTCCCGGAAAGATCTTTTTCAATCAGAGTTCAGTTGAAGTTGTGTGTGCTGGCCAAAAGTGTTTAAGTTTCAAATAGTGAGTTGAAATTTTGAGATAACAAAGCTACCAGGAGAGAGAATAATTTAGATGCAGGACTTGAGAGTTAAAGAATATTAGAACTCTGAGAGTTCTGACCCAAGGTGGCTTTGCTTAAGATATTAGCAATGCCTAAGTTGAACTGTGAGTCTACAACAGTGGGACAATTGGAGGAGATTTGAAGGCACAACCTTGCTGGAAATAAGCAGAAGGTCAAAAAACTCTCAGCCCACATACAAATCTTTGAAACAGTACTTAGACAAAAGTGGTTAATCTTCCAATTTCTGGGAAATATTGGACTTGGATATATTGGGGTTACAATTCAAATGGTGTACAAGGAAAATTGGGTTAAAAAGTTTGGTTTAAAGCTTAAGCACCTGTGTTTATTGTACTTTTAATATTTTTTAAGCACAACTATTTGAGATGGTGTATTTATTAGTGGTGATACTCTTTAAGTATTCAGAGTAAATATTTTTATTTTAAATCTTGAACCTTCCAATTTCATTCTTGTATAAAAATACAAGGGTTTTTGGATTCTAATAATAAAATGAACATGTTATTAGTCTCATAGCACTCCTCATTTAAAGACGAGAGCCACAGCCGACACAAATGGTCTACAAATGGTTTATAAATAGATATGTGCTACAGCCCAAAGATTTAAAAAGGAGCAGTATTGTAATGAGATTTCAGTGTACTTCACGTTTAGTGGTTTCCACCTGCAAATTCTTAAAAGAAAATCTCAAGTACTGCAAGTTAAAATTGAGCCATTGTTTAAGGTTAAATATCTGTGCTGAGTGCTATGTCTTGTTGTAATAACTGTTATTATTTTAAATAGGAGAATGTGGCCTATTTTTCATATCCATTCAACTTTGAAATGACCTTAAGAAGTGAGGATAAAACTGAGGGTGAGTTGTTTCCCATTTTTCTCGTGAAGCAACTGATCTGTCCCATAGTATGTTGGTATAGGTGGAATTTTTGAGATATCAACTGATGAGATGCCCGTCTCAATTCTGTTTTCGTAATTTTAAGTGTTTTTCTGTATCTATAGAATTGTAGAATGCTATCCAATTTGTTTTGTACATAGACAGATGCAGAAACTCTCAACTTTCTTCTGTTTTTGTGAAGGTTCCGGTGAGTTAATTCTTTCCCAATCCCAATTCATTCTCCCCACAATCTGCAAGTCTGCGATGGTGAGCTTCTATTACTGCTACCAATATCTCCTCTTAAAGGATGTTTGATCAGGGAGGAACTGGTCATTGTTTCAAAACCCTTGAACTCTCTTTCTAATAGCATTGAGAGAATACCCCACTGGATGAACTTAAGTGGTTCAAGAAGACAGCTCACCACCACCTTTTCTTATAAAACACTTCGAGATGGCAATAAACGCTAACCTTGCCAGCGATTTCCACATTCCACACAGGAATTTAAAAAAGATTATTTACTTTGTGTTTGCGCTCTCTGCACTTCACTTCAGCAGGTCTAACATCATCAAGAAGGTGCAGTGAGGGTAGCTGGAGAAATGGAGCACCAGTCACCCTGGGCTGCAGTCTCATATTGGGATTTGTTATGTTTTATATTGTGGAGTAGGCGATGCTCCAAAATGCTCTGTTAGTAATGCAAATAATACCCTGTAACCAAAACCAAATGGAGGTGATTAGCCTTGGGTCACTGTTCAGCTCTACTTTCCCTACTTTTTTTTGTCTTCTGTTGCTTTACAGTTCCACTGGGTCTGAAATAATGCTGTACCTCATCCAAATAGATGTAATTTGGATGAGATGTAATTGTATGACAATTGGAAATAGCAATTCTGACTGACTTCAGTTTATTATTTTTCGTTATGCCCATATTGCGGAAAATGTACATCCAACCTAGATGGATCAGGGATCTTTCCTGAGGCGAGGGTAGAAGATTTTTCCAGTGAAACTTGGTTCAATAGTTAAAGGTATAATGATCAGCCTTTGGCTGTAGATCAGAATCTACAGCTCTGCATATCTGTTCCCAGGTCCTACCTATCAAACTGAAAAAAACAGATAAGTACTGTAATCACTTCATACTCTCTACACTTATGAGATCTCTGCATGGATAAGTACATGCATACTTGCTTCTAATAGTTGGTAAATTCTTTTTCACATCATGTTATTTGTTTATACAGGGGTCAGCTGCAATGGGGCCCAGCCAAAGACATACAAGATGCTGAGATAGCGTTTCCTGTTAGCTTGACAATATTTAAACCAAATGTTATGAGTTGAATGTGACATTGAACTCAAGAATGCAAAGTATTTCAGACTCTGCTTACTTCGTCTCTTGTGTTATGTCTCTCGATACCCTTGAGGCACAAGCACTTGAATTTTGAGATAACCTATCAGCATCTTTAAATGTCTTTCTGGAGACTGAATGTTAAAGGAAAGATACTAATGCTGAATTCTGGATTTTTTGTAAATTAATCACATGTCAGATATGTGCAAACCCAAGCTAATGTTTAAGTGTATTCAGACCAAGTCACTGGTGTTGATTTGTTTTATTATATTATCAGATATGGAGGGCACACTGTCTTCCTATAGAGGGTACTTCACTTACATAATTTCAAGGAGCTGACACACAAGCTGAGAACCTCAGAGGATAACTGCTGAAGTTTAATCAGCTAAAGCTGCACCACATACCATTACCAGGAAATTTCCTGCTGCTTGTCTACCCTGCCTATTGGGGCATTGGTTTTCAAGGAGCTGAATGGCAATAACCTGTGCCTTCTGTTCCTAATAGCAAGCTAAAATTGATAGCCTAACATTAATACTGCCTGTCTGTACTGCTTTCCTCCCTACAGCCAGGCAAGGATTACTGAGTCTGCCGCACAGGGTTTTTTTGAATCAAATCTTCCATTGAATGAGAACCTCCCATTCCCCCCTTTTGTGAAGCTGACCTGCAACTCAGTGCTTCCTGGTCTCTTGTGGAAGGATCTCCTGTATGGTGCTGCATCCAGTTGCTTGTGTGTCTCAGCACCTCAGCTGCATCACATTGGTAACAGTGGGAGATGTTTTTGTGTTGCTCTGAACCCGATATTAGTTGAATTTTTCAGGCTTCCTGTCGCAATGGCCTGTGCTTTACTTTGCGGTGCAATCTTGTGATTTCTGGCAGAGATGCCGCATTGAGGGATACGGCTACATCACAATCCCTGATAGTCCTGGTAAGAAAACTTCTCTAATCAGAATCAAAATCAGAAAATGCTTATCAATAACTGTTCTGAAGAAGAGTTAAGCCTGAAGCAGCAGCTGGTCTATCTCTCTACAGACGCCAAATGTTTCCAACATTTTCTCCTCTTGTCTGATATTTCATTATTTTTGTTTTTTTTTGATTTACTTGTGAGATTGCCCCTCCTTGATATTGATCCCTGGTGTGAATGGTTTTGTGATTGCCCACAGTGCTCCTCTGCCATTCTTATTCTGAGCCGAGACAGTGAGTGTTAAAGGAATGTTTAAGAATCAGTGAGCGTCAGAGCCAAGTTGATGTGGTCTTTTTGTGATTTCAATAAGCTGCATGGGAAGAAGAAAATTTATTCTTGCCCCATTTGAGGTCCCCTCATAGGGCCTGATTTTACCATCATGTTGCACCTGTTTCCAGGCACAAAAACTTGGTAAAGTCGGGTGGAAAGTGAGTGGTGTGATCCGTGTCCACCTCCATGCCGATTCCCTCTTTACCAAGGCCCTAAAATGGCCATGATCATAATGAGCTGCATGCCCAACTTTATTGGCTTTCCCCATTTACCACCACATTCAGCCCATTCAGAATTGGTGCGAAGAAGACATGCTCCATATACACTTCTCTTGTACGTCTCCACCTCTGCTCTGTGACCTGCCATATAACTGAGAGCTACCTGCTGTTATTCCTGCCAATCAAACTGCAGGGACCCAAACCGGTCAAGTTTTCTAGCCTGCATTATGCATGGTCCCCATCACAGTCATGCCAACAAACCATGTGCATTGATTGCAGCAGCAAGTGAAGAGGGCAGTCAGTTAGATTGCATACCTCTGCCAGGTTGTGTTAATCAAAAGTTATTGAAATTATTTGCATGCCAAACAGTGGAAGCAGCTTGCAATAGACAAAGCTAGTGAATTCCACAACCAATGGATCAGATCTAAGCTCTGCAGTTCTGCTGCATCCAGTCATGAATAGTGGTGTACAATTAAACGACAAACAAGTATCCCCATGTTTAATGCTGGGACAGCCCAGAAGAACATCAGTTCAAAAAATAAGATTGAAGCTTTTTATATATTTTGTGTTCCTCGTGACAGTGTTGGAGAATGGAACATTTTTCTTAGTGTTGATACCAGATAGTGAAAAATCCCAGGTTAAGTTTAGCACACTTAGATGCAGAATAAAGCTCATTTTACTCTGCCTCCAATAGCATCCATTTTCTCAACCTTAGAAGAACTTCATCAACTATGGGATTATTTGTTTTCACACATCAGCTGGCTATGATCTCTAACTGAGGAATAGTTAAATTAAAGGAATAATTTGATTAGGGATAGTCAACACGGTTTTGTGAAGGGTAGGTCATGCCTCACAAACCTTATTGAGTTCTTTGAGAAGGTGACCAAAGAGGTAGATGAGGGTAAAGCAATTGATGTGGTGTATATGGATTTCAGTAAAGCATTTGATAAGGCTCCCCAAGGTAGGCTATTGCAGAAAATATGGAGGCATGGGATTGAGGGTGATTTAGCAGTTTGGATCAGAAATTGGCTGGTTCATCCTGGAATTCAGTTACTAGTGGTGTACTGCAAGGATTTGTTTTGGGGTTGTTCGTCATTTTTTATAAATGACCTGGACGAGGGCGTAGAAGGAAGGGTTAGTAAATTTGCGGATGACACTAAAGTCAATGGAGTTGTGGACAGTGCGGAAGGATGTTGTAGGTTACTGAGGGACATAGATATGCTGCAGAGCTGGGCTGAGAGGAGGCAAATGGAGTTTAATGCGGAGAAGAGTGAGGTGATTCACTTTGGAAGGAGTAACAGGAATACAGAGTATTGGGCTAAAGATAAGATACTTGGTAGTGTGCATGAGCAGAGAGATCTCGGTGTCCCTGTGCATAGATCCCTGAAAAGTGGCACCCAGGTTGTTAAGAAGGCATACAGTGTGTTAGCTTGGTAGAGGGATTGAGTTTCGGGGCCAGGAGGTCATGTTGCAGCTGTACAAAACTCTGGTGCGGCCACACTTGGAGTATTGTGTACAGTTCTGGTCGCCGCATTATAGGAAGGATGTGGAAGCATTGGAAAGGGTGCAGATTTACCAGGATGTTGCCTGGTATGGTGGGAAGGTCTTATGAGGACTGAGGGATTTGAGGCTGTTTTTGTTAGAGAGAAGATTAAGAGGTGACTTAGCGGAGGCATGCAAGATGATCAGCGGATTAGACAGGGTGGTCAGTGAGAGCCTTTTCCTCGGATGGTGATGGCTAGAGGAGGGGACATAGCTTTAAATTGAGGGGTGATAGATATAGGACAGATGTCAGAGGTAGGTTCTTTACTCAGAGAATAGTAAGGGCGTGGAATGCCCTGCCTGCAACAGTAGGGCATTTAAATGGTCATTGGATAAACATATGGATGATATTGGAATAGTGTAGGTTAGATGGGTTTTAGATTGGTTTTCACAGATCAACGCAACATCGAGGAGCGAAGGGCCTGTACTGCGCTGTAATGTTCTGTGTTCTAACTGAGATTAAAGAAAGAAGATTAGCAACTGAGTTTTGTGATGATAGTTCATGTGAAGTGTGAATTGGATTGAGACTTCCCAAGCTCAGTTTTCATAGCTTATCTGTCAGGGTCTGAGAAAATAGAAAGCATTTTGAATATTAATCAAGACTTCTGCAGCATGAGTATTTTTCCATTATGTTTACTCTTGTCTCATTTTATGATGGACCCTATCATCCCTTCTGTCTATGCTGGAATTGAGGCTAGATATTAGAAGTGAAAGGTTAGTGACTAAAGTTAAATTAAGGTTGCTGCAAAAGGTTAGGGTACATGGAGTTGGGGGTAAAGTGTTAGCGTGGATTGAGGATTGGCTCTCTAACAGGAAGCAAAGAGTTGGAATCAATGGGTGCTATTCTGGTTGGCAGTTGGTGACTAGTGGAGTGCGGCAGGGATCGGTGCTGGGGCCTCAACTGTTTACCATATACATAGACGATCTGGAGGAGGGGGCTGAGTGTAGGGTAACAAAATTCGCTGATGACACGAAGATGAGTGGAAAAGCGAATCGCATGGAGGACACAAAGTCTACAGAGAGATCTGGATAAGCTGAGTGAGTGGGCGAGGACCTGGCAGATGGGGTATAACATTAGCAAATGTGAGGTTGTCCACTTTGGAAGAAATAATAGTAGGATGGAATATTATTAAAATGGTGAAAAGTTGCAGCATGCTACTGTGTAGAGGGATCTGGGAGTCCTTGGGCAGGAATCGCAAAAACTCAGTCTGCAGGTGCAGCAGGTGATCAA
Organism: Carcharhinus amblyrhynchos; assembly: GCF_965287045.1. Classification (NCBI taxonomy): domain Eukaryota; kingdom Metazoa; phylum Chordata; class Chondrichthyes; order Carcharhiniformes; family Carcharhinidae; genus Carcharhinus; species Carcharhinus amblyrhynchos. The sequence continues at coordinate 35,039,785 of NC_137346.1, forward strand.
GAAGGCGAATGGAATGTTGGCCTTTATCGCAAGAGGGATAGAATATAAAAGCAGGGAGGTCTTGCTGCAACTGTACAAGGCACTGTTGAGGCCGCAGCTGGAGTACTGTGTGCAGTTTTGGGCCCCTTATTTGCAAAAGGATATATTGACCTTGGAGGGAGTACAGAGAAGGTTCACTAGGCTGATACTGGAGATGAGGGGATTAGCTTACGAGGAGAGATTAAATAGACTGGGCCGGTACCCGTTGAGTTTAGAAGGCTAAAGGAGGATCTTATAGAGACTTACAAGATAATGAAGGGGCTAGATAGGGTAGAGGTAGACAGATCCTTTCTGCTTGGAAAGGAAACCAGAACTAGAGGGCACAGCCTCAAAATAAGAGGGGGGGGGGTGCAGTTTAGAACAGAGTTGCGGAGGACCTTCTTCACTCAGAGTGGTGAATCTCTGGAATTCTCTGCCCGTTGAAGTGGTGGAGACTACCTCGTTGAATATGTTTAAGTCATGAGTAGATAGATTTCTGATAGACAAGGGAATTAAGGGTTATGGGGAGCAGGCGGGAAAGTGGAACTGATCCACTTCAGATCAGCCATGATCTTATTGAATGGCAGGGCAGGCTCGAAGGGCTAGATGGCATACTCCTGCTCCTATTTCTTATGTTCTTATGTTACTTGGTATCCCATATGTTTTTGTCTTATGTCGGCCCTAATGTTGTAACCTCTTTTTATTTTCAGGGAGCTACACACAGACATGCCAGACGTGGAGACCAATCCTCCCTGGAACATCAGAAATGCACAGATTTTTTGTCGGTGGCTTGCTTGAGCTTGAAGATATGACTTACATCCGGACACCAAGCACATTCAAGGTAAGTGTAGGAAATAACTGGAGGGATGTGAAATTCTTGATCAAGAAAAAATGACACCATCCCCTCGCTCACTCACAGACTCGCTCAGATTGTAAAGTTCATCCTGTATTGTACTGATCAGTTCAGAGCAGAAAGGTCTTGGTTTCGATCCCTTGCCTGTGCTGCAGCAGTAAATTCCAGCCAGGGTTTTGATTGGGGTGCTGCAGTCAATCTCATTTTCCAAGGGGCGGGAGAAGAAAAGTCAGCTGTAATTCCTGCTCCTATTTGTTTTCCAGCAACCATTGCTATAGGAACGATTCATTATATGCTGGCTGTGGAGGGATTGGATTTGACTCTGCAGATGTCCACAATTATGACCACGTTGCCTTACCCAAGGGAAGATGGTGCCTTCCGTAGACGAGAGAAGAAAATGGACAGCAAAAATTAAGAGAAAAATCCCAATCTGTTAATGAATATCCAACCTCCCGGATTGAGTAGTTTATAGTTATCACAGGGCATCGATTGGATTTGTTATGGAGAAGGGACCAGCAGTTATTAGAACCCGCTTCTATGTTGAGCTGCTGGTCTGCTTCTGTTCAATCTCTGGATGCTAGCTTGCACTTGCCCCATTCTGTTCATTGGCTCCACGTTTTTGATGACTTTTTCAAGATCATTTACAATTGACAGCTTAAACTTGGTGTGGATTTTTTAAAATTTTCATTTTACTATTAACTAAAAAAGATGCGCAGGACTTTGGGCATGAGATTGAAAGTGGATAGTGTGTGGGGCTGAGGGTGTGGTGGGGGTGTGTGCAGGGTGGGTGGGGAGTGCTGTAGACGGGATGATCCAAAGACAAAAGAGGATTTCACTCCTGATTACTAAAGCCTTCACTGTTGTTCAGTTAGTTCCATGGATCATCCCAGAGTTCTATGAATTGTAGAATCATTAAGTAGGTTTGGTCTGACTTTGGGGTCTGCTTACAAATATCCTACTAGTTATTCCCAGATGCTAGAGATCTGTGTTCTGAAAATAATTGGGATGTATATTCTACCCTTCATTTCCTAGTGGGCAATTATTGTGTAGAGATGGTGTTACTTGATCCCTTCTCTCTGGCTCTGAATAATAAAAGTATTTCAACTAAACAAACATCATGAAAAGCAATTACCTGATGTATTGATATGTAAGGCTGGTGGACTGTGTTCAAGTGCAAGGGGGACGAAGAAATGGTTTGTTATGCAAAGTATTCATGTAGTTGTCTCAGGACCTTACTGTGGATATTTCCTTTGACGTTGACTAGTTGTGACTGAAAACTGATTGATTTTAAAGGTAGGATTGCCATGCCACTTCTGGAAATTTCCCTGCCTATCTGTATATTCCACCTGCCCAAACCACGATGATATAGTGTCATGCTACCCATTTCCTTGAGTACTTCCCTTTTTTTCAAACATCTCACCTTGTGTCATCCCCTCATTTCTTTTAAAATCTTCAATGTTTATCCTCCTCAAGACCACCCTGTGTTTCTCCTGGATATCCTCTGTTCTTCCCTCCCTCAACCTCTGGACTGAACAACTGCTCGTCTGTGATACCATCTCTCCTTGCCCTGTCTCCTTTGATTCACTGCCCTCCTAAAACTACTTTCTGCACCTCCACACTACCTTCTTTCCCTCTGCACCCTTGCATTGTCAGACTGCTACCCTGCAGAAAAAATTGGAATTGGAGGAGGCACCATTCCCTCCAGCTGATCATTCAGAAAACCAAAGCAAATCCCTTCAAATCTTGCAATAACTCTTGTCTTCCTCCTCAACCACTGTCTCAGGCTAAGCTGCAATCTACTCATTATATACTATTCCAAGCTGAGCTCCATATCGCAAAAACAGCCTCGTAACATCTTCCATCCCTGCTTCAGCCAATTTGTTGGAATCTTTATTCATGTCTTGGTCATCTCTTGATGACTTGATTATTACACTGCTCCCCTGTTCTGTACCCCGTTTGGAGTGAACTGCAGCCACCAACTGCATCAGCAGGTGATGGATAGCTGGAACAATCTTGAGACAAGGAAGTTTCCTGCTAAATAAGCATAAGTTCTATTGCAGCGGCATGGTGTCTAGTGGAAGGTAGAGACTCTACCTCATTCAAAATGCCCATAGCCCTCATGTGACACAGCAAGCAGGAACCTCCATTCAGTATGCCCTACCACAACAAAATTCTTCAGCAGTGTATCAGCTGATGGCTGTGCAGGCAGACGAAGGGTTGCAGAGGATTCTGTCCTTAATTATACAGGCTTACTTGATCAGTGCATTCAGGTAACGCCCTGCCAAAACAGTGTAGGGTGTGCTGTGTAAAAAGCCCCTCACTTTAAAAGACACCATCACAGACCCTCCACTTTTGGTAAACTTTGGCTCAATTCAAACTTTGACCATATCCTGTCCTACACCAAATCCTCCTCCTCCATTAACCCTATCCTGACTGAAAGTTTGCTCCATTTCCTAGCACTGCAAGTTTAAAATTCTTGTGTTTAAGTCCTTTTGTGTCCTCAATTCTTCCCATCTCTGTAACTTCCTCCTGTTCTATGACTGTGCTCTCCAACAAATTTCCCTCTGATTGTGACCCAAGACATTTTCATTTGCCATGTTTATTTGTCCCTTTAATATCACATTTTTTGGCTCAATATTCATTTCATGCATCAATTAAGTGCCTTTAGGATGTTTTTCCGCAATCAGAACATAAGAAATAAGAGGAGGAGTAGGTCATCTAGCCCTTCGAGCCTGCCCCACCATTCAATAAGATCATGGCTTATCTGAAGTGGATCAGTTCCACTTTCCCGCTTTCCCCCCATAACCCTTAATTCCCTTGTCTTTCAGAAACCTATCTACCCATGACTTAAATATATTCAGCGAGGTAGTCTCCACCACTTCAACGGGCAGAGAATTCCAGACGTTCACCACCTTTGAGTGAAGAAGCTCCTCCTCAACTCTGATCTAAACTGCAGCCCCCCCTGCTATCTTGAGGCTGTGCCCTCTAGTCCTGCTATCCTTTCTAAGCAGGAAGAATCTCTCTACCTCTACCCTATCTATCCCCTTCATTAACTTATATGTCTCTATAAGATCCCCCCTCATCCTTCTAAACTCCAACGAGTACAGACCCAGTCTATTCAGTCTCTCTTCATAGGCTAACCCCTTCATCTCTGGTATCAGCCTAGTGAACCTTCTCTGTACTCCCTCTAAGGCCGATATATCCTTACTCAAGTGCGGCGACCAAAACTGCACACAGTACTCCAGCTGCGGCCTCACCAGCACCCTGTACAGTTGCAGCAAGCCCTCCCTGCTTTTATATTCTATCCCCCTCACTATAAAGACCAGCATTCCATTCGCCTTCTTGATCACCTGCTGCACCTGCAGACTAGATTTTTGTGACTCGTGCACAAGGACCTCCAGGTCCCTCTGCACCGTAGCGTGCTGCAGCTTTTTGCCTTTTAAATAATAATCCCATCTACTATTATTTCTACCAAAGTGGATAACCTCACATTTGCTAACATTATACTCCATCTGCCAGGTCCTCGCCCACTCGCTCAGCCTATCCAGATCTCTCTGCAGACTTTTCACACCCTCCACGCAATTTGCTTTTCCTCTCATCTTCGTGTCATCAGCAAATTTCGTCACCCTACACTCAGCCCCCTCCTCCAGATCATCTATGTAAATGGTAAACAGTTGAGGCCCCAGCACTGATCCCTGCGGCACTCCACTAGTCACCAACTGCCAACCAGAATAGCACCCATTGATTCCAACTCTCTGCTTTCTATTAGATAGCCAATCCTCTATCCACGCTAACACCTTACCCTCAACTCCGTGCACCCTAACCTTCTGCAGCAACCTTTTGTGAGGCACCTTATCAAACGCCTTTTAGAAATCTAAAAACACCACATCCACCGGTTTCCCTCTGTCTACCGCACTAGTCATATCCTCATAGAAATCCAATAAATTCATTAAACACGACTTCCCCTTAACGAATCCGTGCTGTGTCTGCTCGATCAAACCATACTTTTCTTGGTGCCTCGCTATTTCTTCTTTGATGGATTCTAGCATTTTTCCAACTACGATGACGGATTTTAGCATTTTTTCCAACTACATTAAAGATGCTCATAAATGCAAATTGTTAACAAAAGGAAGGAGGAGGATGTGATTTATGAACAGTTAATATCATCATAAGAGGATGATATAAAATACACAGGATGATATAATTGGGTGGTGGAACGGTATGGAATGTGACCAAAGGGTAGGTGAAATTAAATTCTCATATTTGCATTTCAGGGAGAGAGATTGAGTCGATTTGGTTTCAGAACAGCAACCACAGGAACTGTTACAATCAAGCTTTATTGCATGCAGCAGTGCAGGTGAGTGAAGCTGAGATGTCTGGATACCAGACAAATTGGGTGACTTGAGTTGCTGGACCAGGTGAGTGATGTTTACCAACTAGGAGTTGGTACCCCTGATTACCTCTCCAGTTATGACTTGGGAGTTATTAACTGTATGGAGTGTGCGGACTGAATAATCTGACCAGTCAGCACTCCAGCTGATTGTATTTTGTGATTGGATGGGGCTAGTAGGAGATGTTCCACATGAGTGAATACTGCAAAGTTAAGAGCAAGCAAGGATGGACGTTTTTTAACTCAGTAAAAAAAGTAGTTTAAGGCCTTCCTGCTGTAATTGTTGGGTAAGGCACGGCTCTGAAACTGAGCCTTGCAAATCAGGAAATCCCAGATACAGTGCCTGCTCTGTACCGAGACAATGAGCTGCTGGGTGACATGGTGGCACTCCAAGGGTGGGTTCTGCACATAGAAATCATGGCGTTCAGTCTTGCTGTTGGTACATGCCCGATAATACAGTAATTGCTGTGAATTAGCGGCGAAGTTGGATTACAGAGTGACATCCTGCACAGTGAGTTCTGGAGGGTGGGATATCCAGCCTCTAAGGCTGCAGGCTATTACCCAGAACATGGTAACAGCCAGAACTTTAAAGGGCCTGCTGGGATGGGTCAGTGTCAGGTGACCCATTAGATAATCACTTGAGTGCATCTCCTGTACATGGTGAAGATTTGGACATTTTCCAGTCTGGCCAAGTAAGTCATTTTAAATTGTAGCTAATCTCTGCCAGCCATGTCAATCATCATTGGTGGCAGAAATATTAAAAATTTCTCCCACTTTATTTCATTGAGGAGGCGTACATTCATTAGAACAGTGAGGTGGTTTGTCTTTGACTGGGGCAGACTTAATGGGCTGAAGAATCTTTTTCTGTGTTGTATACCTCTATGACTCTTACATATTTCCGTGTACAGATGTCTGTGCAATTAGTGCGAGGGGAGAGGGGCAAAGCTGTCTTCAGATTTAGTGAGGCTGCCCTTGGTGTGCTCCTGCTTATAGCATCCAGACTTCGTTAAACCCTTTCTGTAGCAATGGCAGGACGAGAGATAGAAAGCTTTGCCATATTGAGGCATCCTTGGTGTCTTGGCAATCCACTTGATCAAGCTAGGGCCATCAGCAGGAGCATCTCTCTGAGAAAATTCAGTAGGAAATGTAGCAAAGGGATAATAAAGGCGTAGTGTTATAGTGCCACTTGGATGGCTGTCACTGCTGCTAAGCTACTGAGGCAATGGCTGGTGACTATATGCCATGTTTATTAAATTGAAGTTTGTGCTGTGAATGAATTTATTGAGTTTATGTTGTGTTTTTATAGGGCTTTTCTTGATTCAAGCATGGCAAAGAGGAGATCACAGAATGTTCTGGAACGTATGGGAGGACTTTCTCATCAGGCGTCCCTTCACTCTGTGATAGGTATGTGATAGTGGAAGTACGACCATATGGCAAGACTGCGCGTGACAGTTCAACATTAACATTTGATCAATAGTGTTTATTTGTGACGTGGAAAATTACTGCTTAAGTATCAGATTTCTTTGTTATTTTTGTATTTTGAGTGGGTTGTGCCATGTTATTGCACCGCTGTGTGTTAGAATGTGTCTATGCCCTGTTGGTGTAAGGCACTGAGTATTCTGGGATTTTGATAGGGCATTGTAATAGGAACCATCCCATTTTGTCTGGAAATCTAGGGTTGAATTTTAGCTAGGTTGGGTGGGGATTAAAGTCTCCTCTGCCTGCTGACTGTAACGGTCCGAGGCATTGTTGATGCTAAGTTGTGTGGCCACACAGTGGCCTCAGAGGTGCCACACAGGCTTTGTTCTGTGAGGAATAACGTGCGTATGGTTAGATTTAAAGAGACCACACACTAAAAAAAATTGCCACATGCAACAGCAACAACATTTAAAAGGAAACATTGGTCCCAGGTAAGCTGAGTTTAGTTTGTTGTGGCCAGTGGTACAGCATATAAATGTCCTAGATTTATGCTAACTTCACAGTCTTGCTTTGAAATCTCAAAGGGTGCTGTGGGAAATATAAAAGACCCTGACTCAGGTATTGGGAAATATTCTCAGGTTGGAACAAGGCACCTTACAGCTTTTTCCTTCCACTGTGTGAAAGGAATCACTATGTTATTCTCTAATAAGGTAACAGTTTGAAAAGATTTATGAATTTTTCATTTCCAAACATCTCCATTGTATGTTTGTCTTTTCTTCACTCAGCGGCATTTGAGCGAGCTCAGCAACGTATGCATGAAGCACGAGAGAACCTTTCAAAAGACCTGCTGCACACATCTATACTTCTTCAGTCTGACTGAGCAGCATGATAAGTTAACCTCCGTTGTCCTGGCCTGTGATGTGGGCTGAGAAGTTAAACTGACTGAAATCCAATATGTAGCATAATTGGAGGAGCAACCTCAGGAGCTTGCATTAATTCAAGCTGGATCATTTTGCCGTGACTCTGCATCTATTTTGAATAGTACTGTGAATGAAGTAATGCCTCATTGAGACAGCTGCAGATTCATAAAGTCAAGACTTACTAGCTGGGCCAGTGCTTCTACTATTCAGCGTCACGTGTAAGTCATGATAAGGAAGAGCAAAACAAGTCCAAGCTCAAGTAAGCTATCCTGCAGGATATTCATTAATCCTGGACAGCACTGCTAAATGTTTCAGAGAATCCTTTACACATAACTCGGGGTTACAGACACCACTCCGAGTAGTATATATCTATACAAACCAGAAGGTATTATTTTTGATTCCTGGTTAGTGCTGAACTAAGTGATTTCATTAGTAGCATGAGGGACACTACAAAGCAGGGGGAAGAAGAAAATTCAAATGGTTTTCCCCTCTGTGGTCCAAGAACTCTTTGTGAAGATAGATGCACATCTGAATGTTGGATAAACACAGTATTTGTCTCAGCCCTCTGTGGTATAAAGGCTTTCCAACTTACACATTCTGGGCCACAGCTGAAGAACATCAAGTTGAGAAAGATCATAGTCATACAGCACAGAAACAGGCCCTTTGAGCCACTATGTCTATGCCAACCATCAAATGCCAATCTATACTAATTCCATTTACCAACACTTGGACCATAGCCTGCTATGTTTTGGTGATTTATGTGTTTGACCAAATGCTTCTTAGATGTTGAGAGAATACTTGCCTCCACCAGCCTGTCAGGCAGCATGTTCCATATTTCCACATCCTCTGGGTAAAAACATTTTTCCTCAGATCCCCTCTTAACTACTTACTTCTCACCTTAAACTATGCCCTCTGGTCTTGGGCACCTCTGCAATGGGGAAAGGACTCTTATGATTTATCCTATCTCTGTCTCTCATAATTTTGTATACCTCTATCAGAACCCCTGTCCCCCCTGCTCCAGGGAAAATAACTGTCTATCCTGTCTCTCCTCCTTGGTGATGGAGGAATGTTGGGCTAACAGGAGAGGGGAGGGAATAATTTGTAATCAGCTGTCCAGAGTGAAGAAACTGATCAGAATGCTGACTCATTTCTTACTGTGCCCTCACTTGGACTGCAGAGCATCTTAATAATTGGAATTATCAAACACTTGGTCGCCAATGCAGTCAGCTATACGGTTAACAAATAGACAATGTAGAAAACCACCAAAGACCTGCAGCATCAGATAACAGCAAAAATTCAGAATACTCCCTTCAGTATATTTTGACTCTTGCATATTGCTCAATCACCTAATTTGTCAAATACCTCTTGAATTGTCTGACACAATCTACATGTAATCAAAGCCAAGGAAAATGAATTGAACTATAAAATGTGATCCACAGGACACGAGTAAAAATCTCAATCTCTTTGAATAAATCTGATTCAATTTTATTTATGTCATTGGTAAATTAGTGATTGTGCTGGCTAATTTATTTGTTTCACCTATTTTACACTTTTGTATTTAGATGAGGTCCAGAAGGAACATCTATGAATTTATAACATTGGGATGGAATAGAGATGGGTACAGAGCTGTACTGGTGGAAGGATGAATTTCAGTAACCTGCTACCATCCATCCAGCCTCCCGGATGAAGAATGCCACTTGTGCATGGTATTGAAGACTGTCTATGGACAGTATTTCTACAGGAATGGATGGGAAGGAAATTAGCAGCAGAACAAAATGGTTTTCAGCCTAAGGTTCAAAAAGTGATATCTTGATTTGCAAAAGGCATCCTGCTAGGCAGAGAATCCTACAGAGCTGTTAGCACAGTTGGCTGGACAGCTGGTTTGTGATGCGGAGCAGCGTCAACACCGTGGGTTCCGTTTCCGTTCTGGCTGAGGTTATCCATGAAGGACCCACCATCTCAACCTTGTCCCTCGCCTGAGGTGTGGCGATCCTCAGGTTAAATCACCACCAGTCAACTTTCTTCCTCAAAGGTCATAAGCCCACCCGGGACTTTGATTTAATTTCAATTGAACAAAGTCTCAGTCTATGTGAGAAGGGTTTCCTCTATCCTGTGGATGAGAACAAGCTTCAGAATTGCAACAGAGAGATGATGTGTTCGCATAGAATCATTTGTGAGCAAAGAATCTGTGATATTATTGATGTACTTAGAGCTTTGTTACTGTAAATGTTTATATGTTATATATTTCTTCTTTGAGCATAGAAACTAAGTTGCATCTCCTGTATTAATACTTCATATCAACATGGAACTGAAAGAAAATCCTTAACTATTGCAAAAGTGAACCACTGAGATGCTGGAAATTTGAAAACACAAAATATTAAGAATTCTCTCTTCAGCATTTTCTGTTTTTATCCCTTACTATTGTATGAACCTTCTCGTGAGCCAATGCCTCTATGTCGATGAATGCTGAATTAGAACAGCCCTGCTGTAAGGTGGGACAATGGAGGAAAGAGGGAGAGGTGGAGGAAAGAAGAGATGGAGGAGGAAGAGGAGAGGAAGTGGGAGGCTGGCTGCTTTTCCGAAACAGCAGGAGTGTAGACACTGTCAATGGTTGGAACGCTGGTTTGAGTGATGGATCGGGCTTCGTTCATGACCCGTTGTAGTTTCCTGCGGTCTTGGACAGAGCAGGAGTCATATCAAGCTCTGATACAACTAGATAGAATACTTTCAAGGTGCATCTGTAGAAGGTGGAGAGGGGCAAAGAGGGGGATATGTGAATCCAGCACTTCTGTAAATTTAGTTTTTTCATGTGTGTATCTATTGCACAAGAACAATTTTTTTTGTTGCTTGACTCTTTCAACACAATAACAATGTTCCTTAAATAAGGAGACCAAAACTGTACACGGTATTCAAGATACAGTCTCACCAATTCCCAGTATAACTGAAGCATAAGCTCCTTATTCGTGTTCAATTCTTTTTGTCATAAAGGATAGCATTCCATTAGCTTTCATGATTACATACTGTATCTGCATGCTATCTTTTCGTGACTCCTGCAGGAGAATACCTAGATCCATCTGCACCTTGGAATTATGCAGTTGTTCTCCATTTAAGTAATACCATGCTTTTTTTTCATCCTTCACATTTTCCCACATTACATTACATCTGCCAGATTTCTGATTTCTCACTCAACTAATCTATATCTGCAAACTTTATGGCCAGAATATGGCTGTTCATGCCGTGATGCCACAAACAGAGAATTTGGCGCTCAGCCAAATCTCTGTTCACTGCATTGGGACCAGAAAATCCTGCTGGTGTGAATGAGCTGGATAATTACCACCACCGCACCCCCGCCCCCCCAATTTGTTTTCACAATATACTTTCTACCTGTCTTTGTGTTGACTTTCAATTTAGCCACCATGCCTTTTTTCCCTTACATAGTTGATGTTAATTGTAAAGAAAATTGAGGCCCTAGCCCAGACCCCTGTGGGGCTCCATTCATCACACACTGCCAATCAAAGACCATTTACTCATAGTCTGTTTTCTACCATAAGAACATAAGAAATAGGAGCAGGAGTAAGCCATCTAGCCCTTCGAGCCTGCCCCGCCATTCAATAAGATCATGGCTGATCTGAAGTGGATCAGTTCCACTTTCCCGCTTTCTCCCCATAACCCTTAATTCCCCTGTCGATCAGAAACCTATCTACCCGTGACTTAAATATATTTAGCGAGGTAGCCTCCACCACTTCAACAGGCAGAGAATTCCAGAGATTCACCACCCTTTGAGTGAAGAAGTTCCTCCTCAACTTTGGTCTAAACTGCCTCCCCCCTTATCTTGAGGCTGTGTCCTGTAGTCAGTCAGTCTTCATGCTAATGTGTTGTCCCCTACACCATGAACTTCTATTTCTTTGATGTGGCACCTTATAAAATTCTTCCTAGAAATCCCAAGTATAGCATATCTATAGACTCTTCTCTATCGATGTGTAACTTGTCAATAAAGGGAATGTTTCTTTTAACTTGGGAAGTTACATGAGTTGAATAATATGCACACAGGCAATTAGACTGGCTTAAAAGTTGCTCAGTCAGTACAATTGTTAACATAGCCATGGTGACCACCTTCTGAATTCACACGTAATGCACCAATACAGTCATTGAAGCCACTGCTGAACAAAACAATAAGACCAAAACTATCCAACATTGCATTGCAGCACTTGTACCACTGTTGCTCATTAGACTTAAATGAAGCATATGCCATAATAAAGAAGTAAAAAGCCAGTAGTATCCAACACCTAAACGCTTCAATCTATTTATGCCCCGCCCAAATCTCCCCCTCCGTTCCCGCACCCATTTTTTCTGAATAAGGTTTATCTTCACATGAATCAAATCTCTCTCTTTAACAGGGTTCTCTGCTCTATATTTCTCTGTTTTTAATAGATTGTGATATATTCTGAAGAATTATCAGTAACAATTGTGAAATTGAGACTGGAGGAGCCTGTGAATGGCTCATACACAGATATAATCTATGAAATAAAGTCTGTAATGGGTTAATTATCCTTCCTAAAACCTTTAGAGGAAATATATATTTAAAGTTTCAAAGGCAAAGGATCGAATTTTCATGGTCTTGATAGGGTCAAATGGAAGCAGGTGTAGAAAAATAATGGCTGCCAAATGGAGCTGGGATGGCCTCCAATCCTGGCCATGGCTATTTCCACATGGGATAGAGGAAGAGATTAGGCCCTTTGAAGCAGACAACTGACAGCCTTATGGATTCATCAAAAAACCTGCCCCAGGTAAATGTTCTCATTTGCATGGAGATGGCCTGATTTTTAATAGCTGTTGGGTTTTACACCAGCTGTGTGGAGGTGTGAACCATGGATTGAAGATGGAAGAAGATTAAAAGGTAAGTGAAATGGTTTTATCTCCTTTACAGTTCTTCAATGAACTACAGTGGAATGAGCTGCATTTGTGTTCATTAAGGTGAACTGTGTTTTGAATTTGTAACTACCCATTAAACAACATGTTTATCAGACTGTTACTTCTGCCAGATGGCAAGCTGCCAAATGTATCAACATTCAGAATATAGAAAAGTCTTCAGATGGGTTAGAAAAGTTTATCTAATTGACAAACTGGTAGAGTACATTTCACACCACTGAAAGGGTAGTCTAAACAAGCGTAAATGTTTAATTTACTCCCCCTCTCCCCCCCTCCACCCCCCACCTCTCCTCTTGTGTTGAGAAAGCAATTCCAGAGTCTGTTTACTCAGTTTTGTGGGCAGTTTGATTTTTTGCAATCTAACTACCTAATTGGCTTACAAGTGCTTGACATAGTTGGTTTGCAGTTGGTTAACTCAACAATCCTTATGAGTCATTCATCAGTTTCCAGCTGTTAGATTGTGAATTGAGGGTTCTGTTCAAAAACTGTGTAATGGGATAAGATGAGACAGTGGGGAAGAGATGTCTAAAGTGATCAGAAAGTTCAACTGTTTATAGATGAGCCATTGATTTTATGGAAAGCAGCAGGACAAGAATTTTTGGGACAGGCAGATATTTTAGCCTGCTTCTTCTGGACTAGACCTGCCTCCACTTCCGACCCCTGGCAGCAGGCCTGCCTCCAGGTTATTTAGTGGAATCCTGGAATATTCTACAACTGTCAGTCTCAAGGTGAAGACAGGATTGTGATGGTGGGATTAAGCCCATTTCCCAATTCCCACCTTGGGATTCCCACCTCCAAAAAGAAAATCTGGCCCAAGGTCCAAGATGAGTTCAGCAGGTTTATATTATTGCCCAATTTCCAGCCACAGACCAACATGGCCCAGCATGTTAATTGATACAGCAGGCAAGTTGCACCAAAATTTAGCCAGATCTTCCCATTGGTAAATTATGTCAAAATATGTTGAGAATCTCCTTAAAATACAGTATGGCATATAGTAACAACATGTAAAATAAATGGAATTTAGTTTAACCAAATAAAGCTTGTGTTAAATATCAAACTTCTGCTATATTTGTAAGTCCCTCTATGGATGAAAATGAAAACCATTTGAATTTTTCATATTGACTCTGATGTCACGAAGGTCCATTCAAAGATACAAAAATACATTTGTAATCTTGATGAGGAGAAGAAATATTGGAGAAATAAAAAAACAATTGCCTTAAAATACCAGAAATATGATCAATCCCATTTCAGTCAATATTAGATCAGGTGAATTGAGGAGCCTTGCTTGCATTGCACTTGTGTGGGGACACATCTATGTTGAGAAGCAGCTTTGGTATTTTGCACAATCATCATAGATGATCGAGAAATTGTGGACATGACATAATTTGTCAACTTTTTTTGTGCTCCACTTTGTTACACTTTTTTGGTACAAATATACAGGGAATCCCTGACCGTTGTATCAACGTATTAACCATGCTGTTACAGGTGTTTTCTGTCTAAACTGAAGGATTGAGGCAGTTTTTAACCCGTTAGGTCCATAGAATTCAAATTTGCTAATAAACTTAGTATTGCATTAATTAAAGAAATTGACCGTACTATTTACATAAATACCTAAATCCAAGCCCCTTACCCTTAGCTCCTTCTGGAAATATTTGTAAGTAGCATGTGGTGACATTTGATGTATTTTGGTTGCTACTGTACTAATTTGAGGGACCTCTGTTACAATCACAATCATATCTGCAAAGATATAGCCAGACGTTCACAAGCGACACACAATTAACTCAGATTCCGGGTTAATGATGATGCTGTTAGCAATTTAAATTAATGTGCCAAGCTGATCAGGAATCAAAGCTCTCATTGTACACTTGGTGGAATGAGTGTTTTTTTTGGATTCTATGATTAGAATATGCACCATATGCAGTTGATTAGCTAATACAGATAATTCAACAAAACATTTATTTCGGATACGTGATCAGCAATCATTATGAATTTGCCTCTTAAAAGTTTGTGCCATTAATAATATTTATCCTCATGAGATTGTGGGTTCAAGCTCCATAATTTAGGCAACACTAAATCAATAGAGTGCCACATGATTATATTTTGCATGAGATGTTAAATTGAGACTACCTGCCTTTTAAAGTCAATGTATCTCAGTAACTACCTCCAATCTCAGAACTGTACTACTCAATTTCTAATTTTTTGTGCATCCCTGACTTCTTTTGCTCCTTCACTGGTGGCCATGTCTTGAGCTGTCTAGGCCAGTAGGTGTTGAGAGAGATCTTACAAGATGTTGATGGTGCAAGGCTGGCCCACAGATGAGTGATCATCTGAGATGTCATGGTCAAGAGTAACAGAGTGAGTGGCTGCTGGAAATGAACTCTGTTCTGTCCCTGCACCTGCTCTCATCAATATTTCCCATTGCTTATGTTCTCCCCTTGCTCCCTCTGGGTTTCTACTCTCCCTCTGCGCCCCTGCCAAGGTTAGGATAGACTTTGCAGCAAGAAGTACACACTGGCAATTCACTGCAAACTGTAAATATGTTTTCTGAAAAACATGGTTCTAATACCAATGTTAGGGCAATGATTGGAAAAATCTGAGGGATAGAATACATCTCCACTTGGATAGGTAAAAAATAATCAAAGATAGTCAGCATGGCTTTGTCAAGGGGAGATCATGTCTAACAAATTTGATTGAATTTTCGAGGAGGTGGCTAGGTGTGTAAATGAGGGCAGTGCAGTTGCTGTAATCTACGTAGACTTCAGTAAGGCTTCTGACAAGGTCCTGCATGAGAGACTGATCAAGAAGATAAAAGCCCATGGAATCCAAGGCAAAATGGATTAAAAAATGGCTTAGTGGCAGGAGGCAGAGGGTGATGGTTGATTGTTTTTGTGACTGGAAGCCTGTTCAGTAGTAGATCAGTGCTGGGTCCCTTGCTGTTTGTAGTGCATATTAATAATCTAGACAAGCATGTGGGGAGTAAGTTTGCAGATGACAGAAAAATTGGTGGTGTGGTAAATAGTAAGGGGGAGAGGCTTGGATTTCAGAGGAATATAGATGGGCTGCATAAATGCCAAATGGAACTTAACCCTGAAAAGTGTGAGGTGATGCATTTTGTGAGGACTAACAAAACAAGGGAATAAACAATGAACAGGAAGACACTAGGAAGTACAGAGGACTAGTGAGACCTTGGGGTGTATGTCCATAGATCTCTGAAGGCAGCAGGTTTGGTAAATAAGGTGGTTAGGGAGACATATTAGCCAAGATATAGAATACAAAAGCAGTGAGATTACGATGGAACTGTATAAGGCACTTGTTAGGCCACAGCTAGATACAGTGTGAAGTTCTGGTTGCCACACTATTAGGAAGGATGTAATTGCAACTAGGAAAGGTGCACAAGAAAATCACCAGGATGTTCCTGGGCTGGAGAATTTCATCCATGAAGAGACGTTGAATGGGCTGGCATTGTTTTCCTTAGAGCAGAAAGATCTGATTGAGATATACAAAATTATGAGCGCCATGGAGGAGATAGTAAGAAATTTCTCCCCTTAGTAGAGCGATCAATTTTCAGAGGGCATAAATTAAGGTGAGGGGATTTGAGGAAAAATCTTTTCACCCAGATGTGATGGGAATCTGGAACTCACTGATAGGGTGGTAGAGGTAGGAACCCTCACAACATTTAAGAAGCATTTAGATGAGCACTTGAAATGCCATAGCATGCAAAGCTATGGACCAGGTGCTGAAAAATGAGATTACAATAGATAAGTGCTTGATGGCCAATGCAGACATGATGAGCCATAGGGCCTCTTTCTGTGTCATAAAGTTCTGACTCAGTGAATGCTTCACATGCAACACTCTCATCCAGGAGTAGGATATCATATTAGGAATACCATGTAATGTGGTTAGGGTAGTCTGGTCACAGATTCATTTGACAAGAAGTCCTTCGATTAAAAACAATTTGAGAAGCATTGGTCTAGCCTCTGAGTTCCACAATCCCTCCCTAAATCTATTTGCTCTATCCTGTCTGTGAGGACACTCCTTATATGTATTAATATCAAATGACATGGTGCCAAATTTTGTTTGTGTCTTGGGATGTTGTACTATGTTCAAGGTGCTACATGAAAGCAAGTGTTGACAGGCTATGAATTTTATGGCGAGGAGGAAGATATATAGAAACATATAATGTTATGAAGGGAATGGATGAGATAGAAGCAGGAAGGTTGTTTACACTGGAGGGTGAAACAAGAACTGGGGGCATAGCCTCAAAATAAGGGACAGGAAAGTTAGGACTGAGTTGAGGAGGTACTTCTTCATCCAAAGGGTTGTGAATCTGTGGAATTCTCTGTCCAGTGAAGCTGTTGAGGTTACCTTGTTAAATGTTTCTAAGGCAAGGATAGATATATTTTTGAACAATAAAGAAATTCAGTTATGATGAGCAAGTGGATGAGTCCACAAAAAGATCAGCCATGATCTTGAATGGCAGAGTAAGCTCAAGGGGCCAGATGGCCTAGTTCTTGTGTTTTTATGTTCTTTTATTCTAAGAATAACTTCAATATTCCTAAAGAGAACAGAAGATACAAAGTTTATCAAAACTTCAAAATTGTGATTAAAATAGAAATCAAAATGAAAAGGTACTGCTCAATCTGTTCACAGAAATGTCACATCCTCAAAATTAATTTCTCCATGCCAAACTATGGCACTCCCACGCACATTCACCCACAATGCATTGTATAGAAGCAGTGTATTCTACATTGACGGTGGGGTGTGTTTTTTAAAAAACGTGGTTAATTGATAACGTTTTCTTGAAAAAAAAACTCCTTTTTACTACAGTCCAAAAACTTGTCAATAATCCAAATCCCTTAAAGTATCGATAGAAGAAACTGCAAACATCTGAAATCTGCTTATCTTGTGTAAATAAATATTCTAAATTTGATAATATAGATCAGAGAGCATCAAGATGTCAATCAAGCAACATCTTCTCTGGGACTTAAGTGATTATATAACCTAATGGAATTATGGGCTCTCAGCTAAGCATTATTATGTATTCTTGGCTGAAAACACAAATTATTAGAGTTGGGATTAAAGATAGTGCATTAGTATTTCTACTGAGCTACAAGTTTGTGTTTAATGTCATATGGAAGAGGGAAGACAAAGCTATTTTTTAGGTCAGATTACAGATTTCCTTTAAGTCAATGAATATAAGTGGCAGCAGAGGTTCTGTTTGGTCAGCAGAGAAAAGAGGCTGTTAACTGTTTTTGGCTTGGCAAGCTACCACAGCCGAATGTGGGACAGACATGGCCTATCTTTGAGAAGATGCAGCTTTCTATGGATTCTGGGGGTTTTATCTGTATGATCAGGATAATGGGAACAGGCTTTACTGTAGGTGATGGATTTAAGAAATTCTCTTAAAAACTAAACAAAGTGTAACATCCTAACTATGTTAGGTGCTGTAGATTTTAACAGAAAGAAAGGAACATAGCTTGCACATGTGGATTCAAAGTAACAACAACAGATTTATTGAAGAATTGTTTTCTGCATTGCACAGAATACAAACAAAGTAAAACAGCAGCCTGTGACAACATCCTAATCACATCACCATCAAATCATGTAATCAAGTATTAAAGAAACTTAGAACCCTTTTACATATCTAACAAGAAGCACCTCAGGACAGTCACTCACAGTTACTACTCAACAAAATGAGAATGCAGGATCCCATAGGAAGTCGGGAACAACTGTGGACTGTTTGTGGCTAGGATGATGCAAATAAAAGGAAATGTTCCTTTCTGTAGTTTAAAATATAGTTTCCCTACAAAAAGAAAATTTTCTTAGCTATTATTTTCTATGGAGATTGCAACACTTTGAAAAAGTTTAAGTTCAGGCTTTAGAACTATTAGGCAGGAGCAAAATACACTGAATACTTCTTTAAAAATTTGAAAAAGTTGCTCATAAGAGAAATCAGTAAAAGCAAAATTGTAGAACAATCTATACTGATTTTGGGTACAGGCATTAAATTAAAATAATAAGCTTCTTCAGAGTGGCAATCAGCAATGGATTGCTATTTTGTGCCGACTTCCCAGCTTAAATTCTAAAGCAGCTGTCTCAACTGACCTTTCTGATTCAGGCCAGGTGGGACTTGAGCAGTGGAGTGGCTCCCGAGCTCCAGCAGCAAAATGGGCAGACCAAATGAAGACACATCTCTTTTTACAGCACTGGCTGCCATAACAGGTGAGTTTAAAGGTCTGTTTGAAATGGAGGTGGTAAATTTCTAAGATCTAGGAATGGAGATTTGAACGTTGGTGGGGTGGGGGATTTTGACATGGATGGACATTCAGACATGGGCATTGGAGGGTTTGAAAATTGGGGGATGGAGGGTCCAGACATTAGGGTGTTCGGTCATCAGAGAGTGGGGTATTCAGACATCAAGGTGTCAAGGTGAAGGAGTACTGGAAATGGGAAAGGTGGGGATGCAGGATGATAGGGACAGGGGTTTAGACATTAGGGCAGAGGAGCCGATCAGGGGAGTGGGGTTTAGACATGGGATGTGGGAGGATCTGACATGGAAGTGTGGAGCGTTTGGTCATAAGGGGCATTCGGATTTGTGTGGGCCTGATGGATTCGGACATCTGGATGGCTGGGGATTCAAACATCATGGGGAATTGGATGTTGGGGGGAGCAGTTGGCCATTGGGGAGAGTTAGATATTGGGTGTGGATTGGGGAAGGGGTGCTTGAGTGTGGGGGGAGCGGAGGTTCTTTGTACTAGGGGAGTGTTTGGGCTGATGTGGGGTTGGATCCTGTTGGGTCAAGGGTAGTCAAATTGAGGAGCAGTTGGGGAATCCCATACAGGTGGAGGTGTGGGCAGTCAGCCATGTGAACAGTTAAATAGGGGAAGTTCTTTTGTATAGTTTGAATTATACGCTGCCTGCAAAAATAATATTAATGTTAATTCTAATTTGTTACAGCAAAAGTCTTAAAACTTAGCATAATTTTAAAGTTTTAAGACTTTTGCTGTAAATTTGAACTTTGTGACTGACTGAATCACACAGCATGACTTAGTCAGTGTGATTCATTCAGTCACAAAGTTCAAATTTTACTTTAGAAGTTATCAATCTCTATAGGGATCACAATACTCTTTTCTAATCATCTCAGAAAAACAAACTTTTAAACAGTGATTTGAAACACTGCAGAAAATATTAAATTCAAGATGTCGGTTTGTAAAAAAAATAGTTTCAGCAAGACAAATGGTCATTGTGTTTTGTCAATACGAGTACTAGAACAATGAAAAGTAAGCGTGTTGGAGTCTTTAAAGTCTAAGCATAATTCATCCTTTTTATAAGGATTAATGATTTTTACTGAATAGTAGAGTGATACTTTATAGACTTGTGATTTGAATGTTTCTGGTTAAATATGCATGATGCCTAGAGGAAACCTAAAGTTTGTTCATTGGTAAGCACAACCTCTGTGCACAGATTAGAAGGTCCAGTGAAATGTTCCCCAAACTCACCAAAGCAGAGCTCTGGCATCAACCTTTAGTGAAAATCTAGTGAGAAATTAGTTCAGAGTGATAGTACTGAGACACCTTTGTCTGTTAACATGGCCAAAATGCAAACTGTGACAAAAGCTCATGCAGGTGGAATGGGACAACTTACTATCATTACACAAGAAATGCTGATAACAGCGGCAGAGAAGCAATTGCTTATGGATAAACTAGATCCATTACAACAAAATCATCAGAATTCGGCCTTTTGGGAAAATATGGATGAATTAAAGGAAGTTCATAATTTAACTTTGGACAATGTGAGGATGTTAGTGAAGGGGAAGTTGCTGGTGCTGGGTAGCATTCTCTACCCCCTGATTTGCAAGGGAGAGATTGGATATTGGCAAACAGCCAAAATGAGCAACAAAAATACAACCGATTTTGAAGGAGTATTGGATGGACAATCAGCAGAGGAAGTGCCAATTGAACCAAGATAACCATAGTTTAACAACAACCCAAAGAATCAGCAGAAGAATATGGGGAAAGAATGTTCAGGGCTTAAGCAGATGCTGGAGGGGTAGCTGACCCAAACAGGAATGATGACGTGTTTAGGCTTACTTAAAAAATCCTACAAAAGGATTCAGTCCAGTCCTGACTATGAATTGGGCTATGAAAGCAGAAGATAATCATAAAAAAAATTAAAATAATCCCAGTGCAGATCAATAAACCTCAGCCACAGGCACAGACCCTGGTTAGAGGTAAAGGAGTATGCTTTGTCTGTGGGGCAAGAAAGAGCCAGAGAATGTTGAAGCAAACCCATGGAGAGTAATAAATGTTGTAATTGTCAGAAAAAGGATCATGACTTAAAGGACTGTTGACTGAAGGGAGGAGGGAAGGAAGGTCCTAGATGAGTGAGGCAACCCTCTGAGGCGCCACCCCAAGTACCAGCCCCAGTGCAGCAGACATCAGAGACAGTAATCCAGATGAGTTGCAGAAGTTATTAGGACAGAAATGGCAATTACTGAGCATGGAGATTACAGAGCAAGATCCCTGCATGTACATAAGGACAAAATTAGGGGGTTATCATTGTTCTATGTTAGTGGTACTGTAAGCAAGATTGTGGGTAGTTGGCCATTCTTCTGGTAACGATTCCCAGAGGAACTCAAACCCCCTGTTAAACAGATGCCCTGAGAAAACCCCTCACAGTTAGTATTGCTCAGATTCCATTCTTTCCATTACAGTATTTCCACAAATGTTATGTTTTCATGTGGAAATTGCAGCAGACAAACTCATTTTACTCTATTTTACACCGGCTACGATTGCAAAGACATTCCTTCGCTTTTATTTTTAATCACTTTTTCACTCAGATAAAATTCTGTATGTTACAGAGAGGAGGGTTGGGGCATTAATTTAAATAACACTGATTCTCTTCTCACCACCCATCTATGAACAGAAATATGTTTTAATTTGCTTCCCCATCTATAAGCGATGACACATTTCCAAACTCCTTGGTTTTGGTGTGATCTAATTCCTATTAATAACCCCAGCAAACTGAAGATGGGGATAAACTCAAAGGGTTAGTTTATTTGCACACACTCAATATGTGAGAGTGGGGTTGCAATGTTGTCTGCTTTGTATTCATACAGTAAAAGAGGGATAGAGAAAAGAAAGATTTACAGCGTAGAGACCACAGAGAAAATAAATATTGTTTTATGTGGGTCCATTTCTGAGAAATGAGGTATTCCTTCATGGAAGTTGCTAAACTGAAAATCCAATGCTGAAAGATTCACTTTTCCTGATCACTTCACACAATGAAATAATCATGCAGATATGACTCATTCTTACAAGTGATGGTACAGAGATTCCAGCAGTAACAGTAGATTTGGCTGGGTATTCAATTTGGCCAGAGTTCCATTTCTTCATTGCTGCAAGGTAAAGGGTAAAATAGCATACTAAGATTTTGTAGTTTAGCAGGGCAATATTACTGGTTACACAAGCTGGAGATCCATGTCACATGACAACCACCTCTTCAGAGTGTTTTTGACAAAAGATGTGTGTTGTATATTTGGGTAGATGTTTTGCTGCCACTTTGAGTCTACTCACATGTTTAGTTTGTGACTGCAGGCTTTTAATCAGTCTAGCCCGAGTTTCGTACAGTGAACAACTTCTCAATCAACCTGCCTTGTTCACTGCAACTAACCTGTGTCCTGTGACTCCACTTTCTTATATCCTCACAAGTGCAACATTCACAACAGTGTGTATCTCCCATCTGGGTTCCTGAGATGTTTAAATGTCTCAACCATTATGAAGTGAAAGGATGGTGGTTGGGCTCTTTGTCTTAGCGTTTGATTATACTCTATTGGCCAACCTGGATTATGAAATGCAGATGGCCTTTTTAACCACTCTCGTTGAATTTGATCTGTGCATCTCGCAATGTATAGTTACTGTTATGAGGTGCAAATTTCTTCAATGCTGCCAGGTAGCTTTATTTCTTTGAGGGTTGTAGACAGACAGATTCAGCCATTTTGAAAGGTATTTGTCCAGTTTTTAAAGTTTTGGAAAAAGCTGTGAGAATAATTATATGCATTTCAGAAAAGTATACAGTGTGAGGTCTTGATTCCCTCATATTCCTCAACTTCAGAGACCAAAAAAAACTATTTGTTTTAATACATGGTCTTACGAAAGAAGAATAGGAAGTAAAGAAGTGTGTGTCCATTATTTTATTATCACTGATTTGTCAAACATACAGCAGCAACTGTGGTTCTCTGCTACCTTTTCCTTTTGAGGTTTAAGTCTAAGTTAGGCTTTGGAAACAGATTGTTTTAAATGTAGGAGGCACCCTGTTGGATTGTCTTGTGATTTTACATTAAGGTGGGTGAGTATGGGATCCAATCTGATTGGATCTCTCTGTTAGTCAGTTGGATAGTAGGCTCCATGTCTATGATAGCACTTCTGCCTTCTAGTGGATAGCCAGTTTTCGCTGTACTTCATGTTGGATTTTCAACTAAATGAAACATCACCCTCACTCTTTCTGAGCCAATTTGGGAACTTTCCTGGTTCCAATTTAAATTCACCATAAATCTTTTGGTGAAACTGATTGTTGTCTTCCTGGCTGGAGCTTTTGGTTTTGGAGGAGATAGTCTCCTAACTTGTCGCATGTTCCTGGAGCATCACTGACCTCAAATGTCACTCCAGGTACCACCCTTTGGGCTCTTTGACTAGAGGAGGCATCTCACTTGCCAACTTCCTTTGTCCCTATTTAATGTCAAAAAGTTTCTGCCAACTGTACATCCAACAATTCCTTAACCTTGGCCTTGCCTGGTGTAATAGCTGGCTTTCCTTCAGGCTCATATACTATGTTAGCCACCCTCCCTCATTATCTCTTTCCCTGCTCTAACTAGGATTTCTCTGGTCACTATTTAATTCAAAGATATTCTATGAAGCTACATATTCTCATTTTACTGGCCTGTCTTCAGTTGTGCTACATTTGAGCAGCGCTCCTCAATGTTAATGGGTGTTATTACACCATTTTCACCATTCGGATCTTTCCCAGCAGGATTCTGCTGTGAAACTCTTAGTGGCTAACACCTTGCTGCCAGTCAAATCATTTCCGAGGATGAATTGATCTTTGTTGCTGGTAGTTCAGGAACAACTGCTACCAACTCAAGGACTGGAGCAAGGTAACATTCTTGGTAGACCTAATGGAAGGTTGCAAACACATCTGTCAGGTAGGTTTAAGTTTCCTCCAACATTAAGAACTGAGTGGCTCCTATGTCCCTGACAGTACATTGGACTTTCTCATGTTCTGGGATGTGTATGGGGACACTTACTGAGAAGGCAAAACTCAGAAAATCCCTGGAAATTTGTCCAGCTCTGAAACACATAGTACGATGCATTCCAAAGGGTATGTTTCTGTAGTGAGAGTCTTTGCCTTTTCTGCTACACCAGTCAATAGATGTCCTTCAGAACAATTAGACCTACAGGCTTCCCTTGCAATCTCCAGTACTTAGGTCTGGAATGGCCTATTTTATTGCAATGAAACACATCGGTCTCCAGGGGCTCTCCTTTCGGGCTGTAGGATGGTTTCTCGCACCCTCCTTTTTTGGGTGGGAGGAGTGGAGGGGGTGTGCTTTCCTATCTAGGTCAACCTGCTCATCTTTGTAATATTAATGCAGATGGTTTGGAAAAGATCTGTCTGAGTTTCCAGGTCTCTGGGTGAGATTGGAGTAGTCACAGCAGATAGCTCCATTACAGGCTGCAGGGATTCTTTTCTCCTCTAAGTGCTTCTGCACGTTGAAGGGCAACTAACTTTTGAATTAGTCTGACAATCCCAACTCACGCAATCCTTTGCACATGCGTGGGATTCTTAAGAAGATTATCCAACAGTCAAATGCAATTTGCTTCAGCCATTTAAACTCATTGTAGGTTTGTGTGGGCTTTTTGCAATTGTTACAGAATTGCTGGTGATTATTCTCCGGAACTTGTAAGCACTTAGGATGGAAGCCTTGGTCTGCTTATAATTCATTTACTCAACAGGAGTCAGCATGGAGTGGATCTCTTGAGCTCTCCCCTAAAACTGCCCTTGAATTAAAAATCTCCAGATCTCTGATGGCCATTTTAGCTATTCTGCTATTTTCTCAGAAGTGGCAAAAAATATGACTCCACATCACACTCTGAATTTGGGAACGAATCTGGAATACCTGCAGTACTCAGATAGTGGTTCTGGGTAGGGAGATTTCCCTCACAGCTTCCAGCTGCCTGGTCTCCCTCTCCCTTTGATCTGTTAGCTCCATTTCCAATCTTCTGAGATGGAATTATCTTTTCCTTTCTTGTTCCCTTTCCAAAGATATTTCTTTCTCTCTCTCCTTATATTCGAGCTGTATTCTGAGCATTTCCAGCTCAAATTTTACTGGAGAGGAGATTTAGAATCATGGTTAAGCCCGACATCTAATTGCTATATTGGTAAGACGGGATCCAGATGTTCTCCCAACAGTTGGATCAGCTCACTTCTCTTCAATTTACTGGGCAATTTTAACTGTAATTCCCTAGCTACAGCTTTTTGTTGTTCTGTGTTGCGAGCTGCCACGGTTTCACTGTTCAAATTTTCTTGTTTAATCCACATCTGGGCATCAAATGTTGCCATCATCTCATTGTTAGGGAAAGGGAATTTGCTTGTGTTTGAAACTTTGTTCCTGCTCCTGGGATTTTCTGTTTTGGCGCTTTTATCAGATTTGACTCGTCTTAAGACTGTGGTCAAATTCAAATGGATAATCCCAGATCTGAGCCCCTAGACTGGAGGGGAGTTAATTTAAACAGTTTTGAGTCATCCTGTCACCATTCCTATCTAAGCAGAATAGTGTTTTGATTTGTTTCTCCCTTTCAGAGGACTGAGGGGCCTGTTCCTGTGCTGTATTTTTCTTTCTAAGTGGTGTATTTCCCAGTCCCCCAGATTCAGTGTTATCCAATTTTCTATTAATAACTCCACAGCAAACTTCAGACAGGATAAAGTTTATTTGCACACACTCAAAATGTGGGAGGAGGGTTACAGTGTTGCCTCCTTTGCATTCATAGAGTAAAGGAGGGCTGGAAAAAGGAGAGATTTACAGTGCAGAGACCATAGAGAGAAGAAACATTTCTTTTCATGTGGGTTCCAGAGTCAGAATCAAAGTCCGTTAGGTATTCCTTTACGGAGTGCACAGGTTGAAAACTGATGCTGGATAATTCACTTTGCAGTGGTGTAGACTTCTCATGATGAAATAGACATGTAGAGATGTCAGTCTTGTAGGCAATGGTACAAAATTTCCAGCAGAAGCAGTGTTAATGGGGCCAGAACTCCTTATCTGTGAGGATGTTAGATGGCAAAAAAAGACTTACTTTGTAGTTCCGTAGGACAATATTATTTGTTCCACAAGCCAGTGGTTGATGTGATATGACTCCCACCTCTCCACACTGTCTTAAGGACCTGTATCACTCATCTGGATCCCCAAGATTGTTGAATGTCGCAATCATTAATAATTGAAAGGAAGTTCTGGGGCTCTTTGAGTTAGCAACCAGACCCCTGTTAGCCAGTCTGGTTATATATGCAGATGACCTTCGTAAAGCTCTCTTTGAATTTGGTCTGTGCTGTCCATAGGGATCATTATCTCTTAAGAGACATAATGAACTGAGAGTTTCTCTGATACTGACAGGTAGCTTCTTTGTTTGGGGCCACAGATGTAGATTCAACTATTCCAGGTCCTTGTTCAGCTTGAAATGTTAGTGACATCATTGAACATATCTCTATACCTTTTTTAATAAGAGAAAGGTTTTAGTTCCTCTCAATGAAAAAGAAACCGTTCAAAGTCCTTTCCTTTCAATTTAGCATGAACTGCAAATAAAGTGCCCCATGATACACAGGTGTTTAATAACAGCAAAATGAAGTTGACCTGAATGGAGTGCCAAGAATATATCTATAATCACATAATTGTGAATATGCTTATGTTCTTTCTGTTACATGCTATCTGATAAAGGTGGAAAAAGTTTTGCATACTTCACTGCATTAGCAGTTCAGTAAATTATGAATTATTTTCATACTTTTTATTCATTTGTAACATCAGTAAGGCCAGCATTTATTGTCCATCCCTAAATTCTCTTGAACAGATGATGGTGAGCTATCTTCTTGAACTGCCATGGTCCATGAGTATGAAATGTGATATATTCTTGGCACTCCATTCAGGTCAACTTCATTTTGCTGTTATTAAACACCTGTGTATCATGGGGCACTTTAATTACAGGTTATGCTAAATTGAAAGGAATTATAGGTACACCCAAAGCACTATTACCAAGGGGGTTCCAAGACCCAGGGTCTACATCGCCAATATAGTTCTAAGTCAGGACGGTGTGCAATTGGAGATGAACCTACAGGTAACATTCCCAGGTGTCTGCTGTCCTTAGCCCTTCTATGATGTGGAGATGTCAGCATTGGACTGGGATGGGCACAGTAAGAAGTCTCACACCAGGTTAAAGTCTATTTATTTGGAATCGCAAGTTTGCAGAATGCTGGTATTTCCTCAGGTGAGTGGAGAGTTGCATTTATAAACGTGGCATATACAGACAGATGCAATTTCAAGATGATGGTTGGAATATGAGTCTTTACAGGTAATCAAGTTTTTACAGACAGACAATGCGAGTGGAGAGGGATAATCACAGGTTAAAGAGGAGTGAATTGTCTCAAGGCAGGACAGTTAGTAGGATTTGGCAAGCCCAAGCAAAATGGTGGGGATTACATGTAGTGTGACATGGACCCAACATCCCGATTGAGGTCATCCTCATGCGCGCGGAACTTGGCTATCAGTTTCTGCTCGGCGAATCTGCTTTGTCAGGTGTCTTGAAGACCGTCTTGGAGAATGCTTACTCATCGGAGGCTGAATGCCCTTGATTGCTGAAATGTTCCTCAACAAGAAGGGACAAGAAGAGGCCTCAGCCTCTCAATCTGCATAACAGGTTTGAGGTTCTTGCTTCCAGTCTGGACGAGGACGAGGGAGGTGAGGTTGGTGAGCAAACTGCACACAGTACAGTGATGCAGACGCAGGACATAGGCAAAGAGAAGGTGAAAAGGAACGTAGTAGTAATTGGGGATAGTGGGGTGAAGGGTATTGACACTGTCCTTTGTCACAATGACAAAGCGCACAGAAGGGCGTGTTGTCTGCCTGGTGCTCGGGTCCAGGATGTCGCATCTGGGCTGCAGAGGAACCTGGAGTGGGAGGGTGAGAATCCAGTCGTTGTGGTACATGTGGGTGCCAGCGATGTAGACAAAATGCGAACTGAAGATCTGGGGAGGGAGTATGAAAAGCTGGGAACGGAATTAAAAAGTAGAACCGACAAGGTGGTTATCTCTGGGCTACTGCCTGAACTGAGTGCAGACGGGCGTAGGGTTGACAGGATTAAGGAAGTGAATGGGTGGCTCAGGGATTGGTGTGGGAGGAATGGGTTTGAATTTATGGGGCATTGGCACCAGTATTGGGGTAGGTGGGACCTGTTCGGGCGGGATGGGGTTGGTCTGAACCGTGCTGGGACCAGAGTCCTGGCGAATCGTGTAAAGAGGACTGTAGACAGGGCTTTAAACTAATTAGCGGGGGGAGAGGGTGTGACGGTAGGTGACATTACGAGGCCTAAAGTTAAGGAGAGGGTACAGGTAAGGGTGGAGGCCGAGGATGTCCCAATAATAAAGGGAGTAGGGGGCGTGAGTATGAATAGGGTCCAGGGGAAGGCTGGGATGAAGGCACTTTATCTGAATGCACGAAGCATTCGGAATAAAGTGGATGAGCTGGTGGCGCAGATTGACACAAATGGATATGATCTGGTGGTCATTACAGAGACGTGGCTGCAAGGTGACAGGGACTGGGAGCTGAATGTCCAGGGGTATCAAGTGTTTAGAAAGGATAGGCGGGAGGGAAAAGGGGGGGGGCATAGCTCTGCTGATTAAGGATAGCATCAGGGTGGTAGCAAGGGATGATATAGGAGCCAAGGAGCAGAAAGTGGAATCGTTGTGGGTGGAGATTAGGAACAGCAAAGGGAGGAAGACGCTGGTGGGTGTCGTCTATAGGCCCCCGAATAATGATCTGGAGGTGGGGCGGGCAGGAATGGGATGGCTGTAGTTATGGGGGATTTCAATCTGCATATTGATTGGTCGACCCATGTTGGACGCAGTGGGCTCGAGGAGGAGTTCTTGGAATGCTGCCGGGATAGTTTCCTTGAACAGTGTGTGTTGGAGCCGACGAGGGAGCGAGCTGTCTTGGATCTGGTGTTATGTAATGAGGCGGGTAGAATTAGGGACCTTGCGGTGAAGGATCCTCTTGGGGAGAGTGATCGTTGTATGGTGGAGTTTCTGGTGCAGATGGAAGAGGAGAAAGTGGGTTCCCGGACGCGTGTCCTTTGTTTGAACAGAGGGGAGTACGGTAGGATGAGAGAGGAATTGGCGAATGTGGACTGGGGGAGCGCGTTGGAAGGTAGGTCTGCTGAGGAGCAGTGGAGGATTTTTAAGGAGATCTTTCTTGGTGCTCAGCAAAAATTTATTCCGATGGTCAAAAAGGACCGTAGGAGGAGAGGTAATAAGCCGTGGGTAACGAAGGAGGTGAAGGAAAGTGTTAAATTAAAAGCGGAGGCGTTTAGAGTAGCTAAGAGTAGTGGGCGAGAAGAGGATTGGGAGAGGTTTAAATGTCAACAAAGATTGACAAAGAAATTGATAATGAAGGGTAGGATAAACTATGAAGCTGGGCTAGCGCTTAATATAAAAAAGGATAGCAAGAGTTTTTATAAGTATATAAAAAGGAAGAGGCTGGCTAGGGTGAATGTTGGACCCTTAGAGGATGAGAAGGGGGACTTAGTGGTAGGGGATGGGGAAATGGCTGAGGTCTTGAATAACTTTTTTGTTTCAGTCTTCACGGAGGAGGACGTGAATAATTTGCCGGGTGTTAGTGATGGAAAGGTGGTAGGACTGGAGGGTCTCGATGACATTACTGTTACTAGAGAGGTGGTGCTCGACAGACTGGAGGGGCTGATTGTGGACAAGTCCCCAGGACCGGATGGAATGCATCCGAGGATTCTGAAAGAAATGGCGGAGGTGATAGTGGATGCCTTGGTGGTTATTTTCCAGACGTCGCTGGATTCCGGGGAAGTGCTGGAAGATTGGAAAGTGGCTAAAAATACGCCATTGTTTAAGAAGGGTGACAGGCAAAATGCAGGGAATTATAGGCCGGTTAGTTTAACGTCTGTTCTAGGTAAAATGTTAGAATCCGTCATCAAGGAGGAAATAGCAAGGCATCTTGAGGGGAATTGCTTGATAGAGCAGACGCAGCACTGTTTCGTTAAGGGGAAGTCGTGTCTGACAAATTTACTGGAGTTCTATGAGGATGTGTCTAGGGCGGTGGATAGAGGAGAGCCGGTGGATGTGGTCTTTCTTGATTTTCAGAAGGCATTTGACAAGGTGTCTCAAGAGGTTATTGCAGAAGGTCAGGGGACATGGAGTTGGGGGTAGGGTGTTAGCGTGGATAGAGGACTGGTTGTCAAATAGGAGGCAGAGAGTGGGGGTCAATGGGTGCTATTCGGATTGGTGGTTGGTGACTAGTAGAGTGCCTCAGGGGTCGGTGCTGGGGCCTCAGCTATTTACCATTTATATAGATGATCTGGAGGAGGGAACCGAGTGTAGGGTGTCGAAATTTGCTGATGACACCAAGATTGGTGGAACGGCAAATTACGCGGAGGGTGTGGAGAGTCTGCAGAAGGATCTAGATAGGCTGGGCGAATGGGCCAGGAACTGGCAAATGGAATTTAATGTTGGCAAGTGCGAGGTGGTCCACTTTGGTAGGAAGGATTATTACTTACGTGGAGAAAAACTGCAGCAGGCAACGGTGCAGAGGGACCTCAGGGTCCTTGTGCATGAGTCGCAAAAGCCCAGCTTGCAGGTGCAGCAGGTGGTCAGGAAGGCAAATGGGATGCTGGCCTTCATAGTGAGGGGGATTGAATATAAAAGTAGGGAGGTCTTGCTGCGACTGTATAGGGCATTGGTGAGGCCGCAGCTGGAGTACTGTGTGCAGTTTTGGGCGCCATACTTACGCAAGGATATTTTGGCCTTGGAGGAAGTGCAGAGGATGTTTACTAGGCTGATGCCGGGGTTGAGCTATGAGGAGAGGCTGAATAAACTAGGCTTGTACTCGTTAGAGTTTAGAAGAATGAGGGGAGATCTCATTGAGACGTATAAGATGATGAATGGGATGGATAGGATAGAGGTGGAGAGACTCTTCCCGCTCAGAAAGGATAGTAGGACTAGGGGGCACAGCCTCAAGATAAAGGGGGGGCGGTTTAGAACAGAGTTGAGGAAGAACTTCTTCACTCAAAGGGTGGTGAATCTCTGGAATTCTCTGCCCGTTGAAGTGGTGGAGGCTACCTCGCTAAATATTTTTAAGACGTGGGTTGATGGGTTTTTGATAAGAGAGGGGATTAAGGGTTATGGGGAGAGGGCGGGAATGTGGAACTGAGCCACGACAGATCAGCCATGATCTTATTGAATGGCGGGGCAGGCTCGAGGGGCCAGATGGCCTACTCCTGCTCCTATTTCTTATGTTCTTATGACACTCCTGCCTGGTGATTATCATGCGGTGTCTATTCATCCATTGTCATAGCATCTGCATTGTCTCACTGATGTACCATGCCTCAGGACATTCTTTCTTGCAGCGTGAGTTAGACAACATTGGCCGAGTCCCATGAATATGTACTGTGTCGCTGGTGGGTGGTTTTCTCACGTGTGATGGTGATAGCCGTGTCGATGATCTGGTACGTCTTGCAGCGGTTGCTGTGGCAGGGTTATATGGTGTTGTAGTGGTTGTTCTCCTCGCTGAAGATCTCCATTTCCAATCACCTAATAAAGGAACAGTGCTCTGAAGGCTCATGATTCCAAATAAACCTGTTGGACTTTAACCTGGTGTTGTGAGACTTCTTTCCTTGTCCTTCTAGATAATGGAAGTCATAGTTTGGTATATGCTGTCAAAGGTGCCTTGGCAAGTTGCTGCAGTAATCTTCTTTATGGCATACACTCCTGTCACTGTGCAAGGATGATGGAAGGAGTGAATGTTTACAGTTGCGAATGGAGAGCTGATCAATGCAAGCTGCTTTGTCCTGAAACTGCACTCATCCAGGGAAGAGGAAATGGTGGTCAGGCTTTGGGGACTCATCTGACTCCCCAAAGCCTGACCACCATTTCCTCTTCCCTGGATGAGTGCAGTTTCAGGAAAAAGCAGCTTGCATTGATCAGCTCTCCATTCGCAACTGTAAACATTCACTTCTTCCATCACCCTTGCACAGTGACAGGAGTGTATGCCATAAAGAAGATTACTGCAGCAATTTGCTACAGAATTCCCAGTTTCTAACCTCCTGTAGCCAGAGTAATTGTATGGCTGATCTAGTTAAGTTTCTGCTGTGAAACATTAATAATTCTTCTCTGTCCAGTGTCACTAGACTTGTAATTTCCACATTTTATTTCAGATTTCTAGAATCTGTGGGATTTTGCTTTTGATGTTAAAGGTCCCTGGACACAGATAAGGCTGGAAATCCAGCTGACATTCTGCCAAAAAAGCAATGTAACGATAATCTGCCATTCTGCCTATTCACATATTTGTAGGACCTTGATACAGAATCAAAGAATCTTGTAGTACATGAGGCTATTTAAATTGTGATGATACTTTGCCTTTAAGGAATGTATTTTAGTCATGTTTCTGTGCTGAATGTGTTTACTAGACTGTTTCATTTTATTGGGGCCATTTTGTCTGCATCTTAGCACTGTGTTGTTACGACAGCAACATAATTGACCTTAGTTGATGCAGTGTTTGTTTTGATCTGAACTATTGGCGAGTTCTCTAGTTTTGTGTTTTTCCTCGGGATATTGTGGAGTGGGGGTTGATTGCTAGGTAAGGCCATATGACTGGATACAGCCAGCCTTAGAGAACTCGAACCCAGTCAGCTTTTTGGGAGAAGAAGTGCCCCTCTTTTCTCTTCTGAGGTCTGGAGACTAGAATCTGCCAGGAAACTAATCTTTTCTTCTGAGATTCTACTATTTGCGGATGGAAGTTGCAGCATTAAAGTTAAAAGACTGGTGTCTGCCTGCATCACTCTCCACAATGTGAAAGGGCTAGAAATATACTACCTAATTAAGTATCTTTGGTTTTTCTGCTAACTGGTTCTAAAGAAGGGATCTGCTAAATTGGAACAATAGAGATAGCTAGTGATTAAGAATTACACTTTGTCATATTTAAGTATTTTAATTTGTAAAAGTTATGCTAATTATTTTTGTTATATTCTGTATTCTTAAAGTTGGTTTTGATAAAAGCTTTCTAGTGGGTCATTTAAATTATACCTGGAGTGAAACAAATCAAATGTGAAAGTTAGGGTCGAGGCTAACTTCATAAAATGTGTTGGAGTTTCTGATCTGGTCCTTAATAAGTAAAGATGTTTGTTGCACATCCCATAACTTCCAAATTAGTTTTCTTCTAGTACATATCTAATTGTCTTTTTAAATCAGACTTCACAGTAATTTTAATCATTCTTGCCTTACAGAGCTCACTAAGCCACACTGTGAAGAAATTTCTTATTTCTCCTTTGGTTCTTTTGGTAATAACTAATGCTTTGTGCAAATGTATTTTATCCTTTACAACATCTTGGTCTCTTTCTGATGCATTTGTGTGAAGGCCCTTATCTGCTGTTCCAGATAGTTCAGATGAATGTTGAAGATCCCATTCAAAACAGCGCACTCTGTCAGTCAACATTCTTCTCTCTACTATCACCATCAAATTGATTAGTTAGCCTTACACCACATTGCCGACTGTTTGGAGTCTTGCTATATTCAAAAAATGCCTGCCACATTTGCTCAACCAACAACAGTTTGAAGTAAATCATAAAGTCAAGCATATCCTACACCTTCTATACATTAAATTTTTTATAAAATTTCAGCTGCTGAATTCAAACCCTCGATAAGAACATACATTAAAACTTATTAAGTTGAGTAATTTTCCAAGAACAGTTTCTTCCCTGGTACCATCAGACTTTTGAATGAGAATACCTCTACATTCTAACTAGGACTGAAACAATATCCTGTCACAATATATTCTGTACACTCCCCTTTCCTTCCTTACGTACTCGATGAACTTGTGCTTTGTCTGTACCGGGAAAGAGTTTTCACTGTATGTGACAATTATAAATCAAATCACTATGGGACAATAATAAAACAAGCCTAGCGCTAACATGAACTTTAAATTTAAAATAAATCACACCACAGTTCACGACTCAACGTTTTTTCAAGCGTGTAAGGTGCTCTCAATGATGATGTTGACAGCACAACCAGTTATAGAGGAACCATGTTCCTCCTCCACCCCAGTTCTTGCAGGTAGTAGGCTGAGTGGATGTTTATAGTGCAGTCCAGCGCGGCCTGCTGCTATGCTGAGCTTGTGTTCGGCTCCTTGAAGTTCTAAGGCGGCCTCACAGTTCTCAGACGCAGCCTGAATCCTGTTTGTCTGTCGCGTCCCCACTACCCACTTCATCCACAACCACACTTGCTGGCACCCTAGTTGATAATTGACGGCTGGGGAACCAATCGGCGAACAGAAGCGGACATCAATCAGGCCTGGACACACCCCCCATCCACTCTGGTCCAATCGAATCGCACAGCAAGTTCGGTTTCCTCGTCTCACATTGTGCGTATGTTTTCATTAAAGGACAAATTTTCATTTAAAATGCGGAAATCTGACGCGTGCAGCACCGCTTCTTCCGCAGACACAATTTGCTGTGCGAATCACTCCGGGTTTAAAAAGTACTTTTTCCCCCTCACCGGTTAACCGCCGCTTCTAACCTTTCACCTCAGCGATATCAGACCCCGCGCTGCTGACTGGCGGTTGATGGACAGCGGCTGTGTCCAATCAGTGGAGGGGGGCGGGCTCAGGCCGGGTGGCGGGCTCCGGGCTGCAGCCAATGGGGGTGCGGGATGGGCGGGATTTCCGGCTGGCCGCTGCGGGTTGCGCGGTGGCGGGAGGTGTCGAGCTGCCGGCGAGAAGTGGAGCCGCGGCCCAATCCCGCCATTTTTGAACTCTCCAGCTGGAGGCCGAGTGCGGGGATCGCGGTCTTCCATTTCACTGTGGCCCGGGGGGTGGCAGGCGGAGCTGCGGACAGTCCCTGACCGGCCTCCCCGCCGGCCACCCTCCCTCCCTTCCCGGAGCCGGCCGGCCGGCCGGCTGGCTGGACCATGGCGCCGCTGCTGGGCAGGAAGCCATTCCCGCTGGCCAAGCCGCTCACCGACCTGTCGGCGGAGGAGACCATCTATGTGATCGAGCACAGCGGCGAGGGCTTCAGGAGCAACGAGTATCCTTAGAGCCGAGCCGGTGACTCTTTTAGGCGGAGCCGGGGGGCCCGGCCTTGGGCGAGAGACGGCTTCTCCCCAGGGACAGGGCCTAGGTTTTGAGGGCAGGAGCCGGCGACTTTCCTGCTGCCAGGGAAAGGGAGTGAGAGAGGGGGAAGAGCGCCGTGTTGTCAAACTGCGTGTCAACGCTGGCCTGACCCGCTATAATGTCCTCCCGAGTGAATGTTTCAACTCCACAAGTTAGTCATTGTCAGGAGGCCTGATGGTGCCAGCCTGGGCCTACTCTCAGACAGCTTTACTGTGCCACCCTGAAGGAGACTGAGTGAAGTCGGGCAGCCAACTTTCCAGCTAGCTCAAACTGTGGCCGACCTGAGGATCCTTATTTAATTCCTTTTTATCACTGGACCTGATCTACAGCTACAGTCAAAGGACTGGTCCAGCCTTTCCCTGCCTACTTCTAAAGTTGCTGCAGCATCAGCCTTCTTGTTCAGGCAGTGAACAGTTTAAGTTATATTTGAAACTTTCTGCAGTTTGTTGCCCAAATTGATTTTTCTGATCACCTTGGATGTGTTTAATCAATTAGCTTCTTGTAGAAACGAAATTTGCAAATGCTGGAGATCTGAACTACAAACTGAAAGTGCTGGAAGCACACCTCAGGCAGGTCAGCATCCGGAACCAAACGGGTGTGATAAAAGGAGCCCCGTCTGAAATGTTAACTCATCTATTCCCTTAATAAGATGCTAATGGATCTGCTGTGTGCTTTGATTATTAGTCAGAGATAAATGAGCTACTTCTAATATTCCATTTGTAATATGGATGTGTCTATCTTATGGGGAGCTTTTAGAATATTTTTGTTACTTTCATATCTATTGATTTGAAAATTAATTTTGCAAGAATGGCATGGAGTAGGGGTAGGAGGCTTTTAAATAGTTCAGATTTTTTCTTTGACATGCAGTTTCTTGTGTTCTGAACACAAGAAATGATGTATTCATGAATTTTTTTTTACTTCTGATATGTGTTAAACTACAGAGGTACTACCTAGTCATTCATGGGACGTTTTATACTTGACTTACAGAGGGGAGTTTAGGCAATTGCTTCGAAACACTTTAAGAAGATGCTAGTTTTTGAACAAAAGGCTTAAGAAGTGTAAGTGGAAAGGAAATTAAATTCTTCTGAAAGTAATGTATACTTCAATTGCAGCAAAAAGACTTAATTCATTTGTTTCTCATTCCTTAGCTGGTTGCTATGCCTGCTTAACTCTTCTAGTGGCTCAGGCTCACAAATCTGTTTGATATGCCTTGTGGAAGGTGTTATGATTGCATGCAAACTTTGCTGTTTAAATGTGCTCGTAAGGATTTATGAGAAGGGCAAAACTTTGTATAAAATAAAATTTAAACTTTGAGTTAAACCAAGAGTTTGTATAACATATCCAGTTTGTTTATTATCATAGTTTGGAATCTGGAGTTTAGAGCACATATTATTTTGATCAATAGCATACTGCTTTCACTGAGATCTGTAAGAATGATACTGCAATCTTCTGAATATATCCTTCGAGTTCAGTTGTTTAACTTAGGTCATAGTTCAGAACTTTACCCATCGTAGCTTCCTGGCTATCAAGCTGCTTTGGGTGTAATGTTTCATGTTTGGGAGCCTTAAAAATGTTTTAAAAGTGCTGTAAAATTGTTTTATTTGGTCAGTGCTTGTTTATATGTGTTTCAGTGAACTCTTCAGACTAGGGGTTGAGTGACAGGAGTGCAGAAACTTGGTAGCTGTCAGTTCTTGTGGTGGAATGGTATTTATTGGTGTTTTATCTCAAGCTTGTTTTATACTTGGAAGCAAAGCTCATTTTGATCAGTCCTTGTGTGTCTGTGAATGGTGCTGAAAGACTGGGAAAAGTCAAAAAACTTCATTTCACGTTTTTAGAAAAGACTTGCGAATTATGGTCATGGGATCTTTCTTGCCCCCGACCATCTAAATTTAACACCACTGAGAAAGGAGTTATTGTAGTGTTGGCTTCTGGAACTGTGTACACACCAACTACGATTTATGAATACGTTGCAACTTTCTTAGAATTGTCTAAGTCTCAAGAATCTGTCCAAACTTTAAAAATATGGGACATCTCCTGAGGTCTTGTGGCAGTATTGAAGCAGTGAAGATTACTGAATACAGTTTGAGTAGCCATTGGTTACAATCAATCTTAGTATCCCTGAGCTAGGAAAAGATTAGTTATATTTTTCCAGTACTGATAGTGAGCAGGCGATGTCCATTGGAAAAGTGTAGGTGGGAACAAGATCGTGATCTTAAGTGTCCATAGTTTAACTGGTTGTTGAAACTGCTGCTGATTTGCATTATTACTGACGGGTAATACCCGATCATGTATTTTTCAGGATAATGCAGAAAAGGCCAAGCAGCAATGGTTACGTTTCTTCAATGATGACAAATCCTCGATGTAGGTCCCACTTCTATTTAGAGATGGTTTGAGCAAGCAACTTTTCAACAGACATGTCCCAGGCAACATTCAATCCAGTAATGTAAATTCCCAGATAGACACAAAAAGAAGTGATTCCATAGTTGTTGTAGCTTACTCTACATGTGATTGGTGATTTTTTTTACACATACGCAACTGCCTCCCACCAAGAAATCTCTTGACTTGAATCCAGTGTTATATTTTTGACAACTAGAAATTGATGGCTGCTTGGAAATTTTATTTTAAATCCTGCATTTACCTGTAAAACCCTTTCCATAATAGTGGTCAGTCTGGGTAACATGTCACATTGTTGTCAAAACACCAATTTAATGTATTAATACCTGTAGGCTGCAGTAAGAATTGCAATAAATATGTAAACAAATGCCCTTTAATGTGGGATATCATCTAATCACTTCTTGTTGCTCCTGCTGTTACCGTGACCAGTTCCCTACTGATCAGATGTTTCTTTTGTGCAATCCAAGCCTGAAATTTAATTGCATGGCTGGATACTTTTCATTGTGCAAAATTTCATCTGTTCAAAACCACAGTGTAAGCACACGTTTTAGTGATGGAATCTTTTAGTCCTGTTTAGATAATAGATTGTTGTTAACCTTAAGCTACACATAAAGAAGTTAATGTGTAGGTTCAGTTGGCAGTTAGGAAGGCAATGTTAACATTCATCCCGAGGGCTAGAATACAAGAGCCGGGATGTACTGAGGCTGTATAAGGCCCTGGTTAGATCCCATTTGGAGTGTTGTGAGCAGTTTTGGGCCCCATATCTAAGGAAGGATGTGCTAGCCTTGGAAAGGTCCAGAGGAGGTTACAAGAATGATCCCTGGAATGAAGAATTTGCCATATGATTAACAGTTGAGGACTCTAGGTCTATCTTCATTGGAGTTTAGAAGGATGAGGGGGGATCTTACAGTATACTGCAAGGCCTGGATAGAGTAGACATGGAGAGGATGTTTCCACTTGTAGGGAAAGCTAGAACTAGAGGGCACAACCTCAGGCTAAAGGGATGATCCTTTAAAACAAAGATGAGGAGGAATTTCTTCAGCCAGAATGGTAAATCTGTGGAACTCTTTGCTGCAGACGGCTGTGGTGCTAGGTCATGGAGATCTTTAAGACAGAGCTAGGTTCTTGATTAATAAGGGGATCAGGGATTATGGAGAAAAGGCAAGACAATGGGGATGAGAAAAAATATCAGACATGATTGAATGGTGGAGCAGACTTGATGGGTTAATTCTGCTCCTATCTCTTATAGAACATATTCAATGGCACTGGTATTCAATTAAGATGGTGTCAATGCTTGGCTGTGCTTTTAACTAGCAAATTAATTAGTTGAGTACTTCTGTCTCTCCTGCCCTTTCAGGCAGTGAGTTGCAGACGCCCACAACTCTCTGGGTGAAAAAAAGGTTTTCCTCATCTCCCCTCAACTTAGTACCAATAATTTTAAATCTATGCCCCCGTGGTCATTGTCCCCACTGCTAAAGTAGCTTGATCCTTCCAATCTACTCAATCCAGGTCACTTGCAATTTTGTACACCTCAGTCAAATCTCCCTTCAGCCTCCTGTGCTCCAAAAAGGACAGCCCCAGCCTACACAATCTTTCCTCAGCTGCCGTTTTCCAGTCCTGGGGACGTTCTCATACATCTTTGTACAAAATTAGAGTTTTTCACATTGCATTTTATTAAAATTCTAATGGCAGTTCTGCAGATTGTCATAATAGTTATAACCATGAATCTTTTTGAAGTATTAACTTTCTAGATTTTCTCTCTACCTTTGTGTTCCTGTTTTGTAGTGTTATTCTGTCAGTTGGAATGGCATTCACATGTTCTTGCAGATCTGTGTATGGCTTGGAGAAGTTTAAAAATAGCCATGTTTTATGTTATGCTGCTAGGCTTGACCATCATGCCATCCTGAGTTGCATGTATGGAATTACTACCATAATTGTGATGTGCTGTTGTCACAACTATCATGCAGGGGTTTGAGGAGTGTGAAACGCACTTCAATGTATATAGTTTCAGCCTGAGTTTGTTCGCTACTATTAAAATAAGTTCAGCTCAAGCCCAAGAACAGCTCTTCATCTTTCATTTGGCATTTTTGAACCTTTCAGATCTGACACTGAATTCAACAATTTGAAATCCTAATCACTGTTCCCGTTTTTTGAGATGGATGCTGGTAATGGTTTTGCTGTTGCCCTTTATAGCTCTTCTGGACCTCAGCTTTTATTTATTTTGTTATAGCCATCCATCATTTCTTTTGACATTTGGTCACCCCTGACTCACTGATATTTCTTGCCTCTGAATGTTGTATCTCTAACCTCCATTTTTGACTCAAGGCTATTGATGTGGAACATTACCTTTGTTTCTCTCTCTCTCTCTCCCCATCTCTCTATCTACATGGTGCCTGATTTGCTTGAGTTATTTCTCTCTTGTAAGTTTGCAGAATCTGCTGAAATCTGCTTTTTGAGTGTACCTTACCTTTGGCAACTCGGCAGTTACGAAGAAATTAATGGCACTTTGAATAGTAAAAATAGAGAAAATACTGCACCCTAGAGAAACTCTCAACTTCCACAA
This sequence comes from Carcharhinus amblyrhynchos, assembly GCF_965287045.1. Lineage (NCBI taxonomy): Eukaryota > Metazoa > Chordata > Chondrichthyes > Carcharhiniformes > Carcharhinidae > Carcharhinus > Carcharhinus amblyrhynchos. The sequence continues at coordinate 35,079,709 of NC_137346.1, forward strand.
GCAAATCAAGGTGCTTTAGAAGCCTTTGGAAAGCACTGAACAGGAAGTGAGCAATTTGGGTTGTTTGCTGTATTTCCTTAAAAGGGTTAAGAGAGTCCTAATTCAAAGAACTGGCAAAATGAAATGAGAAAGAGAGTTTTTTTAATTTGGTTATACCAGCTATTGCTTGCAATTCCAACTTGCATGTGCTGCAATAGCAATAATGATCAGGAATGTCAAAACTACAACTTGTGGGTCAATATGGCACCCAGATCCTGGCATTCTGGCCTACAAAACCAAGTACACCCTGATTGTCATCTTTCAATCTTGTGGGCTTGGAGATTTGCAAAGAACTTTGTATTATTACCTAATTAGCAGATAAATACTAATTTATTATTTGAAGGCTTGCTATTAATGACTGAGATAATTGCAGATTAACATGAATATTAATTTAAACATTGGATGTGTGCCCTCACCCCCATCCCCAAGCTCCACTTTGCGCAGCTTAGGAGCCCTCAAGGAAGAATGCTCGAATGTTTCTTATTGGTGGTGCCAGGGTAATGAAACATTGAGGTTATACTTAATCTCCATAGGCACCTAAGTTTCTCAATAATTCCACTCCTTTACAGATGCATTATTGTCTGATAATTATTGGAAATGGTGATGAATTTGCATGGCAGATAACAGTAGCCTTGTTAAGATACAATACACTGACTGTAACCCTGGCATAATTCTGAAACGTTTAAGATTTGATTATTATGGAGGATGCCAGCAGGAATTGTAACTATTGGGCTGCAAGTTGCCTAGGCAGATATGGCCGTCCTTTTTGGAAATTTATGGTCGGAGTCCAAGATCATTGTTATCAGAAAATGTTGTGTTTGGCATTGATGGGAATCCTCAGGGATTACAGTTGCACAATAACTACTGGCCTCGGACCATTATTTCCGGTGCCTGACAAACTACTGGCTCTAAATTGCACTGACATCATCGATAAGGAGACGTTGTCTGTGCTTGCAAACTTTCACAAGCAGCTCTGAGAGGCAATGTAAAGACATTCAAATGACAAAATTGGGTAAAATTTGCTCTTGAATCTCTTTTTAGCCTTTTTTACAAATAAAAACTACAGACTAATAAATCTATGTACCGGTTCTTTGCAACAGTAGTTGGTGTACTGAACTTGACTTGTTGCTCCGTCCTATGAAGGGAGTGGCTTATCTTCCAGCTCTGATGCAATGCTTCCAACCAAAATAATGACTTGCTTTCGCTTTGAAATTCTAATGGACCCTTTGTTCAGATTTCCTGAATGTTTTATTCTCCCGAGCACTTACAGCATTTTTGTTTGCTATTGTCATTGAAGTTTGTAGGTGACGGGTAAGAACAGAATTGAGCACTGCTATGGACATCCACAGTCGAATGGTCTGCAAACACCTACTTTCTAGACTTACTTGAATGGCCACTTGGCTGAAAAGCTTGGAGGTGCCTGGGGTACGGTACTTTACAGGAGCTGGTACTTTCAGAACAGCAGAAAAGATGAGAATATTGAGGAAAAATATGAAAAGATTGAGTCAATGTGAGGACTGAATGTTAAGTGAATTAGAACGGGAGAATTGGATTCAGTGGGTTGGATATAGGGAACAGTATGTCAAAGGTATGAAGAAGTACAAATATGGTATAATGCCTTTTTGTGTTGTTGGGAAAACCTGAAATTCTTCCTCTATTTTCCTGAGCCAATATTCAGAGAATATGAATCTCGATTGTCCAGATATGCAGAGCGAATTTGGACATGTAAAAGCACAGGCAGCAACCAACTCACTCACAAGGAGGCCTGGGAAGAGGAGCAAGAAGTAACTGAACTGTAAGTATATGGTATTGTTGATTACAAGTACATTCAATAAGTTGATAGCAATTTGGTGCTGGGGTGAATTCCATAAAGTTCGATGGGGTATTTGACTTATGTAACATCCTTCTTAGAAGAGTGTCCCAACTAATTAATAACTAGACTGTGGCCCATGTTGATAGAACACAGTGTGTGAACCAGTTTCAACTTTGTAATATATATTTGGATTTAGTCCTATTAGTTGAGTGATGGCAGCGTAAGTTTTTCAGACTGTTAACACAGGGTCATGTGGTATAGGATTGTTAATTAAAAGCACAATGTTGGAGAAGCTGGAAACCTGAAATAAAAACAGAAAATGCAGGAAAACTCTGCAAGTCTGGCAAAATCTCTGGTGAGAGAAACATTGAGGCCAGTATGAGTCTTCTTTGCACTTGAAGTGTTAACACTGTTTCTTTCTCCACAGATGCTGCCAGACCTGAATCTGTCCAGCATTTTCTGTTATTATGGGTTTTTTAATCCTGCTTGTGTTGAAACTCTCCATTCACCTGACGAAGAGGCTGTCCCCTCGAAAGCTAGTGAGAATATTATCAAATAAATAGGTTGGACTAAAACCTGGTGTTGTCAGACTTTTTACTGTGTTGAAAGACAGGATATGCTCGTAAGGATGGAGAGATTTAAGGGCATCTCATAGTCATTGAATGTTCAGTAGGTTCTCTAACTATCAGTGGGGAAACTGTTGAAACAGGCTGGGTGAAGGGAGACAAATTCTGAAATATAGTATTATTGAGCTTCCCTGAAAGTATAATGGTTCGGAAAAGGGGCTGATTTGTGAGGTTTTACCCTGTGAAATGATATACAAAAGTAATTTGCATGTTAAACTTCCTATCTGATTAAGGAGGAAAAAATGGAATGTAAACATGTGCTCTCATCTATATGGCTAGAGTACGTTCCTGGCATGACTTTGAGATAAACTTCATTTCCCCATTATTTAAAGTACAGTTCTCGCTTTATTGAAAGGTAGGGACATTGCACTGTTTCCTCCTCTGTCTCATTCTTAGTACCCAAACTGTAGGAGTTCTTTTTGTCTTTTGCTAACAGCTGCCTTCATTTTAAAACAAGACTTGGCATCACGTAATTGTGAAGTTGTAATTCACCTCATCCTCTTTGAGACTATTTTCAAGCTTCATATGACACTCGACCATCTTCTTAGTTTCTCAAATTCGCGAAAAATGGCATAATCTTCCTCAACAGAATTAATTGGTTGGATATTAAATTTCAACTAATATGACTATTAGAGATAACCGCTTAAAATAGCTGCATGCTGTCCTACTGGGAACCTGATTATGCTGCCAGATCTACTGATGTCATTCTTTGTCAACTGTTAGTGCAAACAAGTACTCCAGAGTGCAGAAAAATCATTTTGAAATTGGTCAACAGATACAGGCTAACCTCAGTAAAAGCTTCAGTAGCTTCACTTTCTATTCTAGAGAATGGAGGTTATCTCCATTTTTACTGGGATAACCAAATTGACCATCCGGGAGAATGAGTCCAAGATCTCAAATATTCCTATCCTAGTGTTTATTTAAAGTCTAGTGGCTTCAGTTATAAGAACATAAGAACATAAGAAATAGGAGCAGGAGTAGGCCATCCAGCCCTTCGAGCCTGCCCCCCATTCAATAAGATCATGGCTGATCTGTCGCTGCTCAGTTCCACTTTCCCGCCCTCTCCCCATAACCCTTAATCCCCTCTCCTATCAAAAACCCATCAACCCGCGTCTTAAAAATATTTAGCGAGGCAGCCTCCACCACTTCAACGGGCAGAGAATTCCAGAGATTCACCACCCTTTGAGTGAAGAAGTTCCTCCTCAACTCCGTTCTAAACCGCCCCCCTTTTATCTTGAGGCTGTGCCCCCTAGTCCTATTGTCTTTTTTGAGCGGGAAGAGTCTTTCCACCTCTATCCTATCCATCCCATTCATCATCTTATACGTTTCAATGAGATCTCCTCTCATTCTTCTAAACTCTAACGAGTACAAGCCCAGTTTATTCAGCCTCTCCTCATAGCTCAACCCTTTCAACTCCGGTATCAGCCTAGTAAACCTCCTCTGCACTCCCTCCAAGGCCAAAATATCTTTGCGCAGGTGCGGTGCCCAAAAATGCACACAGTACTCCAGTTGCGGCCTCACCAATGCCCTATACAGCTGCAGCAAGACCTCCCTACTTTTATATTCAATCCCCTTCGCTATGAAGGCCAGCATCCCATTCGCCTTCCTGACCACCTGCTGCACCTGCAAGCTGGGTTTTTGCGACTCATGCACAAGGACCCCGAGGTCCCTCTGCACCGTCGCCTGCTGCAGTTTTTCGCCTCGTAAGTAATAGTCCTTCCTACCATTTTTCCTACCAAAGTGGACCACCTCACACTTGCCAACATTAAATTCCATTTGCCATTTCCTGGCCCATTCGCCCAGCCTATCTAGATCCTTCTGCAGACTCTCCACACCCTCCGCACAATTTGCCGTTCCCCCAATCTTGGTGTCATCAGCAAATTTCGACACCCTACACTCGGTTCCCTCCTCCAGATCATCTATATAAATGGTAAAAAGCTGAGGCCCCAGCACCGACCCCTGGGGCACTCCACTAGTCACCATCCGCCAATCCGAATAGCACCCGTTGACTCCCACTCTCTGCCTCCTATTATACGCATGTTCATCAAAACAGAAAAGCGAGCAACCAAGCTAATCCATTGGGAACTTCAAAACCGCACCAGTGTAAATTGGAGATTGTTAATATTCATTTAGAGGAATAACATGAGAGTTAGTTGTAATTATTTGCTATTCCAATGTTTAATGGTGTTATCTTTATGGCCTGTTGTCTAATACTGAGCTATGTAGCTAAAGTGCTATCTTTGATTTCTAATCTGGTTAAATTACCTAATTTCTGACAGGATTGAGGTTAGGAATCTATAATTGGCCTAAGTCTATGGAATGTTTGTGGGGGTAAAGAAATCAGAATCTGCCAAGATCTTGACTGCCACCAAATGACTTTTATAGTAAATATGTATCTGAACAGAGTAGTTTCTGTGGTATACCCGTGAGGCAGGGGTTTGGTTGTTGAGGCTGTCAGATGGAGAGGAGTGGCACTCAGGTAAGGCCTTGGAGAGCTGCTTAAAAGTGAAACATCAGCATCATTCATTCTGGCTGATTGAAAGTTGGAAGTGATTGAAAGCAGGCAGTGTGGGTCAGCTGTCTATTCTGCATCCAAATTAATTTTCTGGCACTGAAATTAAAGGGATGCAAAATCTGGGAGCTGATCTGCTCTAACTCGAGACCCACTTTTCATTCCTATTTTCAGAGGGGAAAATGTATGGTTAATATTTTAAATGCTTTATATTGAGAGGTGGAGGAAGTGAATGTTGCTTACAAACAGTAATTATGGAGATATGTGGTTCACAATTCAATTTAGGAATTGTCTTTAGGAAATAATATCTGCCTATCGTTATGCTATCAAAGTATCATTTATTAGTCAATGTTAGTTGAGGTCAGATTTCATAGTGAGGGGAAGAGGTAATAATATTGGTGTTGACCATTTAGCATGCTGGTATCAGTGTTGTAAGCCAGTACACCTTCGTGTGTCAATTCAATACCTGTGGAATATTTCAAAGTTCATCACCTCAAATGACTTTTGCTGTTGGCATGCAAGTAGTGACCATTAGTTCATACAACAATGTAACTTTAAAATATTCTCCATCGACATAAAACCAGTTCAGACGCATGGCCTTTCTGATGCAGTTTTTTTTTGACACTACATTTCTACAACTACAGATATACTCAACTATGCCCCTGCCTCCTCCTTTGATGTCCTAGATCCATAAAACCATTGCTTTCTCTCACTTTGGTCATTCCCCCAGTATCACCTTATCTTAACTCAAGTCCTGGGAATACAGACTTGAAAGGATACGGTGCAATTCCCTTAGCTGTCCACTGGCAGATCTGACTGGGCTACTTGAAACATTATCGGATCCTGCTGTTGTTTGCTAAAACTGCTCATTAATCCTGAAATATAAAGAAACTCTCCATACATTTGTTACCTCTAGACTCGACTATTCAAACACTCTGTTTGCTGGCTGAACTCCTTGCGTTCTACCATCTGTAAACTTGAAATCATCTGAATCACTGCTTCCTGTGTCTTGTAGCAATTCCCATTCCCTTCGTCATCCCTGTGCTTGCTGACCTACATTGGCTCTTGTTCAAACAATATCTTGACTTTTAAATTCACATCCTTATTTTCAAACCCCTCTATGGTCTCACCTCTCCCTATCCCTGCAATCTCCTCCAACCCACTGAAATAACTGCACTCACCTAATTCTGGCCCCTGTACATCTCCAATCATAATCATCTAACCTTTGCTGACTATACCTTTGGTTACTGAGATCCCAGCCTCGGAAATTCCTTTCCTATAGCTCTCTGCTTCTTTAGCTTACTTGCCATCTTTAAAACACTTGTTAAAACCTAGTTCTTTGCCCAAGCTTCTGGTCACCTAAATAATATCTTTCTGTCTTGGTGTAGTACTTTGCGTTATGATGCCCTTGTGTTGCACCTTAAAATGTTTCATTACTTTCAAGGTACTATATAAATGTAAGATGTTGCTTCATATGTCCATGTTTGCACATAAATCCTAATTACAACACTGAGCAGTACTGTCAAAATGACAATCACTCGAGTTTCAGCTGGATTGGGGAAGTTTTTGATGTTACCAAGTTGTGAAAGTCACTTTAACTTTGGTCAGTAAAAGCTACAGAGCCATCCTGTATTAAAATGTGGCTTTTACAGTTTATGGCAGATGGAGGTTTTGTCACAAATGCTAGAATACTGTGGAATTTGGATAAAATGCGCAAGAATATGGTAACTACTTGGCAGTAGTTCCTTCCAACTAGGCAGGAAAAATTAGCCAAGGATCCTGCTTCTGACTGCTATTCACTGACCCCTCTCAGATTGTGAGAGTGGCTGAGAATGATAGATAAGGATCAGATCAGACTCTCTTTCAGGATGCCAGATTTTTGACTGGAATCGTAAGTGAAGAATAATTAATTGCCTGAGATATCCAAGAAAGGAGGAGGGGAGGGTGGGCAAGGCATTTGCTTATGTTTTTAAAAAAAGGATATGAAAGCACTTTTTCAGGAAAGAGACTAGTGATGTGAATCTGATTCACAATTTCTACTTGTAAGTTACCGAATATTTCTGCAGTCTGGCACCATCTGCTGGGTCGATAGTAGTCATGATGTGGGAATGCCGGCGTTGGACTGGCGTAAACAAGTAAGCTTGTGAGTATTATCAAATAAATCGGTTGGACTAAAACCTGGTGTTGTCAGACTTTTTACCATCTGCTGGCCCAGTGCAGCTGTGGAGTTATGGAGACTTGTTACGTAAAACAACTAAATGTTAATATAGCCAGGGAAATGCTTGAGCATGTTGTGATTGGATTCTAGGAAAGAGAGAAGTTCTTGTTGTCTAATGTATTTTGAGGAAAGGAGAATTACCTTTCTTGTAGCAGCAAAGTTAAATGGGACTTGAATTTGGGAATTTTATCGTTTAGGGCATAACTATGTAACTGGCCCTTGGGGATGTTGAACAGGCTTAAGCTGCAGCTACCCACTAAGTTTTCATTAGAAGCTTTTTCTCACCCCAAAGTCCCCTATCTACAAGTTGAATTGAGTCTTTTCACCTTGCCTGACTCGTCCCCAATTCCTCAAACTCATCATTTTTATTTTCTACAACTAACACGCTTTTAAAACCAAAGCTTGGCAACAGTTGATCATGACTTTCTTTGGCCACGTTTCTTTGAATCCTCTCTAAATTGCTATTTGTTGACTCATAATTATAATTATATAACATTTTTACCTTATTTTGCTTTGTTCCTCTTTGCAGGCTAAAGGAGGAATATCCAGTGTGGTTTGAAAAGCCTGTGTTAGAATTAGTTCATCACAATACATTATCTCTGGACAAGCTAGTTGATAAAACATGGATGGAGATCATGACCAAGTTTGCAATTGGAGAACATTGTGAATTCCAGGTCAGTCTTAGAAGATGTTTTTATTAGCTTAAATATTTCCATGAGCTTAGTTTAGATATAATCCCTGATCAAAGCCATAATTTCCAACTGTACTCCCTAGGCTGTGGTGTTAATATTCCAGATAGTCCTTGGGCAAGACAAAAAATGAAGCAGGGTTGAAGGTCCTGATTGCTGACCATGACCTCATGGAAAATGGCACTTCATGGACACCAGAGTTAGACAGGATATTGCTTAGAATGTCTGCATTCATTGTATAAAACTCTGTGAAAAACAGCCAATTAACTCTGGCAGAGATGATTATTGCTTTGTCATCTCTGGAACTTGAGTTCAAATGCCATGGATTGCCCTTTGCTAAAACAAATTAGTTATATTTGCATTTGGTTATCATGTTAATGTTAATAATTCTGCCATCAACAGCAAAAATGAGTGCTTTTCTACTATGACATAGATGTCTGTAAAGATTGTAAACAAATCACAATTAATGAAAAATTTCCTTCCTACTAGGTTGGGGAAAACAAAATTCTTCAAGTAGTGGTGGTAAAAATCCATCCTCTAGAACCAAAGGAAGAATTATCCTCTGAGAAGAAAACTGATGGATCCTGTGACTCACCTTCCAGTGACAAGGAGAACTCCAGTCAGGTGGTGCACGAGAGCCTTGGTTTGGATGCCTGCAACAAAGTTGAGGAGAACAAGAGGGACAGCAATACTAGTATGTGTTCAGTCACATCATAAATATAGTAGAATGGGCAAGCACAAAGATGTGGTAGCAGAAGATTTGGTAGGATTTTTCCATTAACTCTGAGATCCCAAGGACTCTTGTGTCACCTCTTTCATTGCATTTCTTTGTATAAATGATCTGTAGTAAGTAAACACAATTCTGTTTTGTTATTGATTCTGTTTTATATTCATGAATTTCCTTCAACTTGTAAAGCTCACTTGCAACTTCCAGTGTTCTGCCAATGGCTTAATCGCTGCAGCTTGAACTTCCCCGTGGCATTGAAAATCTTTTATCTTTGGAAAGAAAACAATTTTGCCATGTCTACTGCAAGTCTCATCAGCTGCTACCCCTTAAAATTTGGCTGCAGCCTCTTCTTCAGCCAGTAACTGCATCCTTAGCCTCACTATCTCTCCTGATCTCAAACTGAATGCCCAAGATATCTCTATTTTGAAAGCAGCTGGGAAGAAACATTTTTCATTTTGGGCCATTCATTTCCTCAACAACCCAGATCCCAGAAGCTAGTAGAGCATTGAAATTTGGGAATTTAAAATCGTAGGGAGGTCTTGCTGCAGCTGTATAGGGCATTGGTGAGGCCGCAGCTGGAGTACTGTGTGCAGTTTTGGGCGCCGCACCTGCGCAAAGATATTTTGGCCCTGGAGGGAGTGCAGAGGAGGTTTACTAGGCTGATACCGGAGTTGAGGGGATTGAGCTATGAGGAGAGGCTGAATAAACTAGGCTTGTACTCGTTAGAGTTTAGAAGAATGAGGGGAGATCTCATTGAGACGTATAAGATGATGAATGGGATAGATAGGATAGAGGTGGGAGAGACTCTTCCTGCTCAAAAAAGACAGTAGGACTAGGGGGCACAGCCTCAAGATAAAGGGGAGGCGGTTTAGAACGGAGTTGAGGAGGAACTTCTTCACTCAAAGGGTGGTGAATCTCTGGAATTCTCTGCCCGTTGAAGTGGTGGAGGCTGCCTCGCTAAATATTTTTAAGAAGCGGGTTGATGGGTTCTTGATAAGAGAGGGGATTAAGGGTTATGGGGAGAGGGTGGGAAAGTGGAACTGAGCCACAACAGATCAGCCATGATCTTATTGAATGGCGGGGCAGGCTCGAAGGGCTAGATGGCCTACTCCTGCTCCTATTTCTTATGTTCTTATGTTCTTAAAAGTATGAAGATCAGTGGAACAAGTTGTATTAATTTTTTAAAAAAGCCATTCCGTGGTTTATAGACAAGTATACAAAGTTTTAAAGTTGAGATAGTGCTGACCTGGTACAAGTTGTTTGTTAACGTTTAATTAAAATGGTGTTTGCATTTCTGGTTGGTTTTAAGAAGGATGTCCTGAAGAGAGTGCAAAAGAGATTTACTGCAATAATACTTTGCTATGAGGAGAAGATAGAGAAACTGAGATTTGAATTTGAACAAAGACATTAATATAGGTTCTCAAATTTGAGGGCTTTGGAGTAAAAGGGGGAAACGTTTTTCTGCTAGCCAAGAACTCTGTAATCTGCCAGATCAAAAGGGTGAGATTGGGAGGATATTTTGCACAGATAGATGTTGGGACTTGCAATAACTTAGCATGATGCATGAGGGTGACAAAGGAAGGGGTAAATATTTACAAGGGGGAAAAGGTCTGGGGAAAGGACAGGGTTTGGATAAATTTTTCTCAGATTCAGCAAAAACAGAATTTGTCTCTGGTACTGTAAAATGCAAGCAAAGGCAGATAAAACTACAGAGAACATTGGGGGAATGGGGTTGGACAGAAATATTATTCAGTTACCTCTTGTTAAATTGTTAATTTTAGGTGTTCTAGCATAATAATCCCTGACTTGAAAACCTTTTGCTGTTGTAATAATGTTTTTCTATGTTAGGTGTGCATGACTTGCAAATAATACCAGTTGGCTCAGTGAGGTGGAAGATTTTCTGAATCTCCCAAAGTCTTTGCTAAATTTAAACTTTAATTTCCAGTAATTGACTAGATTTTGTGTTTCACAATTTGGAGCTAAAATATACAAGCATCTGAACGAGGTGCAAGAGTAGGCCATTCAGCTCCTCGAGCCTGCTTCACTATTTAGTAAGATTATGACTGACCTGATGACAACCTCAAATCCACATCCCACCTATCTTTGATAATGTACCACCCCCTTGCTTGCCAACAATCTGTCCACCTCTGTCTTAAATATGTTCAAAGATGCCATTTCCACTGCCTTTTCTAAAAGAGAGTTCCAAAGACGCTCAACCCAGGTTGAGAAATTCTTGCCTCATCTCTATCTTAAATGGACAATTCCTGATTTTTAAATAGTGATCCCTATTTCTAGATTCTCTCAAGAGGAAACATCCTTTCCACATCCATCTTGTCAAGGTGCCTCAGGATCTTGTCTTTTAATCAAGTTGCCTTTTATTCTTCTAAACTCCAGCAGCTTTGAACCTAGCCTGTTAAACCTTTCTTCATAAAACAGCCTGTCCATTCCAGGTATTTTGTAAACCTGTTCTAAATTGCTTCCAAGACATTTATATCCTTCCTTAAATAAGTTGACCAATACTGTCCACAGTAGTCCAAATGTGGTTTTGCTAGTCCCTTGTACAACTAAACCACCTACTTTTGAATTCGCTTCCCCTTGCAGTGAATTATGTTAGCTTTCCTAATTACTTGCTGTATCTGCATATTAGTCTTTTGTGATTCGTGCACTAAGACACCTAGATTCCTCTGTACCTCCGAACCCTGCCTTCTCTCACCATTTAGATTATTATACCTTTTCTTCCTCCTACCAAAATGGGCAATTGCACTAATCCCTATGACACACCGCTAATGATCAGCCTGGATTATAGTGAATGGCAGAGGAGGTTTTTTATTCTTTCATATGATGTGGGCAAACTGGCAAGGCCAGTATTTTCTGTCCAAACTTAATCACCCTTGCTTCAGAGGATAGTTGTGGTAATTTCATGGTCATTATTACTGGTAATAACTTTGACTTTTATTAATCTAATTAATTAATTAAAATGTGAACCTTTGAGTTTTAAAAATTGGCGCTTTGGGGTTAGCTGATGCTGATTTTTATTTCTGCTTTACAACACACATCTATGGATCCATGGAATCCCTCCAGTACAGAAAGAGGCCTTTCGGTCTATCAAGCCTGCACCGATTCTCCGAAAGAGATTTCACCCAGGCCTGGTTCATTTACCGTGGTCTCATCCACCTCACCTATACACCTTTGGAAACTAAGGGGCAATTTAGTATGACTATTCCACTTAGCCTGCAAATCTTTGGAGTGTGGCAGGAAGCCTGAGCATCCAGAGGTTACCCACGCAGACATGGGGAAAATGTGCCAATTCCACGCAGACAGTCACCCAAGCTCGGAATCAAACCAAAATCCCAGGCGCTGAGAGGCAGCAGTGCTAACCTGTGGCCACTGTGGTTAGGACTATCGAATCAGTGAAGCTGCTTGCTTGCAGGTGTAGGCAGTAAAGGTGATAAAAGGTACATGCAGATAAAAGTAGCTGTTCCCATTCCATTCTAGGCAGCATGGTAGAATCCTACAAATGAGACTCATGCCTTTTGGACCTTTTTGTCCAGAATGATTTGGTCTGTTACATGCAGTAATGTAAGAACTGGCTGCCTTGTCACCAGAATCTTGTCTGCACTGAGACAGCTGAACAGTTAGCATTGCAAAATAAATAACAAGTATGTTATGCGTTATCAGGTGACAGAGCTCGTCGATCACCACGCAAACTACCTACAAGCCTCAAGAAGGAAGAGAAGAAATGGGTCCATCCAAAATTTCTGCCCCACAAATATGATGTGAAGCTACAGGAAGAGGACAAAGTGAGAAATAAAACTGTCTTTTCAATTTGGGTTCTTTGATCACGCACCTTTGGTCAATCTGTTAAGAGTTTTTTTCCAAATGTAGATTGACTAGTTTAAACCCAACAATGTTTACAGGTGGTTTCAGGTTATTAACTGATATCTAGCAGTTGGGGAATTTCCTACCTGATGGCATCGGGTGTTACAGCTGTATGAAATATGTTAGATGGACCAACTGGCCTTTTCTGTCTTGATGTTTTCATGTTCCTAAGCTAGTTTACTTTGGATAACAGCAGCTTGTAGCCACTGTGTTGACAATTCCGTTGAAGGATATTGATGTCAGTCTTCTAATGGTTCTGTGTGAATTAGTGTGTGTGTGTGATGGTTTTAATTTTTTTTTAGGCGGGTTGGGATGAGGAAATGAGAATTTTATGCTCATTGAGGTCTGAGGTGTTCAAACTATGAATAGAATAATTTCCATTTCAACACATCTCTGTAGCAGTATTGAGCATTCCCACATCAGTTATAGAGTCAGCTGCAAAGTAAAGATCCCATCACTTTCAAAAATTGATTTTAATTTTAGCCTCAGAATGGCATCTATTGCAGCAGCGCACAATTTTTTGTCTTCTAAATCAGAAACCATGTTCGGAGTGAGATTAGCAGAGGTATTTTTGTGTTGTGTAGGTCCGTGCCTGCTAAGAACTCAATTGACATCGCCTTATTTCATTCTCAGTCTCTTACTTCTAGTTTTTTTAAGACCGTATGCGGTGAAATAGTAGAGTTGAGGATGGTGCAAAGAAATGAGGAACATTTCCTAAGTGTAGATGAGAGAGATATTGGCTACACTGATGGATGTTAATAAAAATTATTGAGACAGCAAAGTTTGTAGGCTCTTCAGCACTATGTGCGCATGGTGTGGGGTAATTCACAATTAATTTGTATGATGTGTTTTGGGGCAGATCCAACCTTAGAGTATCGTTACTTGATACATTTGAATCTTTTTTAATTGTACCCTTTTAAACTTGTAGCGTTCTTTGTTTTTTTTCATGCATTCCCAATAGTATCTGCTTTATAGTCTCTATTCCTTCCATATCCCCTTTGTACTGGATGGGTGTGACTTCTCTGATCTGTTGATGCCATTTTTTGTTGCTATTTGTATTAGCATTTGCTGGTTGCTAACTCTTGACATCTTGTGGATACCTGGGCACATCCTTTGCACCACTGGTTACATTCTAGGAGAATATATTTGATACTTATAGACTTCAATTTAAAATGTGTAACTAAAGGGAGTCCTTTTCTTACTAATTTAGATAATTAGTAATGTACCAGTTGAAAGTCTCATCCGCTCGGAGCGGCCGCCAAACAAGGAGATTCTGCGCTATTTTATCAGGCACAACTCGATGCGAATGGGGATGGGAGAAAATGCACCCTGGGTGGTGGAAGATGCACTTGTACAGAAATACTCACTGCCCAGTAAATTCAGTGACTTCCTGCTGTCTCCATACAAGGTAACTACATTGCATTTCTCAAAAGTAATTGCATGAATTTTGTGCTTGGACTAAAAGAGTCTGATATGAGAAGTGCTTGTTTTATATATTCTTCATTCAGGCATGACACTACTAAGTGCAGAGTAAATCCCTTCCTACTGTTTTCTCAAAGTAACTTGGTGTCAGCTTCACTGAAGGGCATTCATTGGGGCAATCTTCACAGCAAGCGTGTACTAGTGGATTTTTACAGCAAATTCATTATAGTGTTAATGTAAGCCTACTTGTGACACTTATAAATAAATAGTTTCACACTTCGCCTTTGTAGTTTTGAGGTGAGATTTAAAGTCCAGTTAGTGAATATTCTATGCTGTTGAATCTTGTATACTCGGCGACTCACTTTTGGTCGGTCACTTGTACGGTTAAAACTAAAGTTTCATCCCCTTAGTCTGAGCAGGACTTGAATCCAGGTACCGGTGTTTGAAAAAGCCCATTGTTATGCAGTTCTGTTGAAGAATCCAATACGTGTTCGCTCAGTAAATTTGTCCAGTGAGTGAGCTGTACAAAGATTTGTGATACCATCCACAATTTGTGCTGTATTTACTGATTTCAGTTGGAGAGCCATCGTTTGCCTTAATTTTGGGTTGGGGAGGGAAAAATGAATTAAGTATTCTGCTTTCTGATTGTGATCCAGTGATATTGTTCCGAATAGATAGATTTGGACATTAATTAAGAACACAGTTGCTCTCAGCTTTTTATGCAGAGCAGTGGAATTATGATTTGTGAGATGTCAGTTTGCACATGCACACTGACGATGCCCAGTTCTTTCTCACCAACAACTCTCTTGGCAGTAGTTAAAGTATCGAACTACTTATTGTCATTGCATAAATGAAATTAAATTGCCAGTTAAATATTGGGAAGATTAAAGCCATTGTTTTAGTTCTCCATTCTGAACCATATTCCCTAACTATTCATTCCATCCCTATCCCTAACAGTCTGAAATTAAACCAGTCTTTTAGTTTTGTGTCATATTTGATCCTGAGATGAGCCTTCTGAGCAATTATTTGCATCATCACTAAGACCACCTGTTTCTGCCTCCATATCTGCGGGAGCTCATCTGCTGGAACACTGTGCACACTGACCTACAAAGCAACATCTTCATCCTTATTAATCACTCTGTGATCTTTCTCCTCCCTATCTCATGAATGTTCTCCAGTCCCATAATTATGGTTGCTTGCGCATCCCTGATTTTAATTGTTCCACTTGGTGAATTTGCTTTCAGTTACTTATGACCCAAGCTCTGGAATTCCCTTTGTACATCTTTGAAGCTGACTACCTCACTTTCTGCCTTCAATTCACTCCCTAAAACCTACCCCCCAGACCAAGGTTTTGGTTGTTTGATTTTAAACTCTCCTTTTGTGGCTTAATGTCATATTTTATTTCATAATGCTTCTGTGAAGCTTCTCGGACATCTTATTATGTTAAAAGCACTGCATGAAGATGAACACTGTTGGATTCGCCTGCATAAGATGATGTTGTAAGTGTGTTGGAGCATGTTCCTATTTATGGGATTAATTAGAGATCAATGCTAAATACTTGTGTATGGAATCACATCCAAGTATCCATGAATGGCTTCACATGAAATTTGTATTAGATATTCAAGCATTGTGTCCTAAAACATTTAAATTGCTAACCTGAAATTCCTCCTCACAACTTCAAGTTCAAACTCATCAGTGATATTTGGTCAATTGCCTGCAGTAGAAGGCAGCAATTTAAGTTCAAAGTACCCTATAGGACTTCAACATAATCTGGCTTTCATATAATGTGTTAGAGGTGATTATAGGGATTTGGGGCAGCAGTGTTTCCCAGATCTGAAATGTAAGTATCACTTTGTGGTCCAGTGTGCATGAAACTGTCTTAACATGTTTGGTTGTTGCTACTCTTTAATCTGCCAATATGCCCTTTTGAAGATGCTGTTGTCAGGTTCCATTTGCATTGGGTATCCACCAGTACCATTCCCTTACTTGTGTATAGACAGTGATTATTGACCAATATTTGATGGAAAAACTTTTGTGTTGAGCTTCATCCTGACAAATGATGTATTTTCAGGGTACGTTCAGCATGGGTCATTCGATAGCAGTCAGGACCAGGAACTCTTAGTCCTTGTTACTTAACCTTGGGTAGCGAGGTCCTTACCCTCTGTGACTAAAATCAGTTCTGCTTTGACTGTGACTGAAAGTGGAGAGCCTCTGGTCTCTACAATTTAGATATGCTGGTTAAGGTGGGTGGGAAGATATTTTTTTACTTGGGCTGAGACGCTGTTATTTGCAATTGTCAATCTCTCAGCCTGATATCAGCACAGCAATGGTGGGATGTTAATGTGAATTTCTTGATAATTAATGCAGCCTCCTAAGTGGATGGAAGATGATGAGGTAAACTGCTACGTCAGCTTGGTCTGCATGAGTCATTGTGCTATTAGTGGTGGCTGTGTGTCTGTTCACACTGTGTGGCTGTTATCTTTAGCTGTTCACTTGTTAAGTTGCTGCTGTCTTCTCATATATGCTTATCCTTGTGTAGCCCTTCAAGAATCAGATGAAATGTGCCAAGGATAACTTTTCTAGCCAGTGTTTTTAAAGTCCATTGGGAAAATAATGAGGCATTATTTTAAACGAGCCAAAATCCCCACTCCAAGAAAATCCAAATGTGGGCTTAATGTATTTGTGCATTTAATTATTCTGTATTTTCAAATTTGATGCTTTCTTTCAAGAACGTAATTTTTTTCTGAACAAAAATATTGTATTCTGTGCTATAAGTTGTTTCAGATGGTTGAAAGATAGCTTGTTACCAGTGGTGAAGCTTTCTCCAACCCCAAGTAACAAGTAATGCTAAAAGATCTCTTCAAAAGCTGGCGAACTTTTCCACAGCCTTAAATGGTACAGTCGTGTGTAAAACGTCATTTGGTTCAGTTGAATATGCTTTGAAATGGCCACATATACCCACTGTGTCTTTTGTTTTGTCCTTCTTCCCCTCCCATTCGCGCAACATCCAGACTTGGACACAAACTATAATTCCTTTGCCATCATTGATTCAATATGCTGGAGTTCCTGATGTAGCATTGTGTGACCACTGTTGGCAATGCAGTGGTTCAAGGATGTGGGTATGCCGGCGTTGGACTGGCGTAAACACAGTGAAAAGTCTGACAACACCAGGTTTTAGTCCAACCTATTTATTTGATAATATACTCACAAGTTTTCGGGGTTAGCCAAGGGGCCCTTGGTTAGCCCCTTGGCTAACCCCGAAAGCTTGTGAGTATATTATCAAATAAATAGGTTGGACTAAAACCTGGTGTTGTCAGACTTTTCACTCTGGTTCAAGGAGACAGCCCATTACCTGTTGGGGAACTAGGGATGAGCTTTGCCAATTCTACACAACCCCATCCAGAGGTTATATTAATAAAATTTCCATCGTGTACCTTTCAATTCTATCACAATTGCACACGTTTTACCCCTTTCCCCTTCAATCTGTTGCATATGCTTCAGCTTTGATTCCATTGTGTGTAGCAATTAGAAATGTGCTTTCTGAAGAGATGGGGACACAACTTGCTTGCAGTCTTAATGTTTTTATAATTGTATTAAGACCAGACTGTTTAATTGATGCTTTGCTGATGTGCTGTACTGTTTATCAAGTGGCATTAACAGCCAGTTT
Organism: Carcharhinus amblyrhynchos; assembly: GCF_965287045.1. Lineage (NCBI taxonomy): Eukaryota > Metazoa > Chordata > Chondrichthyes > Carcharhiniformes > Carcharhinidae > Carcharhinus > Carcharhinus amblyrhynchos. The sequence continues at coordinate 35,097,301 of NC_137346.1, forward strand.
TAACATCATTGCTTTGATGTTTATTAAGATGCAAAAAAAAATTCCCAGTGCTAAGTGCTAAAAATGGTATAAACATAAAGGCTGGAAAATGTTCTCCTTAGCCCAGGGTTTGAGGCAGTGTCCTTCCCTTTGTTTCATTTTTTTTGCTAGGTTCCTGTGGCTTGCACTTTGAAATACAATTCTGAAATAGAGACAAAGTAGTTTAGTCTAGTTCTAGATAGAATATCTTGATCATTCTCAGGGTGATTCAGAACTCTGCCTAGCTTACTTAACTTAGAATCTATATACCATCTCAGGAAATATCAGAAATACAAGTTACAAGCCAAGAGGATGGAGTATAAAAGTAGACATGTTTTGCTAAACTGCACAAGGCACTGGTGAGACAGCACCCAGACTTTCATGTATAGTTTTGGTCCCCTTATTTGTTTTGTATTTGCATTGGTGGCAGTTCAGAAAAGGTTCACTCGGCTGATTCCTGAGGTGAAGGGGGTGACTTGCAAAGATAGGCTGAGCCTTTACTCTGGAGTTAAGAACGAAAGATGATCTTGCTTAAATGTAGCAGATTCTGAGGTGGCTTGACAGAGAAGGAATCTCGCCTTAAGGAATCTATTTCTAGGGGACACAGTTTCCAGATTAGGGGTCTTCCATTAAAGATGGGGATGAGGAGGAATTTCTTCTCTGGTCATTAATCTTTGGAACTCTCCATCAGAGAAAGCAAGGGGACTGCGTCTTTGAACATATTCCAAGCTGAGTTAGATAGATTTTTGATCTACAAGAGAGTCTAGCTTTGTGGAGCAGGCAGGTGGGAAAATGGAGTTTTGCCACAATCTGATAAGCCGTGATCTTACTGAATTGGATCAGGGCCAAATGTTCCTACTCCTAATCTTATTCTTTCTTTGTCTTTTTTTCATCAGGCAATACAATTGTGGAATAAGTAATTAGTAAGACAATTCATTTATCTTTAGATACGTCCAGAAGTTTGGATTTCTGCTAACTTTTGGAAACAATGCAGGCTATTTTATGAAATATGTCACCATAAAAGACCATTGAAACAGATGGCAATAAGAGACAATTGGATTCATTCCTGGAGGGAATGATGTACTGCAAGGATGGATAAGAGGGGAATCGATCTATGAAAAGTCAGGGTGGGGCTAGTGGCACCTAATTGTTCTTGTCCTCAAAAGTTCTCATGCCTGTTTTGCTCCATGGAATCATAGAATGGTTACAGCGCAGAAGGAGTCTTTGTGTTGATGCCATCTCTCCAAAGCAATTCACCTTGTGTCACTATCCCACCTTTTTACTGCAGCCTTACAAATTTTTCCTCTTCAGTTCATGACCCACTTTTTCAAAAACCATGATTGCATCTGCCTCCCACCACGCGCTCATGCAGTGCACTCCAGATCCTAACTGCTTCATTTAAGAAAAGGTTTTTCCCCATGTTGCCATTGCTTCTTTTCCCAATCACCTTAAATTGGTGTTCTGGTTCTCAAACCTTCTGTCTCATGATTTTGAACACATCTACCAAATCTCCTCTCAACCTTCTGTTAGAACCATAGAATCCCTGCAGTGCAGTAGGGGCCATTCAGCCAACTGAGTCTGCACTGACTCTCCAAAAGACCTTCTTAGCCAGGCTCAACCTCTGCCCTTTCACTATAACCCCATGCATTTACCATGGCTAATCCACCTAACCTGTGGGAGGAAACTGGAGCATCCAGAGGGAACCCATGCAGACACTGATAGAACATGCAAACTCCATACAGTCACCAAAGCTGGAATCTAACCCTGATTCCTCGTGCTGAGACAACAGTGCTTGTCACTGTGCTGCCCATAAGGAGAATAGCCCCAACCTCTAAACTTTCTTCACATAAAGTTCCTCATCCCTTGAACAATTCTTGTGAATCTTCTCTGCACCACCGCCTTCACATCCTCTCTGGAATGTGATCCCAGAATTGGACTCACTCTTCCAGTAGAGGTCAAGCCAGCATGTCATGCAAATTTAACATGGACATTTCCTGGTTCATCCTCACACCTATTGCCTGGTATGTTTTCTTGGAAGCTTGGGTGGCCAGTGTCCATTGTGGAGAAGAACTACCAACAGTATTGCAAAATCTCAGCCTTTATTCTAGCCATGACAATTCTGAAAAAGCTTGCGCGAAACAGGATAGAAGCAAGTATAAATTGTCATGTCTTGTTCACTCGTCATAGTGTACGTGGATAAGCGAAAAACTATGGAACTGGCCTAGAATAGAGTATGTGGAGAAGTCTCACCTGCTTTGAGGCTATGGGAATAAAAGGACCCAGTTCTCTATGTTGAGTGGATATGACGAGCCTCAGACTGATTTGCTAGGTCATGGTATGAGATAGTAGCCAACAGATACTCAATCTCACATTTCATTGGCTGGTCATATGCTGTTAATTAGTAGCCAATCAGAAGTAAATTCCTAAAACTTCAACTTAGATGTGGTACTACCAATCTTTCAGAGTTGTTATGTTTTAAGAGACATTATTTGGGTGAGCTGTAGCTTTGAAAGTTTTTCCATGAAAACTAGCTGCCATGTTCATGTGGCCTGATGCTGCAAAAGAGTGTAATTATCATTCAGTAGTAATGCACACATCCTGTGGTTTCTATCATTGGCTAATTGAGACAGGGGCAGTTGTATTTATTTTTTGAAGCTCAGACAGTCAGACTATTCTAAGATGTTCGCCTTGTGTTTCATAATGGTGGAGTCTTCCCCTCCTTCCTAATGTTTGCTTGTGCCCTGGTTTCCCACTTGCTGCATCAAATTAAAATTCTCATTTATGAACAATACTTCCAAATCTCCCACAAACTTGGCCGTTCTCACAAGCTTTGCACATCCTTTCACAGAGAGATCTGTGTCAAATGATGGCTTGCCCAGTGCTCTGTGATTCTTACATTGTCCAACTCTGCTCTGGTTAGCTCAGTCATATGACAAGCTCAGACAAATTCAACTAATCCAGGTTGTGAGTGAAGAATTTCAGTTTACCGTGGACATTGCTGTTATTGGATTTGACATTCTGCCAGCAGGATTTGTTTTGTCATCAACTGGGGTTTTGTACCTTCTGCATTTGTTTCATGGAATTTCACTATCTCATAAGGGTTAGGTAATTATGTTTAGTGCAAGTTGTTCGGCAGTGAAGACTTACAGTCTAAATTTTGTGGTATTTTCCCCAGCCCATGGATGGCACTCCTCCTTACAGATGTGAGATAGATGGCTAGATCTTTGTTCTCAGCATCAAAATTTAGATTACTGGATACTACATAGTTATTCTTTACAGAGATTGGTCCTTACTGGAGACAGTGGTAATACCAGAGTTACAGTTTTCTAGATGTGCATGTGAAACATGCCCTTGTCTTGAGCATTCTTGCTCTCTCCTCATATCTGCTGTTATGATTCTAGTTAATGTCAATCGTGGTTGAGAACATTCCAGACTGAAATTCTGACCCAAAAGACCATAACTTTTACTTTTGTTTTAGAAAGCATGGATAAACAGAGTTACAGCAATGCCAATTAGCTTTTAAAAACAAAAAAAATTAAACATGAAAAGTTTGATTATAATGCAATCCTCCTTCATTCCCTCTTCACCAATGCACACAGATTTAAAAGATAACACAGGTTACAAAATATATCTTGTGCTAACAGGTTTTCAGTAAACACAGGCTAAGTGTGGCCAGACAACACCCCACTCTGAAACCAAGTAGTAGATGTTAGCTGATTGACAAGCTTTAGAATCTTCTTGCAATTGATATTTTCTCTTGGCTGTTTACAGCAAGAGTCTGCCACCAGGATTTCCAACTCTTTTCAGTCGTCCTTTGTCTTGAATAGACATGAGTTTTCAAACTTTCACACAACCTCTCAAGTACTCAGTCCCCAACAGAATATTGTTGTTTCAAAAACTGGAAATAAGGACACCGAACTTTGCTTCAGACTAGCTTTACTTGAGCCAACCTCATTAGCTCTGCTCTCCCCAGTACTGTCTTTAACTTCAATGAGCAGTATCCTGCTCAAATCTCAAATTTATATTCAATCTTCATTGAAACCTCTTTTTATTACCTTGTCTCTGGAACTAGCTTTCTTGACCATTACTCCATTGTATGGCTTTCCTGCTTCTAACATGGCTGTGGGGGCTATCTTCAGTCCAACTGCTACATATTCAGCTAAAACTAAATTCAAGCTTTTTACCTTAAAGGTGTCCCTGGTTGCTAAGCAATAGCTCACTCTGTCTCTGCTGCTTTTGCTTACCTTTCATGTCTTAACCTCTTGAAGCACAATACAGGCGCATATATACATACATGCAAAAATCTTTGTTTATCATGAAATAACTAGCGTTTTATCGTTCTTACACCAAAATACTAAATGAAACTCACTTAAATCCATATCTTATTTCTAATATCCAGCAATATGACCACAGATCACTTAAAACTACCTCTCCTTCCTGATATTGCTATCTGCATACTGTAGAATTTCTAGTTTAACTTTTAAAATTTATTACTGATGGCAAGCTTTATTTTGAAATAACTGGCAGTGTCAAAGTAGGAGCATTGGCTGATCGTCCATTTGGTAACACTACTCTAAAGTTTGAAGGAAGATTCGTATCTTCAGAACCATAATGAATGCCACAAAGTTTCTTTTGTTAAAATGCTCTTAATTGAACAGTGTCATTTCAGTTGATTAATGTTTATATAGAAAGGTGATTGGACCCTCCTAAAAGGATGTAATTGCATTTAGTATGCACAAATAATTTTTAACTTGTGGTGGAGTGCACCTAGTTGTATGCTCTCAGCACGGTAGCACAGTGGAGGGAGGCATGGTAGCTCAGTGGTTGGCACTGCTGCTTCACAGCTCCAGGAATCTCGGTTTGATTCCCGGCTTGGGTCACTGTCTGTGTGGAGTTTGCACAATTCTCCTCGTGTCTGCGTGGGTTTCCTCCGGGTGCTCTGGTTTCCTCCCACAGTCCAAAGATGTGTGGGTTAGGTTTATTGGCCATGCTAAAATTGCCCCTTAGTGTCCTGAGATGTGTAGGTTAGCGAGATTAGCGGGTAAAATATATAGGGATATGGAGGTAGGGCCTGGGGTGCGATTGTGGTAGGTGCAGACTCAATGGGCCGAATGGCCAATTCTTGCACTGTAGGGTTTCTATGATTCTCTCAGTTGGATAATGTTGGGACTACTTGCTCCCTTTGGCTGATGAACTAGAGAGCAGTGAGGAATTAATGAAGCTTCCTGTTCTTAAGCACTGCCTAGCAACCGCTTTGGAAAAAGGCTATGGTGAGGAGCAAAACTATTAGGTGAAGCTCAAGTTTTCGACCTCTTTTCTCTCCATTGCCGCCGACCCCCCCCCCCCCCCCCCCCCCCCCCACTAAGTTGGTATGTACATCTTCATTGTTCACTTTGTAGCAGAAGGAAATATGAACAATTCCAGGTTACATGTTGCAAATGCCTTTAAGTCAACTTCGCCACTTTGAATCTTTATATGCTGATGGACGAATATTTGAGTTTTGTATATAAAAACATTGTTTCTGGACATGACTGTGGCCCTCAATGCTTGGCTAAGGTGTATAGTTAAAATATATATAGTTCGGCTGGCAGGAGGGTTGTTTGTTATTGGCCTATTTGCCAGCTGGTTAAGGAGAGCAAAATTTCTATGCAGTGACCTCTTGCTGGATGTGGATATGTAAGAACACCAGATTAAGGAAGACATTGGGCTCAGCTGTGATGTCCTTCCTGCTCACTTATGTGAGCCATTGGAGGGGTGGGAAGGAGGTGGTGATGCTGAAAATCGGAAGGCAAATGAAATTATATAAAGTGATAGAATATGAGAGATAAGATCTGCCGCATACGCTTATATTTTCTAAAAGGCAAGATTTAATTGCCTAAATGTCTGAAGTGGGTTCTTATGCTCCTACTTGCTTTAAATAGTTTTGTATGGAAGCAGTGACGTAATCAATCTGTGATGATATCATCATCATCTGATTGCGGCCTTGGCTCACAATAACTCACTCCCCCACACTCATCCTCCAGCTCTGGTCTGACAGCTAAATGTGTTTTTAATGTCACATTCATGGGGTCTCCTAGCTTTTCTACTGTAAACCAGTTCCTGACTGTCTTAAAGAGAGTGGAGGTAAGGATTTTAAACTGGAGTATCTAATGGAGGGTGACAAAAATTGTATGAAATTTAAGTGTATGTGCTTGGGTGAGAGCAGTCAGGAGTTAATAAAGGCTTGAGATTCGGCTGCTGAAGAATGCATGTTTCTGTACTTAAGGAAGGAGAATATTTGGCCATAGCTTTGTAGTAGCAATAAAATGTGGCGTCTTCAGTCTGTGGGAGAGCTGTTCCTTGTTGTGGCATATGTTCTGGCTGCTTATTTTTCATTTAAATCCCAATGTCTGAATTTAGATTACTTGACATTGTTACCTTCCAGAAATGGGCCGAATAAGCAAGGAAAAATGTTGTGGTTCTGGTTTTCTGTACAGGTCAAATGTTCTGAGAGAGGGCTATGTTTGTATTCTTCAGTCACCTTTATCCTACCAATGCTTAGCAATTATCATCAGTTTAAGAGATTCTTGGTCTGCGTTTTCACCTTCTGTTGGGGAGACCTTTCTGACCAATCTTTTGTTGCTTGTCTATTTCCAATCTCTCACCCCAGATAGCTTTTCATATGCAAGTTTAGGCAGTGAATTGTGCTTGCTACTTCAGTATAAAGGGCATTGTAGTCAAAGTTCAGGTAACTCTTTTTTGTTTTATTTGGGTGAGTTGAAGAGTACAACAACTTGGATTTATAAAGTGCCTCTAATGTAGAACTAATCCTAAACTCATTTGCTGAGACTGGAGAAAAGTTAAGTGGGAATGTTAAACAGAAAGAATAGGCTTATGATTCACTGAGAGAATGGCAAAACCTTGGCAAAAGGGGCAAATTATAAGATTATACGGTTTTGAAGTTGCCGAGAGAACAAAGAATTGTGGGGGGGGAGACGCTGGTTTGAGAGGAAGCTCATCTCTACTGCAGGAGATTGCACAGTTTAGGTAGAATAAAGCTATGGTGGCATTAAGTTGTAGTTTGTGGAGGATGGAAGGCCAGCAAGGATGGTTGTTGAGAATTATGAGCATAACAGAAGCTTACATAAATGTGTCAGTGATGTAGAGGCTCACGTGAAGTGTTTGAAGTAGAACAAATTGTCTTAGAGCTAAGTAGAATGTGGAATTTGTAGCTCAGCTCTGCAACAAAAAAGATGCAAGATTTTGTATGGTCTGGTCCAGTCTGTTGAGAGTACCTTAGGTGGGGGATGGTTTAGATATTTCTGCAATTCAGTTGGAAAGTTTTTGTCTCAGTTGTGATTTGTTGTTGTACAGCAGTCTGACCACATGGAAATGGGCAAAATAACTTCTGAAACTTGATCGTAAATATACACGTTTTCCATGAGCAGCTGCTGAGAAAGGATGCATCAATAGATTCTTGGGGAACTCTCAACATCTGAGCATGGATAGTGAAATTATGTAAGGGCAATCCCATGGGACTGGGCAGTAGAGAGATGATTTTGCATCAAATAGTGCAGAAAGTTTTTTCAAAGATGGAAAATGCATTGTAGTATAGCCATAGACTATTATTTATGATTTTGACCAGAACACACACACTGCTGTGAGAAAGGTGGAAAATAAACTGAAGTTATTTGAACAGTGATTTTTGATTGAGTTCATCGCCGTGCTGAGATATGGTGACATATTTGAAGGAGAAAATGGAGGTTAGGTTTCAGCTGGTAATTGATGAGAATAGATGGCACAAGGAGGGTTCAAGAGATGGATTGTTGAGCGAGAAGGAAGTAATTTAATGAATAGATGAAATTTTACACAAAATTCATGGTATATACAAAGTGTTTAATATGTACTAGTTGATTTTGTATGTACATGGACTAAATAATCAAGTGCATCACGTTTAATGTGCTCTTGCTTTTACCTGTTAGTCTTTATATTTATCTTTTCCCTCTTTATTTCTCTCTCTCTATTTTTCCTATCTTTTACTTCTATTTTCTTTTATTTCAAATGAGAGGTGATGAGCAGCAAGGCATCATGCTGGGGAACGAAAGTGCCAGTAACTAATGTGTGGTAAAGGAATAAAAGAACGATGTCCCTAACATCTGCATTCCTTTGTACGTCCGCCACCAGTTAGAATCATAGAAAATTACAGCATAGAAATAGGCTATTCCACCCATCATATCTGTCTTCTACCTCTTTGCCACTTCTCTCCCTTTGCTTTGATGTCACACTTAAAGACATCAGAAAGCACTGTTTTTTTTTTAAGCCTGCAATGAGGGCACAGGCTATTGAACTTTTCCTGCCCAATCTCCAAACGTTGCTTTGGAGAAAGAATGTTGGATTATTTCATATTACCACTCTGCTATTGGATAGCTTCCTTCAAATTTGAGAGTTTACCTTTGAAATTTGTGTGGGTTTGAAATGTGGAGAGATTCAGCTCTCACTGTGCAGAATGGTATCAAAGGATTGTTACAGGGAAAACTACAATCTCTGCTTTCATCTTGTATTCAGAACTGTTGCCACCACTACTCCACCCCCCCCCCCCCCATGCAGGTTTCCTAATTTAGATGTGCACTGGTCTACTTATAATTGCTTCTTTTAGGACTCTTTAATCTCTGACTGTTGATCAAAGTTTACACATGCACATGTATTTTGATAGTGAGCACTAATGAGTTTACACATTAGAAGGAAATAATTCTGAGTTAATGGACTGTGTCTGATATTGTTAATGGAACTTTATTAATCTCTGACTATAAATGTTTCTTTGACTTAAAAGAAATTGTCCTTTAAAAGTAGCTTTCAATTGGTATAATCATCATTAGTTTAAATTTAGTGCATATAGAGAGCGGCTCAGAAAGGCAGGTAGTAAACAGTTAAAACACTACAAAAATATGAAAATGTAATTTAAAAACAGAAAGGAAACTGTAAAAAGTTAATTGAACTGGGCAGGGGGAGAGCACAAATATTATGGAGAAAAATTTCACGTTTGAACATAACATTTTCATAGATCAGCTTCACCTACCTGACTTTTCATCACGCCCTTTTCTCTCCACGATCATGGCTAATTCATATGGTTAAATCAGGGCATAAGAACTAAAAATGCCCAGGAGCTGTGTTTCCTGCACTTATAGGCAGTCCAATAGTTAAATTATCTGTTCCCATCACTAGACAGTGCTGTCTCCATAGTGACTGCATAGTTGATGCAAACGTTCCTGTTTACTGCGCAATGATCTTAAATTCCCTTGTTAATAGTTTATTAACGAATAAAAATAATTAAGGGTACTTAGCTTTTTAATTGCACAAGTAAATTGGGTCAGTGATTTGATTTAGAAGACTTGAAAAATGGTTTCAGGAATCTGTAAAAATAGTACTCCATAATAGCCTGACAAGTATGTAAGCTCTATTGATCCTGGTTGTTAGCTAATAGTAACAATTTCATTTTTGTAGTGCAATATAATGTAGAAAGAAAAGCTTCAGGAGTTTTAGAAACCAAAGGAGGAGCTATTAACGACTAACAATGTCATTGAAAAGGCAGTTTTTAAATGAAGATTCTTGAAAGCCTTAAGAGGCAAGAGAGGGAAGGAGGGGCAAAGGGGTTTGAGGGAAGTGAGAGGGGCAAAGGGGCTTGGGATGGGTGAGGTGGTGTTTGGGGGGGGCTTGGGGGAGGTGGAGGTGAGAGAGGGGCTTGGGTTTGCTGAGGCGGATGGGGGGGTTCGCTGAAGTGGTGGGGGCTGATTTGCTGAGAGAACATACGTTCAAGGTTCCATCCAGAACAAAGAATTTGGGAAAGGAATGTAGATATGGGAGTGGTTACCATTAGCAAATTAAGGTGTCAGATTTTATAAACTAGGCCTTGGGGTACCAGGGGACAAATTGGGTCAGTGAGTACATGCTCTGCATTGGTGAGATTTGATGCAGAATATGATATGAGCAGAAGATTTTTGTATGAGTTGAAGTTTAAGAAACTTCAGTACGTTACACTAAATACAATATTCCCAAGTTTGCTGATGACACGGAACTTGGTGGAAGGTGGTAGTGAGAAAGATGTTGAGAGGCTTCAGACATATTGAGTGAGTATGCAAATAAATGATACATGAAGTTGAACCTAGATAAATATGAAGTTATCCTCTTTGGATGGAGGGACGAATGGCAAAGAGTATTTAAATGGCAATAGATTGGCAAAGGGACAAAAGGATTTGCGAAAGCATGCAGGTACATAAAGCTGTTAGAAAGGCAAATGGTCTGTTGGCCTTTGTTGCAAGAGGACTTGAGTATATGAGCAAGGAGATCTAACTACAGCTGTACAGGAACTTGATGAGACCACACAGGGAGTACTGTGTGCAGTTTTATTTCCCTTATCTAAGGATATGCTTGGCATAGAGGGATTGCAGTGAAGGTTCACCAGACTGATTCCTAGGATGGCAGGATTGTCATACAAGAAGGTTGAGTGGACTAGGCCTATATTCACTGGAGCTTAGATGAGAGAGGTGACTTAATTGAAATGTATAGAATTGTGACAGGGCTCAACAGACTGGATGCAGGTATGTTGTTTCCTCTGGCTGGGGTGGGGGGTGGTGTAGTTTAGAACAAATGATCACAGTCTCAGGATACAGGTCAGATGGATAAGGGGAAACTTCTTCACTGAGGGTGGTGATCCCGTGGAATTGTCTTCCACACAAGGCTGTGGAGGCGAAGCCACTGAATATATTTAAGAAGAAAAAAGATAGGTTTCTAGGCATGAAAGGTTTGAGAGGAATGGGGAGAGCATAGGAGAATGGGGCTGTATTAGGGTATGGATCAGAAACCCCAAGGTATATTGTGAAGTTAGACTAGATGCCAACTACTTGCTATTTTGGCATTAGTGTGATGATAGCATGTTTCACTCCAGGTGTGATTCTACTGACAAATTGGGAAGCCTTTATCAAAAACTTTATTTAACAACAGAGTTTAACTATAACAAACTAATGAGCTCAACATTTACCAATTGAACAATGCTTAAACAAAATACAGCTGTTAACTGGTAACCTCCCCCAACGAGTTTGAATTCAAGCAATATTCCTTTCAGACTTAAACCCCTCTTTCAGAATCAGTTAGCAAATCACAGGCTTGCATACTTGTTCTCAGGTTGCCAGCCCTGAAGCTCCCAGGCAACCTCCAGGGATAAGAGTCAGAGAGATGTCTCTTGCTTCTTTCAGAACCAGGCAGGAACTGCTTGTTTTAGAATGACAGAGTAACTGTGTACCTTCCCTGCTAGCTTAGCTCCTCCAGTTGGTACTTGACTTAGTCCCTGTCAATCAAAAAAATCAAAACTTTATTCTGAAGAAACACAAATGCATTAAGTCTGGTTAGATCAAGCACACCATTAGCTAAAATAGTATCCTGCTGTCTCACCATGGAGCTACATTTTTTTTTCAAGCAAGTTGACTCCTTGCAACAAAATACTGCCTCTTACAAGAAACATGATATATGTTTCTTGAAGGTATTGTATTATCAAATCTTGTAACAGCAAATCAGTCATGACCATATTGAATGTCAGCAGGTTTGAAGGGCTGAATGGTGTACTCTTGCTCCTATTTTCTATGTTTCTAAGTTGAAGTCACTAAGACATGAGGTTGATGCTTGAGTTAGGTCCACAGTTGCGTGGTGTAAAAGGAAAATTGGAAGTTCACCTGTTTGGATATTAGTGGAAGGATCCTGAGATATCTTGTACCTTGGAGAATGGCAAAGACAATGAAGAGATTCGAGTTGAATTCCTGAGAGCCCTGGCTCATCTTTGTCAGCGTGCAGGAGAACAAAATAAAGGCTTGGGATCCTGTAAAGTATAGGAAAACTCTTGGGTGGAAATGGAAGTGGAATTGGGTGTGCCCCATTGAAATTTATTCATGTGTTTACAAAATATAGTAAGTTAATAGTCTTTGCTTTGTTTAACTTTTGTACAGTAAAGATGTTCGTATACAACAGGCTTACATGATTCGCAGCCTCCGGGCCACATTGTAGCCTGTTAATCTTGATGGACATTCAGGTGACATCAGAGAATCATTACAGTGCATTTGGCACATTGAGTCTATACAGACCACAATCCAATCCAGGCACTATCCACATAACACCACTAATTTCCCCTGCTCGTTCCCCTGACACTAAGGGGCAACTTATTATGGTCAATCAACCTAACCTGCATGTCTTTGGACTTTGGGAGGTAACCAGAGCACCCAGGGGAAACCCATGCAGACACTGGGAGAACGTGCAAACTCCACACAGTCACCCGAGGCCCGAATTGAACCAGAGTTCTTGGCACGTAAAGCTGCAGTGCTAACCAGTGTTCCATCATGCCGCCCAATATATTTGGAAAATGCTGTAAAGCTGCTCAGCAAATCCCTGGCTGATTTCTCAATGCATTAACTGCTGAGTAGGGAATAGGTAAATCTGGCTCATTCCCAGTCTCAGCATTCTCGTTCACCTTCACTTTCACGCACCAGTGTGCATTCTCATCCTGAGTCACTGGATGTTGGAGTGAGTGAGCACCCTAAGACTGGGATTGAGTTTCCCTATCACACTCTAGTATTCATTTCTATTTATTCCTTTTTTTAAATTAGTTCATTATTTTGATTTTTTTTAATTTGCTCAGCAAGTTGTTTCTTTTCATAGCTCAGTTTCCTTGAAATGCATATTTAATGTTGTGTCAAACATTATCTTTCCAAAATTTGCAATTTCCCTCCTTGATGAAGGGAAAATTAGAAATGTGAAAACCTGGACAAGCCTGTTTCCAATGTGAAACCTTGTGGGGTAATGCTTTTACTTCATAACCAGGAGTTTGAATTTCTTTAAAGTTACTAGTCTGTACCAAGTTCATCATAATATCAGGTGATATTGGTTGGAGAAGACAGTTAAGTGTCTTATTTGAAGAGGGCATTGATAGTCCTATATTGAAAAGGAGGTGCGCGTTATCAGGAGAAGAAACCATTTCCTGGCGTGAGAATCAGGAAGGGAAGTTTTGGTGGCCAGCAGCACTGTGGCAGTGGGATCAGAGGACCAGTCTTGTGAAAAAGAGTGCTTGGGGAAGGGAGGTTGAAGAAGATGGGAGGGAAACTAGGATGCTCCAGTGGGTGACGAAGAGCCTGGATGAGATTTGCCCCCTTGAGAAGGCAGGAGCAGCAGACTGGATTCCATCTTCATAGCAAAGAAGCTCATCAGCTCGTTATTGTTTAACGGTGAGGGCAGAGGAGTGGGTTTGGAAGAAAGAGTTGAGAGTAGAGCAAGGTGTGATCCCAGAGAAGCCTTGCAGAAGGGAGTGAGACTCCAGAGCGCTTGATGTGTTTCAGTCATATCTGTTGATAGGTGACTAAACCAGTTCAGTATCAGCTGTACTTGAAGTTGCAGACCTTTTAACTTTAAGCAGAGGTGAGGGTCACACAAAGGGCAATAACCAAGTTCGAACAGAGTAAAAGTTATCACATTTTTATCTTTCAAAACTATCCCAGAAAAAGAGGGCATTAAAGATGTCTTGTAAATTTGTAATAGACACCATTTCAAGCACTTTTAGTTGTGACTAAGCTGGTGACTTGTATCTGCAGTGTAATGTATAAAATTTGTACTCATGTTGGCCCTTGCTAAGTATTAATAAATTTTTGCATTTGTTTCAGTACATGATTCATAATCCTGTTGTGAATTTGGGAAAAAGGAAAAGTACAGTCTCACCAGAGGGTAAGCACTCAAAAAAAGCAAAAGGCGATGGAGACCCAAGCAAAGAGAAAAATAAAAAACAGAAATATGGAAGCAAAGAGAAGATCCCACCTTTGAGCCCAACATTATGGGGTCATGTGCATGTGAAAAAGGCCATGAATGGGACTGGAGTGGCATTTGGTTCCAAAAGGTCTCCAGAACAAGAATTGGAGGAAGTAATGAAGATTGTAACACCAACCAAACTCAATACCAACTTTCACATTCCCAAAAAGGGCTCCAACGCTGCTCGGAACCTAAAAAAGTTGCAAAGTAAGGATAAAAGTAATAAAAAAGAGAAATCCAAGAACAAGAATAAGTTGCTCAATGGACAGAAGTCTTCAGGGAGCAACAAATCTCCCAAAAAAAATCTGAAAACTCCAAAGATGAAGATGAAACAAATGACGCTGTTTGAGATGGCAAAATCAAGCTCATCCAAGACAGGAAAGACTCCGAAGGGTGTTGGAGGAGCTTCGAGATCTGTTACCAAACCTCAGAAATACTTGCCACCTTTGGCTTTACAATTCCTTCGATATTACAAAGACAACAAGGGGAAGGAGGAGAAAAAGGGCGCAGTATCTGCGTTCATCACTCGGGTGGCCAAAGTGCTTTCCGCTGAAGAACGTGCTCGCCTACCAGAGGAGGTTGGTGATCTTGTGCAGAAACGTTATGAGATACTGGAGCACAAGAAGAAATGGGCTTTGATGACAATGGAAGAAAGAGCAGATTATCTCAAGAAGAAGCGCGAAGAGCTAAAGGAGAAACTAAAGGAAAAGGCCAAAGAGCGGCGAGAAAAGGAGATGCAATTAAAATTGGAAAAACAGAAGAGGTTTGAAGATCAAACTCTTACAGGAAAGAGTTTGCCTGCACTAAAACTGGTTGATACACCTGAAGGGCTCCCCAATACGCTTTTTGGTGATGTTGCTATGGTGGTTGAATTTCTCAGCTGTTACGCTGGCTTGCTAATGCCAGATGACCAGTATCCAATCACAGCAGTCTCCTTGATGGAAGCATTGACTTCTGAAAAGGGGGGTTTCCTCTATTTGAACAGAGTTCTGTTGATCCTCCTCCAAACTTTGCTCCAAGATGAAATTGCAGAAGACTATCGAGAACTGGGGATGAAGCTCTCTGAAATTCCTCTCACCTTGCACTCTGCATCAGAGCTGGTTCGGCTCTGCATGCGAAAATCAGATATGCAGAATGAAAGCGAGACATCAGAAACTAATGATGACAGCAAGGATTCTGTGGGGTTTGAAGACAACGAGGTTGCAGATGAATTCCTGGATAAGCTGGAAACTGCTGAGTTTTTTGAACTAACTCCAGAAGAGAAAGTGAAGATTCTATCAGCACTCTGCCATCGGATTCTGATGACCTATTCAGTTCAGGATCACATGGAGGACTCGCAGCATAAATCTGCAGAGCTGTGGAAAGAGAGGCTAGCTATGCAAAAAGAGGAGAATGACCGGAAAAAGGCAGAAAAATTGAAGAAAAAAGAAATGGAGGCAAAAAAGAAAGAACCGGAAAGCAACAAAATTGGCGAAAAGAAAAAGTTGGAGAAGAAGAAGGAATTTGATAAAAAGCTAGAAGTGGACAAAGGTGTAAGTGACTTACTAACCGATGTCAATGGCAGTGAAGATCTCATCAGTGCAATTAAAAGCAGGCGATTGATGGCATTGCAGGCAAAAAAGGAGAAAGAAGAGCGGGAAAAGCTGGAAAAAGAAAGGGTGGTGGTAGAGAAGATCCGCAAGCACAAAGCAGCAGCTGAGAAGGCTTTCCAGGAGGGAATTGCAAAAGCCAAACTTGTCCTACATCGATCACCGTTGGGCACAGACCGCAACCACAACAGGTATCTGGTTTCTCTTTCAAATAAATAATAGTGTTTTGCCTCTTTTGTTTGGCTTCTGTCAGGATGGTACCCAATCTTTTGATGAGGTAGTTGGGTCTTTGGGGTCTCTGGAAATGTCACTTTAGCTGTAAGGAGGGACACTGTAAAGCCTTTTCCTGTTCACCATGATTCTGAACTTTTGAACAGTTAGCGAGCAATCATGAGCGCAAGTTCGTAATCGTGCTATATGCTTCAGTATACTCAGCAAAATGTTAACACTGAGCATAGAGCGAACAGGTGGGCAATGAAGCATCTGGCCTATAGCATGACAGTAAGTTTGATTCTTTAGCCTCAAGCATCTTTGCAGTGAGCCTCCTGCCCAAACCTGGCAGGATGCTGTACTTGGCCAACAGGTGGGAGCACAAATCCAAGTGGCAGAAGGAAAATTGAAGGGGCAGTCCCTGGTCGTTAAGCTGATGGTGGGTTAGAGAGGAATCTGGCACAGAAGAGCAGCATGCCTGAAAATAGAAATAAAAATTGTTGTATTTTCCCTGCTCCTGGGTCCACTTGCTGCCATATTGGCCTGAGATAAGTCATCACACCTTCACTGAGCAAACCTGTGGTTAAAAAAATTAGTCAGACCCTGATGGCTTTTCAGAATCTTCAGCTCTTGATAAAACAGGAGGGCTTGTTAAAGTTGTTTTGCACATTGGGAACTGGAGCACACGTGCAAAGTGGGTAGGTTTTAGATTTTCCATTAATTGGGTGAAGTTGAAGGATAAAGGAATATCTTGCTTTCATTTTTTGATTATACAGCTACATTACATTGTGCAGTGGTTTGTAAGATATGGCTTGATGTTCTGTGCTCTTTCTTTAAAAAAAAAGCCATTGTTAATTATTTCAGGCTGATGTTTTTAATAATGGAAACTGTTGGAACGAAATGTTGGATGCGGACTCTTGTTATGGTTTGTCTTCATCTGAACAGGCTTGTAATTTCTGTCTTGCAGGTTTTGGCTGTTTTCTGATCTGGTACCTGGCCTGTATGTAGAGAAAGGTTGGGTGCATGACAGCATTGATTACAGCTTTATTCCTCCTGAAGAGTACCGAGAAGACGATCAGGACTCTAAAAGTAAGACTACAATTCTTATCAACTCTCACATGAAATAAGCTACCATTCAGCAGGCATAGAAATTGAGAAAATCAGTGCCAAAGCATAAATTCCTGTAGCCTGTTTCCACCATTACAACAGTGACTACATTCCAAAAAAATCTTCACTGGCTATAAAGCACTTTGAGATTTCAGGTGTCATGAAAAACACTAGATAAATGCAAATCTTTCTTTATGGTAATCAGGAATTGCCTGCCTTAAAGTGACTAAGAATATCAGTTATTCTCATGATCTAATTATTAGACACTGTGATACAAAAGTCTCGGATGTTCTTACTAAAATTAGCTTCAGCAGCCAAATGAAAGGGGAGTTGTAAATATGGGCACTGGCTGAGCAGAGAATTATGCTTTTGCTCTCTTCACCTGGGAGCCAGTTTCACTGGCTTGGTACTGCTACAACATTTATTTCCATTAGAGTCTGCCTTGAATTCCACATGACTGCAGAAAATAGGTGAATTTTGGTCAGTCTCTCCACCTTATAATTTGTTTTCTTAGTTTCAATGACTTAGAATTAAGGGCTTAAAATAATTTAAAGATTGATTATACTGTGTTTGTGTGTCTGTGTGCGTGCGGATTGAAAACATTCCAGAAGACAGATGCAAGGGGTTTGACTCTAGGAGCTAAGTTCAAATTCAGCGCATACTGTTGGAATGAAATTCTGCTGTCATTTATGCAGTGTCAACCTAACTCCTGGTACTGATTGGTTAACCTGTGCAGAGAGGTCAAGTGATGACTGAGGTGTGAAATGGAAATGTAGATGTAATTGAGAGAATACTGATATTTTTAGACTTGGTTTATCTTGATAAGAACTGATTCTGTTAGGTAAATGTTAATTACACAAAATTTAATGAAGATGTTTTTACCTTTTAGGTAATGATGATGACAGCATTGCTGAAAGCAGCTTAAATGACAGTGGCCACCAGGGGTCTTCCCATACTGCAGAAATTTGCATTGAAACCACTGTACCTAAACAAGGGCAGAATCTATGGTATGTTCAGCTTTCACATCTCGCTGTATTCACCTTTAACTGCTTAGATGCTCAACCGTGTTGGCCTTTGTGATTATGAACAGTTTGTGAAACTGCTCAGAATCTGGTCACTTTTTAAATGTCTTTTTTTCTGCAGTGCTCAAGTGAGCGGGAGTGCGCTGGATCTCTGAACATTTCTCGGGCAGTTGGCCTGGATAATAACCAGCTTCAATGTGCCACTTTTCTGAGGTCAAGTGCTTACCATCTCAACTCCTATATGAGCTGGATTGCTAAGTCACAATCTTAGGAGTGAAAGAAATTTCTGCCAAACAAAAAAGCCTTGAGACTTTTTTTTCTCCTCTAAACTTGAACCAATTTCAGAACCGGTTCTGGGGTCTTAAGCTTGAAGTTTCAGCATTCCCTTTTGGAGAAACTGTCTTAAGACATGCTTGTGCCGAGAAAAGCTAAGGATACTTTTAGACCTTTTGAACCAGAAGTGGAGTGTTTTTCTGTAAAGAATAAAGGATGTCCATGATACCATTTCAAACAAATTTAGCCCCACTTTTGAGTTTAGAATGCCTCCATTGTTGTTTTATAATGTTTTGTATGCATAGCACCCTAAACATTGTTTCAGAGTTGAAATATATATGCATGCAATATGTCAACACTGACCATGTATCTTCCTTGCGTCTTCCCCAATCCTTTGCCTTGATCTTGCCCTTTTATGGAACAGTACTGCCAACTGCCATGGTATTATTCTGCTTGAGGTAGCTCTCTAACTCAAATCCTTTATTTTGCTGTATTATTCAAACTAATGTTTTATGGTTTTTAGTCACAACATTATTTAAGGGGTTTGAGCATTTCAGTATTTTCTGTTCTGTTATTTGCTCATCATTTCTAATGAGTAATGCTTTCTTCTTCCCCAAAAATAATAGTTGATATTGGTTTCTATCCACAGGTTTATTTGTGACACCCAAAAAGAGCTCGAAGAGCTCATGAACTGTCTTCATCCACAAGGTGTCCGAGAGAGTGCACTTAAAGAGCGCCTTCAGAAAAAGTAAGTCTTCAGTGTTCACACACCTGGTTAATTAAGGGATAGGCATAATTCCCTCATTAGGCCACAATCGAACTATGCATACATTTATGTACTTTCTTCAAATTGACATTGCTGACTTACCTAGCTGAAATTATAAACTATACTACTTATTGCTGCGTTTCTTTTAATGTAATGTACAGAGGAAATGAAAAACCTAAATTGAAAAAAATGAAATCTTTTTAACGGAGATACTACTAGCATCACTGTTCTCCTTGGAATCTCTTGCATTCCTGACTGTAGTTATTGAAAGTCTTCTATTGAAGACACACTACTAATACTAGCTTATGATTCAATGATGTCAAGCAGCTTTGAATATCCCACCTATGTAGCTGTTCTTCATTTGATAGCAGCAGTCTGTTTGACCAAGGAAAGACATTCATACCAGCTGGGTGCATTCCTCCTTTGTCCATTTGCAGTTTGTGCTGGTTCTGAGTGGGTGGGGAGGGAAATTGTAGTTCATTTTTGCACCCAGATTTCTTTTGATTTGGAGCAGTTACGGTCAATTTTACTACTCTGGCTGATATTGGGTAATTGGACACAGATCTGGAATCACATATGGAGCCTTCCTGTTCAATATATTACACGCTCTTTACCAAACGAATGTGGGGTTGGGGAGGGTGCAGTTGGCTCGTACCATTAACTAGCAAGTTTAAGCTTAAACTACTGTGGTATTGCATTACTGTAACTACTGAATACAGGGTTATCATTAAATACATACCTTCAGTGGATTTACAGTGTTTTGTCTATGTAAAGTATGTGCTACTATTTGTTCTCAAGATCTTGTTTCCGTAATCAGCCACCTCAGGCTTTTATTGAAAAGCTTGAGTAAGATCAGTATTTAAAGAAAAGCTTGACCTTGATGTAATGTTAATGAAAAATATTCTCGCGCCATGCACGGTAACTCAATATTTCAGCTGTGTAATCTTAGTGACCAGCATCTTTAAAGATGCAGTGTTTGTTATAGTACACAGTTCATTATAAAATTTCTCCACTGCCATTGTTTGTTATAAGGTCCAGTTATATTTTATGCCTTCTCTTCACTGGATTGGGCTGGGCCTTCAACCACTATACTCAGTTTCTGACATGTTGACCCTGGTTTAAACAGTTGAATTCAGTAGGGATTAGTTTGTGGGGAGGTCAATAATATATTTTAGTTTTCCACACAAATTATTTAACGCATTTGGGGCGGCTGTGGCATAGTGTTATTGTCACTGGATTTGTAATCAGAGACCCAGAGTAATGCTATGGATTCAAATCCCACCATGACAGGTGGTAAAATTTGAATTCAATAAAATTTGGAACTAAAAGTTTAATGATGATCATGGAACCATTTTAGTTTGATGTAAAATTCCATCTGATTCATTAATCTCCTCCAGAGAAGGAAATCTGTCATTCTTACCTGGTCTGGCCTCCAGATGTGACTCCAGATCCACAATAATGTGATTGACTCTCAAATGGCCTAGCAAGTTACTTGGTTGTATCAAGCCTAAAAGGAACGAAGCTGGATGAACTATGTGCCATTAACTTCGGCACTGGAAACAATACAAACTCAGCCTGATCGACTTTGCAGATCTCTCCTTACTGACATCTGGGTGCTTGTACCAAAATTTGGAGAACTGTCCAACAGACCAGTCAAGCAACAGCCTGATGCAGTCATATTCACAGAATCATATCTTATTTACAGTGCCCCAGACATCACCATCTCTGTCCCACTGGTAGGACTGACCGAGCAATGGTGTACAGGCAAGAGGAAGTTGTCCTGGGAGTCCTCAACGTCAGCTGTGCACCTCATGGAGTGTCATGGGCTCTCTCTCTCTCTCTCTCTCTCTCTCTCTCTCTCTCTCCTTCCTCCTCTCTCTCCCCCCACCCCACCCCCCTTGATGAATTAGTACTCCTCCATGTTGAACACTATGTGAACAAAGCTCTGAGGGTGGCAAATGCACATAGTGCACTCTGGGTCAAGTACTTCAATGTCGATCACCAAGACTGGGTCAGTAGCACAACTGAGACTGAGCCCTAAGGGACATAGCGTGAGACTAGATCTACAGCAGATGGTGAGGGAACCAACTAGAAAGAACTGCTGTACAATTCTTGTAGAGAGATAGTCCCATTGAGGATACCCTCATGTTATGTGACACTACCACTGCCTAAACTGGATAGATTTCAAACAGATTTTGTAACACTAGACTGGGCAACCATGAGACTCTGGGCTATCAGCAGTAGTAGAATTATACTCAACCATAATCTGTAACCTCATGGCCTGGCATATCCTGCACTTTACTATTGTCACTAAGGTCAACCCAGGTTCAGTGAAGAATGGAGGACATGCCAGGAACAGCACCAGACATACCTAAAAATGAGGTGTCAACCTGGTGAAGCTACAACACAGGACTACATGTGTGCAAAACAGCTTAAGCAGCAAGTGATAAAGCCAGGTGATTTCCCAACCAATGGATCAGATCTAAGCTCTGCAGTTCTGCTGCATCCAATTGTTAATAGAGGTAAATAATTAACTCACCGGAGAAGGACTCCATAAATATCCCCATCCTCAATGGTGGGGAAGCCAAGCACTTCAGTGTAAAAGATGAGGCTGAAATATTTACAACAATCTTCAGCCAGAAATGTTGAGTGAATGATTTACCTCTGCCTCACTGGATAATGCAAAGGCTATGGGGAGCCTGACAATATTCCAGCAATACTACTTCTGTTCAAGAACTTGCTGCACCCCTAGCCAAGCTCTTCCAGTATATCTACAACACTGGCATTTACCTGACAATGCAGAAAATTACCTAGGTATGTTCTGATTGGACAAAACTAGACAAATGCAACCTGGCAAATTATTGTCCCATCAATCTGCACTTGATCATCATTAAAGTGATGGAAAGTGTCATCAACAGTGTTCTCAGGTGGCATATACTGAGCACTAACCTGCTCAGTTTGGATTCTGCTAGGGCCACTCAGCTCCTGCCCTCATTACAGTCTTCTTTCAAACATGGACAAAACAGTTGAACTCCAGAGGTGAGGAGAGAGCAACTGGCCTTGACATCGAGGCAATATTTGACCAGGTACGGTATCAAGGAGCCCTAGCAAAACTGGAGTCCATGGGAATCAGGGAGAAAAATTTCCGCTGGTCATAACTGGCACATAGGAGGATGGTTGTGGTTGTTGGAGGCTGATCATCTTAGTTCTAGGGCATCACTGTGGGCATACCTCACGGAAGTGTCATAGGCCCAATCATCTTCAGCTGCTACATCCATGAAATTTCTTCTATCATAAGGTCAGAAGTGAGGATGTTCACTGTCGACAGCTCAATGTTCAGTACCATTCGCAACCGAAGTGCTTGGCTCCCCCATTATTGAGGATGGGGATATTTATGGAGCTTCCTCCTCCAGTGAGTTATTTAATTATCTATCTCTATTAACAATCGGATGCAGCTGAACTTAGATCTGATCCATCAGTTGGGAAATCACCTGGCTTTATCACTTGGTGCTTAAACTGTTTTACACACACATAGTCCTGTATTGTAGCTTCACCAGTTGACACCTCATTTTTAGGTGTGTCTGTTGCTGCTCCTGGCATGTGCTCCTCCATTCTTCACTGAACCAAGGTTGATCTTGGTGACAATAGTAAGCTGTAGGATATGCCAGGCCATGAGGATTGTGGTCAAATACAATTCTACTACTGCTGATAGCCCACAGCGTCTCATGGTCGCCCAGTCTAGTATCGCAAAATCTGTTTGAAGTCTGTCCAATTTAGTGCAGGTACTGAAGCAGTCCATGTCCAAATGCAGCAAGTCCTGGATAATATCCAGCTGACAAGTAACATGTATGCAACACAAGTGCCAGGCAATGACTACCTTTTACAAAAGTGAATCCAACCATTGCCCTATGAAATTCATTGCATTAACATTGCTGAATCTCCCACCAACATTTGGGGAAATTGAGCTGGACCAGCCATATAAGTATATTGGCTACAAGAAAAGATCAGAGGCTAAGAATTCTGCAGTGAGTAACTTGCCTCTTGACTCCCTAAAGTCTGTCCACCATCCACATGGCACAAGTCAGGAATGTAATAGGATGTTCTCCACTTGCCTGGGTGAGTGCAGTTTCAACAACACTCCAACATCATTTTGCTTTTATCTGCTAAAGAATTTGAAATGAGATGATTAGCTGATGGCTGGTTTTAAGTATATTGTCCCGATGAAGTCTGCACCATGTGAGCTCAGGAAAGCCTAGGTCCAATCCTTCGTCAATGCTGAGAAAGCTGACCTCATTTGGGGAATTGTCGTTGAAGCTCTGGGTTGTGCAATGGAAATATAAGTTGCTTCCTGCACCTGGTGACTAATGGATTCTTGCTGAAGGAAGCTTATGTATGCAGATCAGGTGAGTACAGAAATAGGATCAGCTCTGTTCTTTGACCTGTGGTCACATTACTTTTTGGTGTGATGGGTGATTGATCAATCAATCAAATTATATTATTTCTAAATTCAATTAAATACTTATTGTTGGAGTGGAGGGGGGCACTGAAGTATTCAAAGTTGTTTGACAATTGCTGCTTTTCACTTTTGAGGAAACTAGCTTCGGAATTGGGTTTCACAAAGTCAGATGCTTTTTATTACTTTGTAAAATGGCCACTCTTAAGTCTACTTATTGAATACTCTTGGTTATTTGATTAATTTGGAGTGGAGGGGGAATGGGCTCAGGTTGTCATGGCTGAGTCCAATTCTGTTCTTGTCTGTAGGCCAAAGCAAGTCACAATTTCAAACTGGGCAAGAGCACCATCAGTATAATTTTGCTCCTGTTCATCGTAAAAGGAGTTCTGAGAACACACCGGTCCTCCTATGATTAGCTGCAGTGACTACAATCCATTACTGTAGAAAATAAGCTCATATTGCCTCCAAACGTCAACTGTATGCGCTCATTTTGAGTTTAGAACGTGAATCTTTGTCAGCTTGAAATATGTTGACTCAAAGCTTCTGTTGATCTGGGAGTTGGTCTGATTTATATAGTCTTGGAAGATATAGTCTTTGGCTGAATCAAGAGTTGTTGCAATTTTTAAAGTGGCAAATTCTATTTATAGGTTTCAAGATATCCTTCATTCACTTCACCTGGCACGGAAACCAAATCTTGGCCTCAAGACATGTGATGGCCATCAGGAGCTCCTCAACTACTTGCGAACTGACCTGATTGAAGTAGCAACACGACTGCAAAAGGGAGGACTGGGGTACATGGACAAATGTGATGAGTTTGAAGAGAGAGTGAGTAACCATACAGACTTGCTGCTGTCTTTAGTAAAGAGGTGCTTGTATGGCCACCAGCTGTATTATACAGAAGACGTTAGCACAATGTCTCTTTGTTAACAGTCAGTCAGACTCCAAGATTTGGTTCCCAGCAAATCAGCACTAATAAAATCAGTGTTTCCTTTTCCAGTTTAATGTTAGAATGACGCTTTGGCTCAAGACCAGTTGTTTTTTTTTGTTGTCTCACTGAAAGGGGACAGTAAAACTTGTGGGTCCCAGCCCAGCAAAGTATAGCTGTTCCAAACCACTGTTGAGACAAATTTAGATTTGCACATTTCCTGAGAACATATCAAGCTTTAAAAGAACAACTTGTATTTATGTTATAAAAATGTTTTTCTCAGCTGAGGTTATGTATTCTTGTTCAGCCTCCACTATCCTCCAAATATAAAGTCAGAGTCAATATTTAATTAATAACTAGGAAGAGTAAGAATTATACAGGATGGAATTAGAAAAAGTTAATGCAGAAGGGAAAGAGAAAAGATTAGCAAGCAAAATTAAATTGAGTCCTAAAACCTTTTATAAATGTATAAAGTGTTAGTAGTTACCTAGGAAGCTGGGCTTATTTAATACCTTATTAAAATTCTCATGTAGAGACAGAGCACATTGCAAAAGTACAACTCACCAAAGCTCCTTAGACGGCATCTTCCAAACCAGTGACCTCTACCATCTAGGAAGATGGGGGCAGCAGGCACATGGGAACATCACCAGCTGCTACATCCCCTTCAAGCCACACCATCTGACTTGGGGCTATGTTACTATTCCTTCACTATCACTGGGTCAAAAGCTTGGAACACTCTGGATGTACCTACACCACTTGGACTGCCCACCACCACCACCTCGAGGGCATTGGGGTGGGCAGTATAATTGCTGGTCTAGCCAGGAACTCATGTCTTGAGAAGGATTCTTCTTTAAACAAAACCTTCACAGAGGAAGTGGGTGATGTGAAGATTATGCTAAAAGAGGAGAGGGATATTCTGGACAGTTAGAGATGGAGAAAATTTTCTAAAAAGATTTTCTGCAAGTTGCTAAATTTCCTACTCCAAATGAAATGAATTCTAGGTTTCTGAAAGGAGCAAAGATAGAAATAGCAGAGACATTGGGCACAATCTTTCAATCTTATTGGATGCAAGAGTCATGCCAGAGTACTAGAGGGTGGACCCATTAGCCTCATGTAAGTAGTGGGGAGGTTATTGGACATCATTAAACTTGTATTTGGAAAGGTATGGATGACATGGACAGCAGCATGGCAGATGGAGTTTGATGCAGAGAACTGTAAAGGGAAGCACTTTGAAGGACTAATATCGAAAGATCATATACTGTAAATGGCATAATTTTGAAAAGTTTATCAGATATTAGCGTCTATTTACACTAATCCTTGAAAATTGGCAGATCAGATTGATAGCTTAAACAAAATCAAATGGATTACTTGTATTGTATTCTTTTTATGAACCCCAAGCAAAAGTAATCATTGTATAACTTTATAAATCTTTATACAGTAAAAGTATTGTAGGCAATTTGGACCTCATTTCATGAAAGGTGTAAAGGTCTTTAAAAAAAGGGCATGGAGGAGGCTTGCCATGATGTTGCCAAGAATTAGGTTAAGGAGAGGTTGTAAAGGTTAGGTTGCTTAACTGGACATAGCAAAGATTTTTATGAAGAGGAAAATGTTATTACCTCTGGTTAGCTGGTCAATAACTAGAAGTCATAGATTTAAAATCATGACTAAAAGATCTAATGGGAATATGAGAATTTTTTTCACCAATTTGTTGGGATCTGGAATGCTTTACTTATAAAGGTAATGGGATCTGTTTCCATACGTGTTATTTCTGCAATGCAGAAAGAGGCCATCTGGCCCATCAAGTCTGCACCAATTCTCCTAAAAAAAACCCACCCCGGTCTTCCCCCTCTGCCCTATCCCCATAACAGTTCGCATTTACCATAGTTAATCCACCCTTTGGACTGCGGAAGAAACCGGAGCACCCAGAGGAAAGAATGTGCAAAGTCCACATAGTCACCCAAGGCCAAAATTGAACCCCGGTCCCGGGTGTTAGAGGCAGCAGTGCTAACCACTGTGCCACCATGAGTAGTTTGGGCCTTACTCACCGGAGTTTAAAAGGATCAGAGGCAACCTTATTGATTTCATGTAGGATTCTCAGGGTAGATGCTGAGAGGTTATTTCCCCTTGTGGGTGAGTCTGGGATCAAAGGGCATAACCTGAGTAAGGGGTTGTCATTTTAAGACAGAGATGAGGAGGAATTTCTTCTGGCAGATGATAGTGAATCTGTGGAATTCTTAACCACAGAGCTATAGAAGCTGGGTCATTGAGTATATTCAAGGCTGAAATTGTGAGATGAAAGGTTTTTAATCAGCAAGGTAATCAAGGGTGTATGGGGATAAAGTGGAGGTGAGGACAATTATCAGATCAGTTGTGATCTCATTGAATAGTGGACCAAATCTGATGGGCCATATGGCCTTTTGTTCCTACATATTATGGTCTGTCTTGACCTGTTGTTAGAAGAATCACTGCTGGCTGATCATCTGCTTTTACACTCTGCCAGGTACGCTCACTGGATAGTCTGAAGGATTTGGGTGAGTGTGTGATCACACTGCAGGAATGTATAATAAAGAAATTCCTGCAAGGTTTTATGGCCCCCAAGCAAAAGAAGAAGAAGGCAGGAGAGGAAACAAAAGTAGAGGAAATAGATGAGGAGAAAAAAATGGCTGAAGAGGCTAAGGTAAGTTCTGGAATTTCATCCTAATAGCTGATGGTTTTATTAAAGTATAGCTGGACTGAGCATTATATTGAACTGAAGTCCAACAGAAATGGCAATGTGCTTTGCCCGCAACACTGGAAACTGCGTTTTGCCCCCTTCAGTCCACCACCAGGGCCTTGTCTTCAGCTATCCAGGCCCTATACACTGGATTTCTTTCCCTAATCCTCTCTTTTGATGCTACTGTCTTTCCCTTTACACTTATTGGTCCAAGCTTTTGGTCATCAGGCCTAATGTCTCTTTTGACTGTCAGTTTTCAATTATTACAATCCTGTTAATCACCTTGGGATGCTTTACTGCATTAAAGGCACTGAAAAATTACAAGTTGTTTGCTTTTAATATAACCCACCACTCAATGGCAAAATATAAAAGCAGTTCATTGGAGTGCAGCCTTGTTTCGTTTAACTGTGCCAAAACAATAAAGGGAAAATTACGTTTAAACCAAGCCATTCTAATATTGAATGATAAGCTGCCTGTCAGTGTCTGTCTTTGCCTCACATTGTTCCCACTACCACTGATTCTAATTTGAAAATGTTTTTTCCAGTTTTGGGGAAAGATGTATTGTGCATTCTGTGAAAATTTCACATTCTCCCTTAAAATTTGCTGAAATCAGTGCAAATGTTGTATTACTCGCTGTTAAGTTCATCTATGTGAGATGGAGTGATGGGTACAAAACTGACTTATTTGATATGTGGTTGAATACAGCTGTATTGCACTGTGTGGAAGGGAACAACAGGGGGCAGTATGGGTTAGTGTAACTCAACATGATAGTAATTTACTTGTAGTTTTGGAGAGGGGTAATGTTTGAGAACAGGCAGTAATTGATTACTCCCTTTTGTGAAGTAGGTTATTATGCTGCTAGTTTTTACTTAAAACATGAGGCTTGTTCAATTGCTGAATAAACACATTGATTTAATCTAGCCCTGTGTAGTAAGTATTGATTGTTATTATCTACTTGTCTAGCCAGTGGCAGCAAGAACAGATAGTTGGATTCAGTTTACAGTCAGGGGAAACTCTCATACTTTGGAGAGTAGCAGATAGCCAGGAGTGATTCAGTGTTAACTGCTGGTCTCAAATGTTTTGTTTCTTTTTCTTCTCAATGCAGATTTAGGAGTCAACTTTTCAATTAGTATTTACATTTAAATAAAACGCTCTGATTTTTAAATACAACTAATAACTGTTCCAATGACTTGCATGTTTTAATAAGACACTTTAGTAGTTCACTTTGTAAGCCAATATGTCATTGAGTTTGCAGACCAGAAGGTGTGAGGTTCAATTTGCCAATCCGTGTTCTGTTCACTGCCTGCTGTAGCATGGCGAAATGGCTGATTGGCCTTCTGCACCTGAGCTAGGGAGGAGACCGTCATTTGAAACCTGCTATCTGTTGGCCTAGCTAGGAAGTGCTTAGCTAATAAAAGTATAATTGGAATTCGTGACTCCCGAGGTAGAGGAGTTCACTGTCCAGGCGTAAAGTTGAATATTAGCTGCTTGTGCTTTGTGGAATTGGTTGTAGAAATGACAACCTGCTTTGGAGGAATCTGTGATTGTAATTTCCAAATGTTTTTATTTATATCAGGTTAATGGTGAAAACAATGCCGAAAGGGAAGATTTCAGTACAACGTATTCCATTTCTGCAGCTCTTAAATGCACCTGATTTTGAAGTGTTCACATTTCTCCCTAGCTATATGAAGACTTCACCATTGTGATTAAAATGATTGGCCCACTTTCGGGTGTTTCATTCTCTTCAAATGTAGAAAACATTTGATAAGATGAGGCTAGATATAAGATTAAACTGCTTTATTTCGCAGCAAATCACCGTAAAGTAAAAGCTGTTGAATTTGCTTACAGAGTAGCCTGTCTTTTTGTAGCAATACTAAATGATAAGTATGCTATGCTTCTCCACGTCAACAGACTTAACTTAAACAAGGTAACTTCCATCTATTCTTTAGCTTCTTCCTGAAATAGGCCAAGCTTGCCTTGTAGCATTCTGTTTGAAGATTTAACTGATTTTGTAAGCTTTGCTGACTGCCTGTGGCTCTGTTTTATTTATCATTTGCATACAGAAAGGACTAGAGACTCTTCTTAGTTCTAAACTTTCTTGTTTAATTTTATCTTGACTAACTTGTCACAGGTTGCTTCTGCCCTGGAGCTATGGAAATGTGCCATCCAAGAGGCACAGACCTTTTCTCGTATGCATGTGTTGCTGGGAATGTTGGACGCCTGTATCAAATGGGACATGTCGACTGAAAATGCCCGGTGTAAAGTGTGCCGTAAGAAGGGTAAGCACTGCCGCTACTGGACTGTCCTCCACAAATTGATTTTTAAATTCTAATTGTTGGGAACCAGCCAGTAGGAAATAGATGTGTTTGCCTAGATGTTTCCATAAATATAGATTAATAAGACACAAACTTGTTTTTGAAGAGGGAACCCTAGCTTAATAATGTGGTCTTAAGATTAAATATAAATATATTTTTAGGATATATTGTAGGAAAATGTAAAAGCCAACAAGGAAATGCTTGTTGGCTTCTCAAATAATTACAGTATATTTCTAAATAATGTTGCTAACAGATGTAGAGGAAGATTTTCAACAAGCAATATTGCCTGCCCTTATCAGGTGCTGACAGACCAAGTGCTATATTTGAGTATTGTCTTATTCCAAGAACACCTCACAAACACAATACTGTTCATCTTCATCTACTTTTGCGTTTATATCAAATAAAAAGGAATTTGTAATGAGTTGAGAAGTTGAATGGAAATACCTTTTTTTTTGTCCTGCCCAACCTTCCTGTTGTTGGAAAAGGCAATACACAATTCTATTGATGCCATGTTGATTCTTGTAGGGGGTTCCCTCCATGCTGGCTTGCTCCTGTGAAGTCAGTGCAGTGTCCGAGAGTAATGCTGTTGTAAGCAAGAGGAGGGAGGTCATCATTTCAAACAAAGCCGAGAGCTTTCTAGGGGGCCACCCAACCCCTGCAAATAGATATGAAGGAAATGTAAGGTATTTCGATCTATGATGGAAGGTTAATACTTGAATAAAAGTTATTCTCTCTAGCCCTTTTTTCCTCTGGTTTAATGGGATTAATTGGTTTAATTGATTTAATAGTTGTTTAACAAGATCGAGGCTTTTGAGGTTGTGACTGAAATCACTAGTGTATTAGTGTAGCAAACTTAATCTATTTTTACTTCCTAAACCTTGATTTGTGAAGTTGCTAACAATGCTGAAGAATTTTGCTGATTACTTTCAGTTAAATTGCTGATAAACTATGCAGTTGGAAACATTTCTGCATCCCCTCAAATTTTCTATTCCTCTGACTCCTACTGTTTCACCACATCATTCATGGATGTCTAGGATTGATTCTGGAGCTCCCTTCATGAACCACTCTGCTTTTTCATCTTTTTAAAATACGTGTGTCCTGCCCAACCTCCCTGTTGTTGGAAAAGGCAATACACAATTCTATTGATGCCATGTTGATTCTTGTAGGGGGTTCCCTCCATGCTGGCTTGCTTTTTTAAAAATCGTTGTAGTACATGTGGGTGCCAACGACGTAGGCAAAATGCAAACTGAGGATCTGGGGAGGGAGTATGAAAAGCTGGGAATGGCATTAAAAAGTAGAACCGACAAGGTGGTTATCTCTGGGCTACTGCCTGAACCGTGTGCAGATGGGCGTAGGGTTGACAGGATTAAGGAAGTGAATGGGTGGCTCAGGGATTGGTGTGGGAGGAATGGATTTGAATTTATGGGGCATTGGCACCAGTATTGGGGTAGGTGGGACCTGTTCGGGCGGGATGGGGTTGGTCTGAACCGTGCTGGGACCAGAGTGCTGGCGAATCGAGTAAAGAGGACTGTAGACAGGGCTTTAAACTAATTAGGGGGGGGGGAGGGTGCGAGGGTAGGTGACCTTACGAGGTCTAAAGTTAAGGAGAGTGTACATGTAAGGGTGGAGGCCGAGGATGTCCCAATAATAGAGGGAGTAGGGGGCGTGAGTATAGTTGGTGGCGTTGCGGCAAATAGGGTCCAGGTGAAGGCTGGGATGAAAGCACTTTATCTGAATGCACGAAGCATTCGGAATAAAGTGGATGAGCTGATGGCGCAGATCGACACAAATGGATACGATCTGGTGGCCATTACAGAGACGTGGCTGCAGGGTGACAGGGACTGGGAACTGAATGTACAGGGCTATCAAGTGTTTAGGAAGGATAGGCAGGAGGGAAAAGGGGGGAGCGTAGCTCTGCTGATTAAGGATAGCATCACGGTGGTAGCAAGGGATGATATTGGAGCCAAGGAGCAGAGGGTGGAATCGTTGTGGGTGGAGATTAGGAACAGCAAAGGGAGGAAGACGCTGGTGGGTGTCGTCTATAGGCCCCCGAATAATGATCTGGAGATGGGGCGGGCTGTTAACGCGCAAATAAGTGCGGCGTGCAGGAATGGGACGGCCGTAGTTATGGGGGATTTCAATCTGCATATTGATTGGTCGACCCATGTTGGACGTGGGGGGCTCGAGGAAGAGTTCTTGGAATGCTGCCGGGATAGTTTCCTCGAACAGTGTGTGTTGGAGCCGACGAGGGAGCGAGCTATCTTGGATCTGGTGCTATGTAATGAAGCGGGTAGAATTAGGGACCTTGTGGTGAAGGATCCCCTTGGGGAGAGTGATCATTGTATGGTGGAGTTTCTGGTGCAGATGGAGGAGGAGAAAGTGGGTTCCCGGACACGCGTCCTTTGTTTGAATAGAGGGGAATACGGTAGGATGAGAGAAGAATTGGCGAGTGTGGACTGGGAGAGTGCGTTGGAGGGAGGGTCTGTTGAGGATCAGTGGAGGATCTTTAAGGAGATCTTTCTTGGTGCTCAACGGAAATTTATTCCAATGGTCAAAAAGGATAGTAGGAGGAGAGGTAATAAGCCGTGGATAACGAAGGAGGTGAAGGAAAGTGTTAAACTAAAAGCGGAGGAATTTAGAGTAGCTAAGAGTAGTGGGCGAGAAGAGGATTGGGAGAGGTTTAAATGTCAACAAAGATTGACAAAGAAGTTGATAAGGAAGGGTAGGAGAAACTATGAAGCTGGGCTAGCGCTTAATATAAAAAAGGATAGCAAGAGTTTTTGCAAATATATAAAAAGGAAGAGGCTGGCTAGGGTGAATGTTGGTCCTTTAGAGGATGAGAAAGGGGACCTAGTGGTAGGGGATGGGGATATGGCTAAGGTATTGAATAACTTTTTTGTTTCTGTCTTCACGGAGGAGGACGTGAATAATTTGCCGGGTGTTAGCGATGGAAAGGTGGTCGGACTGGAGGGTCTTAATGACATTACTGTTACTAGAAAGGCGGTGCTCGACAGACTGGAGGGGCTGATTGTGGACAAGTCCCCAGGACCGGATGGAATGCATCCGAGGGTTCTGAAAGAAATGGCGGAGGTGATAGTGGATGCCTTGGTGGTTATTTTCCAAACGTCGCTGGATTCTGGGGAAGTGCCGGATGATTGGAAAACGGCTAATGTTACGCCGTTGTTTAAAAAGGGTGCCAGGCAAAAGGCGGGGAATTATAGGCCGGTTAGTTTAACGTCTGTGGTAGGTAAAATGTTAGAATCTGTCATTAAGGAGGAAATTGCGAGGCATCTTGATGGGAATTGCTTGATAGAGCAGACGCAGCACGGTTTCATTAAAGGGAAGTCGTGTCTGACAAATTTACTGGAGTTCTATGAGGATGTGTCTAGGGCGGTGGATAGAGGAGAGCCGGTGGATGTGGTCTTTCTAGATTTTCAGAAGGCGTTTGACAAAGTGCCTCACAAGAGGTTATTGCAGAAGGTCGAGGGACATGGAGTTGGGGGTAGGGTGTTAGCGTGGATAGAGGATTGGTTGTCAAATAGGAGGCAGAGAGTGGGGGTCAACGGGTGCTATTCGGATTGGCGGATGGTGACTAGTGGAGTGCCCCAGGGGTCGGTGCTGGGGCCTCAGCTTTTTACCATTTATATAGATGATCTGGAGGAGGGAACCGAGTGTAGAGTGTCGAAATTTGCTGATGACACCAAGATTGGGGAACGGCAAATTGTGCGGAGGGTGTGGAGAGTCTGCAGAAGGATCTAGATAGGCTGGGCGAATGGGCCGGAAAATGGCAAATGGAATTTAATGTTGGCAAGTGTGAGGTGGTCCACTTTGGTAGGAGGAATGGTAGAAAGGACTATTACTTACGGGGCGAAAAACTGCAGCAGGCGACGGTGCAGAGGGACCTCGGGGTCCTTGTGCATGAGTCGCAAAAACCCAGCTTGCAGGTGCAGCAGGTGGTCAGGAAGGCGAATGGGATGCTGGCCTTCATAGCAAAGGGGATTGAATATAAAAGTAGGGAGGTCTTGCTGCAGCTGTATAGGGCATTGGTGAGGCCGCAACTGGAGTACTGTGTGCATTTTTGGGCGCCGCACCTGCGCAAAGATATTTTGGCCTTGGAGGGAGTGCAGAGGAGGTCTACTAGGCTGATACCGGAGTTGAAGGGGTTGAGCTATGAGGAGAGGCTGAATAAACTGGGCTTGTACTCGTTAGAGTTTAGAAGAATGAGGGGAGATCTCATTGAGACGTATAAGATGATGAATGGGATGGATAGGATAGAGGTGGAGAGACTCTTCCCGCTCAAAAAAGACAATAGGACTAGGGGGCACAGCCTCAAGATAAAAGGGGGGCGGTTTAGAACGGAGTTGAGGAGGAACTTCTTCACTCAAAGGGTGGTGAATCTCTGGAATTCTCTGCCCGTTGAAGTGGTGGAGGCTGCCTCGCTAAATATTTTTAAGACGCGGGTTGATGGGTTTTTGATAGGAGAGGGGATTAAGGGTTATGGGGAGAGGGCGGGAAAGTGGAACTGAGCAGCGACAGATCAGCCATGATCTTATTGAATGGCGGGGCAGGCTCGAAGGGCTGGATGGCCTACTCCTGCTCCTATTTCTTATGTTCTTATGTGTATTTTTAGTTAAGGTTTTGGACATCATTTGTGAAGTGACTCGGAATATTTCTCTAAATAAAACAAATCTTACTATGAATTAGAGCTGTTTTGTGTTAGGTTAGTGGTGTGAAGTATGTTTATGGATAGGATCATAAAGCAAGCAATGTGAATGTTTGTCTTTGATCAGTTCAAAGTATTTGATTTACGTTTCACCAGACTTTGCTCAGTAGGTAAAGGTTACCCACCTTGTACAATTTCTAAAACAATTTTAAATGGAGTTTCTTTGCTGAATATCATACCATTTGATCAGTGTGTGAATCTGAAAGCCATCTGTCCATCAAATGCATCATTGCTGTTTCACTCATTTCTCAATGTTGGACATCTTGGGAAGACTGATGCAATGGTAACATGGCTCACAATGTCTCCAGTAAATCAAGGACTTGTCCAAAATATTTTTAAAGCGTCTCATCAGACGTTTTCTCCTGTAAATAAGAGCTGGATAGTGTTGTCAATGTG
This sequence comes from Carcharhinus amblyrhynchos, assembly GCF_965287045.1. Taxonomy (NCBI): domain Eukaryota; kingdom Metazoa; phylum Chordata; class Chondrichthyes; order Carcharhiniformes; family Carcharhinidae; genus Carcharhinus; species Carcharhinus amblyrhynchos. The sequence continues at coordinate 35,131,626 of NC_137346.1, forward strand.
ATGCTTTGAAATTAGTTGGAACTGAGAAAAAGAGAATTTTGTTCCAAATTAAGTTTTTGTAAGTGGATGTTCTGATTTGGGTTTCACCTGAGGCAGGGTCAACAATTTGTATCTGTTTTTTGCTTATGTTGTTGTGCACACCTACATCTAATTGCGACATTATTTAAAATATACTGTAGTCATCTGGGAAGTCAAGGAGGATTTATTTGCTTGTTTTTACATTTTCTTGTATGTATCCTGGTTATATATTTGTATTTAATCTTATTTAAAAAAAACTGATCTAACACCAGTTTGAATTTCCCATGGCCTGCAAACCCATGTGTGTTTGGTTGACGTTTTGTTTTCTTGTTTTCCAGGTGAAGATGACAAGTTGATCCTTTGTGATGAATGTAATAAGGCTTTCCACTTATTCTGTTTGAGACCAGCTCTTTATGTGATACCAGATGGAGAATGGCTGTGTCCAGCTTGTCAGCCAGCCACAGCTAGGCGTGGCACACGTGATAGGTAACTATGCAACCAGCTTATCATTGCAGTGTCATCATGTTGTCTTCTGATCTGCTATATTTTACACCACAGTTACGCCTCACAGTGCTAAGGACCCAAGTTTGATTCTAACCTTGGGTGACCGTGTGGAGGTTGCATGTTCTCCCTGTGTCTGCATGGATTTCCGCCAGGATGCTCCAGTTTCCTCCCACATTCCGAAGAAGTGTATGTTGGGTCGAATGGCCATTCTAAATTTCCCCTTAGTGTCCTTAGTAGATTGGGTGGATTAGCCGTGGTGAATGCGCAGGATTACGGGGATAGGGTGGAGAGAGTGGGTCTAGGTAGAGTCGGTGCAGGCTCAATAGGCCATATGGTCTCCTCTGCACTGTAGGGCTTCTATGGGTTGTGCTGCTGCTGATATGGATTCCCAACTGATCAAATAGTCAAAAGGTTTTGATAGAATTCTGGTCTATGCTTTCCATTGGTGAACAGATTTGTATCAAACCAGCTCACTGGGTTGTTTTGGATTGTGTTGGCACAATCAACTTGTGGGGCAGTGCTCCTGACCAGTAATTTACTTCTGTTTTAGCCAGACCTACTTTGAAACAGTTCAGATTTTGTTAAAAGCTGGTCTGTCCACTGTCTCAAGTTGTACTTGTCAGCCCTTCGTCTCTCAAGTCCACCCAAGTCTAGAGTGCAGAAGTAGAAAGCTAGGGATTGAGACATAGAGACCCATAATAGACTCCGAGTTGAGACCTGGGCATCTGGGGAGCAAGTTTACCTTCGGGTGGTCCAGGCAGAGGTTTAGCTATTTCATATCACAGAGTTTTTATAGTCTGGAAGGAGGCCATTCAGCTCATCGAGCCTGCACTGGTTTACTGAAAGAGCATTCTGCCTAGTCCCACTCCCCTGCCTCGTTTGCTATAACTGTGTACATTTTTCCTTTTCAGATAGCAATCTAATTCCCTTTCGAACATCTCAAACATATCTCCACTACCCCCCTCAGGAAGTTAGTTCCAGACTCCAACCATCCCTGGGTGAAAAACAATCTTTCCTCACTTCACTTTTGCTCCTTTTGCCAATTATTTTGAATCTGTGCTCTCTAGTTCTTGATGCTCCCTTGAGTGGGAACGGTTTCTCATGACTTATTTGCGCGTTCCCATCAGGTTCTTGAATACCTCCAACTTTCTTCTCAGCCTTCTTTTCTCCAAGGAAAACAGTCCCAACCGCTCCGATCTGTTCCCATTGCTACAGTTCTTAATCTCTGGGATTATTCTTGTGAATCTCCTCTGTACTCTCTCCAAGATCCTCACATCTTCAAGTATGATGCGCAGAACTGGAAGCAGTACTCCAGATGAGGCCTAACAGGTGTCTTATACAAGTTCAATGTGACCTCCTTACTCTTGTACTCAATGCTCCTGTATATAAAACCTAGAATGCCATGTGTTTTATTAACTGCTGTCTCAACATGCCCTGCCACCTTCAATGATTTGTGTACATATGCACCAAGGTTCCTCTACACCTCTTTTAGAGATTCTCCCTTTAGTTTATACTGTCTCTCCACATTTTTCCTGCCAAAATAAATCACATTATACTTTTTCGCATTAAGCTACTTCTGCCACTTGTCTACCTCATCCACGAATTATGCCCTTTTGAAGTTCAAGACTATCCTCGTAGTTTCCTATCTTATCATTGCAAATTTTGAAACATAATAACACTCTGACCAAGACTCTGTTAAATCATGTATGTGTGATTGGTACAAAAACTGCTTTCTCTGTCATGGTATGTTATAATGAAGTTTTATTTTCTGTATGGACTTTTGAAATTGTATTAAAACTGCCATTTTTAAGAGTTCAGGACACGAAACAGTTTACTTCAGAGCAGTGAATTTGCATTGTCTTTTTTTCTTGTAGCAGAAATTGAGTTGTTGCCCTCCATTCTCCCTTAATGGGTAGGAACAGATGGGAGGAAGGATGTTTTTCTAAGTTTTGCCAGAACAAGCTGAGATGCAACAGCAGGACATTATATTTATGTAATTAAAAACAGGGATTGCTGGGTAAACTGAGCAGGTCTGGCAGCATCTGTGGAGAGAGGACATTTCAAGTCCATACGTGCCTTCTACAGAATGGTCGTATGGACTCAAAGTGTTAACTATGTTTCGCTGTCTCAGCAGATGCTGCCAGGCCTGCAGAGTTTCTCAGCACTTATGTTTTTTTTACTGAATTAGAGGAGCCCAGATATTGGGAGGGTTAAGATTGAAGATTACTACTGAGATAGGAAAGGGCCATGGAGGGACTTAAAAACAAAGATGAGAGATTTAAAATCAAGATATTGCTTTACCAGCATAGGTCACAAGGAGGGGATAATATGGAGAGGCACTCAGTATGTAAGTCTATATCTCTGTTTAAAAACTGAATTGAAATATCTAAATGTGCATTAAGTCAATCCACCTACTATCACTACCTCTTTAGAAATTATGCCGAGGAGGAAGATGAAGACAATGAGCAAGAAGAGGAGGAAGAAGAAGAGGTGGAAGAGGAGGAGGAAGAAGAGGAAGAGGACGAAGACTATGAGGAGCGAGGAGGGCCCAGACTTAGATGTAAGTTGTGAAGTTAGCTACTAGGAAATAGTTTCAAATGTCTAATGGCTGGATTTTAAGTTTGGATTGACAATGTCATGTTAGATTGGAATCTGCTTCCTTTTTTAGGGTTCTGTCTCCGCCACCACTTCCCCTAACTTAATTTTGTATAAGCTGCTAAATGATAAGATTTGGATTTGGACAACTGAAGGGAATTACCATAAACTGTCAGATATAAAAGCTTTTTATTTTTATTAATTAAATCAGTACTTGACAATTATTTATTTCCAATAGTACTTTCAAATTCAAAATTATAGAAATTTCTACATCATTAATTCCAAAAATACATATGTTTCCATCTATGGAATCTGAATATTACCTTTGTACTTCTTACATACAAGTTTTCTTTGATTTTTGCTTCCCCCATTTTAGGTTGTTTCCTGGTAGCTGTACAGAACAGCTGGGACAACTCCTCCAGTGTGTGTGTTTGGGAATTTAAGTGGGGGCGGGGGGGTGATTTGAGTGCCACAGCTCAGCATCAAGTGTATCAACAAGATACTGTGCACTGGAGCTGCAAAGCATTGCCCTGTCCTTGACCTATGCTAAATTTAATTTATAGATATTAATTAAAGTTCTTTGCGTGAGTTGCAATGTTGCCATTATGATTGGAATTCAATAAAAAATGTGGAGTTAACTAGGAAGTGTGTTTACTTCCCAGCCTTAACTATCATCCTGTGACTGCATTAATTTTGGGTTACATTACAAGGATTTTTTTCTTTAAGACAAATACAATTTCTAATACCTTTATTTTGGGTGGATTTTAATAAACTAATCTTAAAATAATGCTAGCTAGCTGTAATACACAACTTGCATTCCATTTAATTGGAACGTAAAGGGAACAAACACTCAAATGCCCTGAGAAGTAGGAGAGACCCCATCTCTGTTGGCTTTCATACAATCTTGAAACTTGTCAAAAGTTTCTGAGATGAGACATCAAAAATGGAATTTGCAACGCTGCACCACAATGAGTACAGCAGACACTGTAATCAGATTCCTCTGGAATATACAGCCATCGAGGTTTTTAAAGAACTGTTTACCAAGCCAGAGAGCTGAAAAAAGCTGTCACGCGCCCTTGGAAGTATTGTGTATGTATATTGCAGAGTAACCATCCCGAATACAGCATTCTACTGCAAACCAAGACCTCTTGGAGATAAAACATGAATATCCACTCAGTAAAGCTAAATCCAGGAAGAGACAAAATGGCTGCAACATTGAATCAGTGTATTGAAACCAGCCAAAGGACAGTTAATCGTATATTTCTTTGTTTCACGAACTGTGTAAAGATCTTTTAAGTCTCTTCTCATAACTCATTCTAGCAAACAAGAAGGTGTTAGCAGCTCCAGACTTCAACAAAGCATTTGAATTAGCCATTGATACTAGTGACTTTTGGGTAGTGGCTGTCCTACTCCAGAAGGATGAATCGGGCATAGGGAGACCAGTCGTATATTTCTCAAGAAACTGAACAATATCAGAAGCGCAATATCACTGTGGAGGAGAAAACCTTAGGATTATTACTTCATTTCAAACGCTTTAGATACATATCCAAAATGACTATACTGAGGCCACTATCTTCACAGTCCACAACCACTTAACCAGAATTTTGAGACAATTTCAATGGGAGTTTATTCTTTCAACCATATCACTTAAAGATTACCCACATTGTCCGCTTGTCTCTTCCCCAGCTGTGCTACTGCTTTAACATGTTGTCATGACACAGTTGCTCTTTTGTTCCCTACGGCTAGGAGTATTGATTAAATAGTTTGCCACCTTAGTTCTCTTTGCAGCCACTGAACCGGTCTTTCAGGGGTTCACCATGTATTGGTAGGAGTGCTAGCATAGTCTACTAGCTGTAGGGTTCAGGCTTTGATGCATTTGTCTCTTGAGCCACATCGCTGTATCACATGAGCTGCTCACAAAAAGCATCTAACCTTTTTTTTCTGGGGCCCAAGGAATGTGTGAGATTATATCAATGAGGGTTACAATTTATTTAGTTTTTAAGGTTGCAAAATAGGATCATAAATTTTATCTTGTTCTTGATTTTAAACTCAATCTGTCTAATTAATTCATTATAATCTGCAAGCATATATAGTAGGACTCCTCCACTATTGCTAAAGCATATTCTCACCAAATTCGCAATAAGCCTTGTTACAGTCAGTCCTGAAGTGGAAAATCAGGGGACTCCATGCCCCTCACATGGTTGTAACAATTTGAACAGCTTCTTGTTCATCTGTTTGTTTTTTGTTCAGAGGAAGGTATTAGATGCCTGGGAGGAGAGTGCAGAACTGGAACAACATGACAAACACAAGGCCTCATCTTTAACGGCAGAAAATTGTCAGGGAGTTTTAAAAACTAAAGTTTCCATTTTAACACAAATGAATAATCCTGCTTTTATTTTAGTTTTGATATTGGAAGGAGAAGTATGGTGGGATGAAAGAGTTGATAATATGTAACTTCAAATCAGACAGAATCTCTGTTGAAATGCCATTTGAGTGGCAAGTATGAAAGGATCTTTATGCCAGCATAATGATCACGTGTGAATCTTGCTCTTTATAGCAAGATCCAGGAAAGTTGCCAAAGGAAAATCAGCCCCTCAGGCCCGGTCTCAGCGGCAGGCAAAACAGCCGAGGAAGAAACAGTCCCTACACAGTCACGGCAGAAACACTCGACACAAGACGTCACCTGTCAATGGAGTGGACATTGATGAGCTGGTGAGTGCCAAGTGCCAACATTTCAGGGCTGGCAACAAGAGAGTTATAAAATGAACAGGTGCTTGTCTGCAAATGCTTTAATCTTGTGTTGTGCACTGCAATCCAGACTCAAGCTAACAGATAATCAACTCCGTGGAGATGGACGCAACTAGCTTGTAGCTTCTTGAGCAGTGCCTTTTGGAAAACATTAAGTAGTTTTATTTTGAACAGAAATGAATATATTTCCTATTTTCTTAGCACCAATTCATTTTTTATTTGCTTTATTATTCAAGATTATACATATCTAAATAATGCTTATGTAAATGTCATAGGCAATGCAAGATGCATGTTAGCCTTGGAGGCAAGTAATGGGCAAATAGTACTAACCCCTGAAATCTGGTTCCAAAAGTAACACTTTCAACAGGAATGATGATTGTGTAGTATTCCTGACATTGGGGATATAATTTTCAAGACTAATATCTGTAGAACAAAGTGTGCACAGTGTTTCATATTTAAGTGTTTGCATCTGCTTCCTACCACACCATTCCCGAATCCTGATGTCTGAGTTGTTGAGCTGTACAAACCAGAAAAGCCTCCAGCTGTACAGATCTTATTGGGCTGGTGGAGATGGTCTCAGCTGGTCTGGATTTAGGGAGGAGGAAATTGTCTCTGGTAGCAGCTTGGTTTTTGAATACCCTCTAGGAAGTGTATGTTGAGGACTGGGTAAATGCTCATTGTTGAGGTTTGCATACGCAATTGTCTCCAAACTACACACCATACGGAGTTGGAAATATATTGCCATTCCTTCATTGCCGCTGGGTCAAAATCCTGCAGTTCACACTCTAACAGCACTATGGGTGTATCTACGACTACACCCCAGGGATGCTGCGGTTCAAGAAGGCAGCTCACCACTACCTTTTGAAGAGCAACAAAGGATGGGCTATTAATACAGGCTGAGCCAGTGATGCCCACACCCTATAACTGAATTTTTAAAAACTCTGCATGATATGATTTAATGAAGACAGGTATTCTGACAGAAATCTTGTGTACTTACACTGAGTTTGCAGCCTGTTTCTTCTCTAAGTTTGAAATGTAAGACCTGGTTTGGACTGAGTTCATCAAGTAGCAAATTATAGGCTGCTACCTCCTCCAGAAAGTAATAATCAAGCTCCATTATTGTGGGAGTTTTTTTAATTACCTTGCTTGCCAGCTGTTGATGCATTATTTCTTATTGGCAGTATGTTCACTCACTGCAACCTTGCCCTATTAAAATATTTCCAAGAATCAATTGTTGTTGCACTTTAGAAATATTTTTATGCAAACAGCAGAGATCTGTAACTCTATGATGAGCAGAATGCATTACCTCTGGCTTTGAGCTTTTCAAATTACAATGTTTATAGCATAAACTTGCTGGCCTGCAGCCTGGCATTTGTGCCCAAAAATATTTTGGCTATATCCTAAAATCCCTCCTTCCAAGAAAATCCTTCATCAGGAAAAGGGGAAAATGTAGAGAAAATGCTGCTGATAAAGATGTGTTTACATACTGATTTTCATGGTTACAGGATAGTGTTTCCCAATCAAGTGCAGTGAAGACTCCCCAAGGTTGCCATGAAAGAAAGATTCAAAATCTAGTAATTAAACTAAAACTAACCTTCATCTTCAGCTCTGTGCTTGGCATCTGCAAGACTCAATGAATCTCAGGCCTCCCGTGCATACGTGGGCAGGAAGGAATGCATGTGCAGAGTTTAGATTTTTTACGTTGGTTAGGTCTGTGCGCATGACCATCGAGACTTAGAACTGAAGACAAAAATCCCATTAGCCCACACAAAATGCGTAAACTTAAAAGGGGGGTAAGAACTGTAGGAGAAGCAAGAGAGATGGAGCGGTTTTAAAAAAAAGTGAGAGGGCATGAAGTTAAAAATGAAATCACAGTAAGGGAAAAAGACAGAAAATAGGCCTCAAATTCTTTTTATAGCATAGAGGTATGCCACAAAGTATAAAAAGTTGGGAACCTCTGCAGTATGGTGTCCTAAAGCACTTTCCAGCCAATGAAGTATTTTCGAAGCGCAGGAATTGTTATAGTGTAGGAAGGCACTTTGTGTACAGCAAGCTCCCAAAATCAGCAATGTGATATGACCAGATTATCTGTTTTGTATGATGCTGATTGGGAGATAAATATTGGCCTAGATAGGCCCTTTTTTGTGCTCAACTATGGGTTTCTGTTTGAAATCTCATCTGAAAGACGACACCTCCCAAAGTGCAGTTCTCCCTCAGTACTGCACTAGAGTGTAAGCCTTGATTTCTGTGCTGAAGATCAGTAATGGAGTTTGAACCCACCACCTTCTGACTTGCGTGGAAGTATTATCATTGAGCCACAACTAACTCTATGGGCAGATCTTTTTTGTATCCAATGTGAACAGACATGGTTTTTGTCTCTTAGCTCCATCTCACTGGGGGCCACTTTCCAGAAGCAGAACTGGGGAGAAATAGTGGTTGCCAATTGACCCCCTTCTATGCCCCATTCAGTCCCCAAAGGTATGAGGAAACGGGCAGCTGCTAGAGGGTCTCCTGGCAGTAGTCCAAGGATGTTTGTGCTTCAGGCAAGTGTAGAGATTCTCCCTCCGTACCTGACTTCAGCTGCAAGCTGCACTGTGGAGAGACTTCTCTCCATAATAGTGGCTTAGCTGAAAAAGGCTTTTAATTTTTTTTAACATTAAAAAGGTTGGAAAGAGTCTCTATCTCATTTTTTGTGGTTTTGGCCTTCCAGCTCAGAGAGCCTCTTGTTCATCTTAATTGGAGGTGAGGCCACCTTTTTCTCTGCCCAATTTGTTGAACATCACAGATGTGTCTGTTCCCCACAGTATGGGAATTTGAGCTTGATGGCGGGATCCTGAAGCCCATGGGCTAATCCTGACCTTGTGATTGCTCAATATATGATGGGCCTATTAGTTTATAAAGTCTTGTCCATTGGCTTAACTTTAGCAGATCAATTTAAGAGTTTATAATTTCTTTTAGAATTCTTATGGGCTAACTGTGTGTTTCTGTTATGTTCCCATTTTTTTCACATAAGCCAGATGATCTCCATTTATACTTAAGTTTGTCTCTGTCCTCTGTCTCCTTTCAACTATCCTCTGTTTCTCAGTTTTGCTTTTTCCAACCACACATTGTCTTACTGTCTCTCCCTTTCTCTGTCTTTATCTCTCCAGAAGTAAGGCTCCAGGCTGTATGGCCTTCTCTTGGGCTTCAAAAGAATCCCAAACCTCCTTTTATGAAGAGGCTAATGACCACAGAAATGTGAAGGCTTGTAGCCTGCTCCCATCACCAACTATCTAATTTGTTTTTAAATTGTGAACTGTTTTTGCAAGGGCTTAGCAGTGGTGTGAGGGAAATTCAGTTGACTATCCGGCCTTTGTTGTGGATCTCCAACTTGATGATGCTTTCTCTACTCACTTTTTAAAGCAGTAATTAAAAGGTTCAATTGTGAACTCTAGTTGTAGAGTATCTGTTATTCACTGCAGGACCCATAAATAGGAGAGAAACATGAAGGAAACTAATCTTTTGGAGGCAGATAGGGATTTGGAAACAGGCCTACTTAGGGCAAGGAGGGTAAAGAGAGCCTGGGTGTAGGACACCAGGCCAAGGACAGCAAATATCAGAAACCAAATGTTGCACTTGGTCCCTGCTGAGCATGTGCTTAACACCAATCAAGGAGAAAGTACCAATGACCAATTAGAGTTCGGAATTGTAGTGTTGCTAACATTGTTCATATCTCAGAAAATAGGTATTCAGTATGGACAAGTTAGCAACCATAAGGATCACTATTCACCATATTCTTCCCCTACCCTGCCTCCCAAAAATGTTCCTTCTGACCCAGAGTCATGAAATTCTTCCCGTTGAGAAATCACTATTGGCATTCCAGCTATGCTGTCGGGTCTTTTCTTCTTCACCGACTTGGAGTAGATCAAGCAGGAGACGCCAGGAAATTATTCTGGGCTCGACAAAGGGAACAAGAAATCAGCAGAAGACTTCTGACAAATATCTCGGCAGAGATGCTCTGAACCCTTACACTTTGTGGATTATTGTGAGATGATTCATAGGTTGTTAAGAAGGTTTAAAATAGGACTCAGTGTATCCGTAGGCTGGGAGGTCCAATTAGTATCAGAATCCCAGTAATGCAGCCGCAGGCTCGGACTGTTTGTACTGCTGACAGTTGTTGGTGGCCTGCTGGGGTTGCTGAGAGTCGCAGCACTCTTGACAGCTGTCCTGTTGTACTTCAGCCAAACAGAAGTGGGGTCGTCTTTCACGGGCGGCAATTATCAGGGGACCAAATAAACAGTATGTTCAGACCTGACCTGATAATCCAACCTCATTTATCACAGACAGGTTCTAGAGAATAAAACCTGTGCAGAGTGCTTTAGGGATGTATGTGTGTCTATACTCGGGATTGTGATTAAAAGGACTGTATAAGAAAAACCATGCTATTCCTGTTACAAGGATTTCAGTAAGATGCAGTGGGCCTGTAAGATTCTCAGTGCCAATATAGATATTTCTTTCCAAGCATTCAGATCTGGTCTGCTGTTTACAGCCCTTATCACTGGTCACGGTAAAATACTGAAAACAGAACTTCATACAAGGATGTTTACACATCAAAGCATAATGATGGAAGTGTGATAATGTATTGAAACCAATGCGCTCAAGCCTCATGATTGAGGATCGTTTTTATGCTCGTGTTTCAATATTTATCAATTTGTCTTCCAGTTATAGAAGTGCTAATATTTGCATTATCGAACTGTAGGATTTTAAAATAGTTATCTGATGCAAGCTAGGACCTGCCACTATGTATGAATTTCTCAATCAAGCTATCAAACAGACATGAATAATATTTCCATTGAACTGTCATGAAGTCTATAATTTCTTGACATCCCACACATTCATGTGCAGAAATAGACTGTGCAGAGTCCATAGAATCCCTACAATGCAGAAGGAAGACCTTCAGCCCACCAAGTTTGCACTAACTGTCCGAAAGACTACGTTACCCAGGCCCCTACCCCTGCATCATCCCTGTAACCCTGCGCAGTTACCATGGACAATCTACCTAATCTGCAACTCTTTGGACTGGATTCAGGCTTGAGAATCCCCAGCGAAGACTTAGTTTTACGGAGCACTTTTTCCATAGCCACCAGACATCTCAAAGCACTTTACAGTTGATGAAGTACTTTTGAAGTCTAGTCACTATTGTAATATAGGAAATGTGGTGAACAATTTGCAGACAGCAATCTCCTACTGACAAAGTAATAATGACTAGATAATTCTTTTGGAATGTTGATTGAGCGTTAAAAATTGGTCAGGACTCGGGGAAATTATCTGCTCATCTTCAAAATAGTGCCATGGAATCTTCTATGTCCATCTGAATAGGCAGATAAGGCCTGGTCTGAAAGCTGATACCTCTGACAGTGCAATCTTCCCTCTGCACTGCACAGGAGCATCAACCTTGATTTTTGTTCTCCAGTCCTGGGGTGAGACATAAACACACAACCTTGTGACTCAAGCAAGTTTGCTACCAACTGAGTCACAACTGATGTTCAACCAACTAAAATCCCCAGTGACTGGCCTACCTATCTGGATCCCATTGAAGATCCACCAACGCTCTGCTGAACGCTGCATCTTCTTTTGCCAACATGCTATATTGGAGCAAACTCAGCCTCAAAGATGTTCTGCATACCATTAGGCATTGAGTAGACATTAGATATAGACCGTGTTTTCAGACTAGGCCTCATCTGCCTGCTTAGGTGGATGTAACAGATCCTGCGGCACACTGTTTTGAAGATGAGCAAATAGTTTCCCTGGAGCCCTGAGTTTGAGCATCTTGTTGCCGGGCAGATCATATCCTATCATTCCTTGTTAAATTCTTGTTGTTACTAGGCAGATCCATGATAAATTGAAAGTGCGCAGTAAAAAGGATTAGTAAAGACAAATATCTTAAATGGGAGAATTTATAATGGAGAACAAGAAATGGCAGAACAAATCAACAGCTACTTTAGTTCTGTCTTCACGGAACCAGACACAAATAACTTTTCAGAAACACTAATGAGGAGTAGGAATTGAGGGAAATGAATAATATTGGAAAAAGTAGTATTAGAGAAATTAATGGGAATGAAGTCCCCGGGGCCTGATAATCTACATCTCGGTACTAAAGTAGGTTGCCATGGAAATAGTGGATGCATTGGCTGTCGTCTTCTGAAATTCTGGAAGAGACTGGCAGATTGGAGGGTAGCAAATGTAACCCCACTTTCTGAAAAAGGGATGAGGGGAGAAAACAGGAAATTATAGACCAGTAGTCTGACCACAATGGCAAAAAGATGGTGGAGTCTGCTTTGAAGGATGTTGTAACTGGACACTTCAGGAGTAAGCAAAGTCAACGTGGATTTATGAAAGTGAAATCATGTTTGATAAGCCTACTGAATTTTTTGAGGACTTAACCAATAGAATAAATAAGGATAACCAGTGGATGTGGTATTTTTGAATTTTCAGAAAGCTTTTGATAAAGTCTCACATAAGAGGTTAATGAGTAAAATTAAAGTGCATGGGATTGGGGTAATGTATTGTTAAGGATTGAAAATTTGTCAGCAGGCAGGAAGCAGAGCAGGAATAAATGAGATTTTTTCAGAATGAATTCTGCGGGGATCAATGCTTGGGCCCCAGCTACTCACTTTGCATATTTATGATTTTAGATGAAGAAACCAAATTGAATCTTTTCCAGTTTGCTGATGAGACAGACCTAGGTGGGAATGTGAGTGGTGAGGAGAATGTTAAGAGCCTTCAAAGTGATTTAGAGAATTTGAGTGAGTAGACAAATGGCAGAGGCTGTATAATGGATAAATCCGAAGTTATCCACTTTGGACAGAGAAACAGGATGGCAGAGCACTATTTAAATAGTGATAGATCGGGAAATGTTGACGTATGAAGGGACATGGGTGTCCTTGTACACCAGTCACTGAAAGCAAGAATTCAGGCACAACAAACAACTAAGAAAGCAAACAGTATGTTGGCCTTCATTGCAAGAGAACTTGAGTACAGCAGCAAGGATGTCTTACTGCAGCTGTACAGGGCCTTGGTGAGACCAGAACTGGAATATTGCGTACAGTTTTGATCTCCTTACCTATCAAAGGATATACTTGCTACGCGGGGTGTGCAGCAAAGGTTCACCAGACTGATTCCTGGGATGGCAGGATTGTCATACGAGGAGAGGTTAGGTTGACTAGACCTGTATTTACTGGAGTTTTTAGAAGAATGAGGAGGAGCTTTTTGAAATGTATAAAATTCTGATGGAATGGATAGATTGTGTACAGGGCTGATGCTCCCCCTGGCTGGGGGAGTCTAGAATAAAGGGTCACAGGCTCAGTATGTAGGGTAGGCCATTTTGGACTGAGGTAGGGAAAAATTTCTTCATGCAGGGGATAGTGAACCTGTGAAATTCTCTGCCACAGAAAGCTGTGGATGCCAAATCACTGAATATATTTAAGAAGGAAATAGATTTCTAGACACCAAAGATGTCAAGAAGCAAAAGGAGAGAGGAATATGGCATTGAGATAGTGGATCAGCCATGATCATATTGAATGGTGGAGCAGGCTTGAGAGGTTGAATGACATATGGCTCCTATTTTCTGTTTCAACTGTCCCATTTGGAATTAATTAACACCATTCTTGCTAATTTTAGAATTTGACTCCTTGGCTTGTTGTATTTGGTCTGAAACCCTGCAATGCGACATGAAGCACAGAGCAAAAAAATACATTACTTTTGCAGATTGTATACAATCTCCCTTTTGATGGCTGATCAACCCATTAATTCTTAGAAGGACCATCTGAATAAACAATCCCTGTTCCCAAAGTTAATAGATGTCATGAATATTCATCAGTTTTCATATTTCCTTTACTCTACCTCATATCTGATGCATTTTATATATAAATCTGAGACTTCATTCTGGCTCCCAAAAAGAAAGGAGCCAATGGGGATACTCAATTCCGTTACTTGTGTTTACCTTTAGAGGCATGTTATAAAATTTACTTTTAGACTTCTAAATTCATTTACGATAATCTCAAATGATGCCCCTTTTAGAACCTGCAAGAAACTGAGCTTTACAGCAGTTTGCCATAGTACCAAGTACTAGCACAGAACTTTGACTGGACTATTAATAAAATACATACATTACAAAATGTAAAACCAAGGATTATAGTTAGTGAGGCTGTGATATCATATGAAATGTTAATGATTGTGACCTCTGTCTGTTGGAATAAGATCTGTGGTCAGTTGCTCAGTGAGTTTAATTACTGTGTAGCCAAATGTGAGCTAGTGATGTAGGATTTAATCCCATCTGTGCTGAGTTAACTGATCTCTGAGGCAGTAGAAGTGATTTTGTAGTTGGCCTGAATAATCTTGGACTAGTGGGAAAATTAACCACGGATGCTGTCACTGATCATTAGCCAGTGACCCCTGCTGAAATAGTGTTGTACGGACAAAGGTGAAGATAGGACCTGATATGACTGGCATCCTTACTGGAGAGATTAACACCTGAATAATAGAGTGAGGTACCAGGAAGAGAAAACCAAAGAAAAAAACTGCAATCCTGATTATTTGAATTTTTTTTATGAGAAAGCAAAATATTGAAACATAGTTGTGTTCCTAATCACTGATTTTGTTTTTGTGCCTGTAGGTGCAACAAAGAACAAAATACAAGTCACGGAGATTAAACCTGGAACTGGCAAAGTGTGAAGAAATCCTGAACAAATTAATCAGATCCAGATATAGTTGGCCCTTCAGGTAAGGAGAAAAAAGTCATTTTGCACCTGATAGGGGTGTCTTTATTCCTTGTATAGATTGGACGGGACAAATAAAAATTGGCAAAAGTAGCTCTGAAAATAACTTCGTGGAAAACATTTGAGCCAGTTTTCTAGTGGTTAGCACTGCTGCCTCAGCTCCGAAGACCCTGGTTTGATTCCCAGCTTAGGTCACTGCCTGTGCAGAGTCTGCACATTCTTCCCATGTCTGCATGGTTTCCTCCCATAGTCAGAAAGACATGCTGGTTAGGTGCATTGGTCATGCTAAATTCTCCTACGGTGTACTCAAAACAGGTGCTGAACTAGGGGATTTTCACAGTAATTTCATTGCAGTGTTAATGTAAGCCTACTTGTAACACTAATAAATAAACATTTAAACTTCAGCGCAGTATCTCAAAAGAACCAACTAGGAAAGCTGTTTCAGATGTATGAGACAGAGCTAATTAATCTTGCAGTTCAAAGATTCACTCAGTGATCATAATATGATAGAATTTCACTTGTTTTAAGTGATGTGGTTAAGTCTGAAACAAGTATTTTGCATTTGTAAGTATTAGGGGCAAATTCACAAGTGTAAATTGGGAAATTAGATTTAAAAAATTGGTGGTAAATGAGCAATGTGCACATTTAATTGTGGCTTACTGGAGAAATTAAGGATTGTATTAAATTGCAAGAAGCTTATAATGTTGCCAGAAAAGGTAGTAGTTTCCCATCTACCCCATAGCTTTCAACTCCCTTGTCGATCTATCTAACTTGGCCTTAAAAATATTTAATGACTCTGTCTCCAGTGCTCTCTGGGGAAGAACGTTCCAAAGATGAATGGCCCTCTTCTCCCCATCTCCATCTTATTTTGAAACTGTGCTCCCTAGTCTTAGCCTCTCCCACAAGGGGAAACATTCTCTCACCATCCTCCCAGTCAAGCCTTCTTAAGATTTTGTATGTTTCAGTAGAATCACACTTAATTCTTCTAAACCCAAATGGATAGGGGCGTAACCTTTCCTCAGAAGATAACCCCATTATCCTAGTTGAGTGAACCTTCGCTGAACAGCTTCCGAAGCAATTATATCATTTCTTGAAAAAGGATACTTAAACTGTAAATAGTACTCCAAATATAGGCTTGCCAAATCTCTGCACTAGTGTGCGAAACTTTTCTACTGTTTATTCCATTCTTCTTTCAGTAAATGACAATATTCCATTTGCTTTTCTAATCACTTACTGTATGCTTCAACTAATTTTGTGTGATCCATATACCAGGACACCCAAATCCCTCTGTACCACAGAGCTCTGCAATCTCTCTCTATTTAAATAATGATTTTTTTCTATCTTTCCTGGCAAAGTGGAAAAATTCACACTTTCTCCTATAAGAACATAAGAAATAGGAGCAGGAGTAGGCCATCTAGCCCTTCGAGCCTGCCCCGCCATTCAATAAGATTGTGGCTGATCTGAAGTGGCTCAGTTCCACATTCCCGCCTTCTCCCCATAACCCTTAATCCCCTTGCCTATCAAAAACCTATCTACTCGCGTCTTAAATATATTTAGCGAGGCAGCCTCCACCACTTCAACGGGCAGAGAATTCCAGAGATTCACCACCCTTTGCGTGAAGAAGTTCCTCCTCAACTCCATTCTAAACCCCCCCCCCCCCCCCCCATCTTGAGGCTGTGCCCTCTAGTCCTACTGTCCTTTCTGAGCAGGAAGAGCCTCTCCACCTCTATCCTATCCATCCCATTCATCATCTTATATGTCTCAATGAGATCTCCCCTCATTCTTCTAAACTCTAACGAGTACAAGCCTAGTTTATTCAGCCTCTCCTCATAGCTCAACCGCCTCAACTCCGGTATCAGCCTAGTGAACCTCCTCTGCACTCCCTCCAAGGCCAAAATATCCTTGCATAAGTGCGGCGACCAAAACTGCACACAGTACTCCAGCTGCGACCTCACCAGCGCCCTGTACAGTTGCAGCAAGACCCCCCTACTTTTATATTCAATCCCCCTCGCTATGAAGGCCAGCATCCCATTTGCCTTCCTGACCGCCTGCTGCACCTGCAGGCTGGGTTTTTGCGACTCATGCACAAGGACCCCGAGGTCCCTCTGCACCGTAGCATGCTTCATCTACCAAATTTTTGCCCATTCACTTTGCAGACTCTTCACAACTTATTATTCTACCTACCTTTGTATAATCAGCAAATTTAGTAACCATACATTCGGCCCCTTCATCCAAGTCGTTGATATAGATTATAAATAGTTGAGGCCCTAGCACTGGTCCTTGTGGCACTCCACTTGTACATTTTGCCAACCTGAAAATGACCCTTTTTCCCTGCTTTCTGTTAGCTGACCAATCTTCTGTTCATGCTAATATGTTACACCCTACCCCATGCACACTTATGATGTGGCACTTTGTCAAATGCTTTTTGGATGTACAGGTTCCATTTTGGAACTTTTACAGATTAGTCAAGCATGATTTCCCTTTCACAAAACCATGTTGACTCTGCCCAGTTGCATTAAGATTTTCTATGTGCCATTGTTGTAATCTTGTTAATAATAGTAGCATTTTCCCTATGATAGATGTTAAGACAATTGGCCTGTAATTTCTTTCTTTCTGTCTGTCTTCAATAGAGGAGTTATATTTGCTATTTTCCAATCTGATGGACCTTTCTGGAATCTAAGGTACTTTGGAAAATTGCAACCAATGCATCTACTAAACTCTGCAGCCACTTTTAAGACCTTTGGGATGAAGTCCATCAGGTCCTGGGGATTTATCAGCCTTTAGTTCTTATAGTTTTCTCAAAATCCTTTTTCTGCTGTTTGTAATTGTTAAAATCCTCCCTCCTTTTACTTAATTTCTCCGTATTTTAAGGATGTTATTTGTACCTTTTGCAGTGAAGACAGATAAAATATCTGTTCAAATGCTTTCAGCATTTCTTTATTTCTGTTCATTCCCAGACTCTGTCTAGAGGACCCACGTTCCAGAGGATTGTAACCTGATGTACGATCAGTCCAGTGTAGAATTTCCATTAAAACCAAGTGAATTTGATAGAAATAGTTGTTGCTGTTTTTCTGTTTAGAGCTAAAGTTAATACATTGTTTTCCCCTTTTCCAGAGAGCCTGTGACAACTGATGAAGCTGAAGATTATTTTGAAAAAATTACCAAATCTATGGACTTGCAGACCATGCAAAGCAAATGTTTGTGCGGTACCTACAAAACAGTCGAAGAATTTCTTGAGGATATTAAACTGGTGTTTAATAACGCAGAACTGTATAATCAGGAAGGTAGCCAGGTCCTTACCTGTGTGGAAAAAACAGAACGTTGTTTCATTGACATGATGCAAAAACATCTTCCCAATTACAGCTACAAACGAGGCAAACCACGAAAGAGTATCCAGAAACGGAAAAGACTGGTACAGGTAGAGCTAGAAGAGGAAGATGAAGAGGTGGTGGAAGATGAAGAAGAGGAGGAAGAAGACGACGGTGACGAGTATATTGATAGTGAGGCAGAATCAAGTGAACATTCCATCCCACCGCGCAAACGCCGGAAGTGAATTGGGAATAGCTGAGCTTTCTGAATAATGGATGTAGTAATTATTTTGAAAACTGCAGACATGTTTGTACTTTAAATGTTTACGCTGACTGATTTAAAATACTGGATCAAATACAAAACTTCAACCTTACCTGAACATTTTCATAGGAATATAAAGAGGTTGAAATCAAAAGCTCTTACAGATTTTTTAAAAAATCTCGTTGGATTGAGAGAACCGGTGGGACAAAAGGCTGAAAGTTCCTATTTTAGAAATGGTTGTGAAATTAAGACCACAGACGAGGAGCTCTGTAGTACTGATTTGATCACCACAGTGTAGAACTTTCACAAAGGTTTCTGTCCCTTGGTATCTGCTTTCTGCACAGACTCTTTCTTATTTGTTCATCTTTGCTGTAGAGATGATCAATACAGGGAATTAGACAAGCCCCTAGCTGGTCAGCCCTTGGCCCATTCTAATGATGCTGATCTGCTGGAGAGAGTGTACAATGAATGGAAATTCCAGCTGATTCGCAGGCCAAGGCATTTCACAGACAGTGCCAGATGACACATTGCATCACCAGCATCTGTTTTATCCAGCTGTGTTTTTGGTTTGACCATATGATTGAATATGTGCAAAATTATTTCACACAATATTGTAAATGTACAGTTCTTTGTTATAATGAGATCCTTCCAAGGGAGAACCCCTACCCTCAAATGTTTGGCATCTGAAGCAATCAGTTGAGTTTTTCATTGGAGCCACCAGCCATCTTGTAATTTTTGTCGCCTGATTGATTGACAGTGATCTAGAAGCAGCTAATTGCCTGACGAACATGTCAGATCTGGTGGGGGAAATTTCGTTCCAAGTCAACTGACTTCAAAACTGAGGTATGATCTGTTCCACCTGCAGTGTGCATGGGTGGTTGGTTTGTGTCTTTAGACCATCTGTCCTGGACCACCTGAGGGTCCAACCAAATGAATGCTCAATCCATTGTGTCTCTAGTCACTGAGAAAAGATTATACTTTGCTTCCATGCACTCTGATGCAGGGTAACAGCACCCAGACTTAATGAAGATGTTCTACCATGTCTCTCACCTGTTGGCTGCATTTGACATGCAAGGTTCTCATTTGGTCTGCCCATTCCTGTTGACCAAATAGTTCTCGTGAGACACCATTAGATTTTTAAACTGAAGAATTGTAAAATACTCCTTTTTGTGCGGAGATTTGTACAGTGCGTACGGATGTGTAGATCTAACCAGATTAAGATTCTTGTGCTTCAAGTTGTCAAAGAAATTGTGTGGCACAACTTGAATTTGTTTCCATCTGCCTCTTTGTTACTGTAGTTTGTATAAATAACTCTTTATTATTTGAGTATTTGTGAGCAACAAGTCCTTCAAAGTCCTTTTCACATCTGCAGTTTTTTCTTGGAAGGGAGGGGGAAGGAAAGCACTGATCTAAAATTTTCTTTCTTTTTATGTGGGTTTCCCCCTCTTTCCACTTGGCGTTTTCTCACCCTTCCCAGTCACTCTCAGTTGTGTAGGTAAGTGATGTAGAATAAAGCAGTGGAATTTTGACATTGTATATTTTCCCAAGTGTCTGTGGTAGTTGTTTGGCGAGGGCTATGCTTGTATTAAAAACATTTTTGGACTTTTAAATAAAAACAATTATGTTTAAAACTTTGCATAAAAATGGCTTATCTGTCAATGTTGTCAAGTAGTCATTTTGGTTCTTGGACATTTGTTTAAAGAGTGATTGGCTGAAGACTGAAACTGTTTTCATTGGCTGGCAGGGTTTGAATATTGTCTTTTTAGATTGACTTTGCTTCTTGAGTTTATCAGTATATCTCTGATCTTTGAATGCAAGTCTGGGTGATCTTTCCAGGCTTGCTTCCTCACTCCCTATGCTCATCTTTCAAGAACTCGCCCTGTGTCTTATTCTCATGCTTACTCTCTCCTCTGTGGTATGTCTGTTTTCCTCACTTCCCCCTGCTCTATTCTGGCATGTGCTTTCATTTATAGTTTCTCTGCTGCTCATCTTCTCAGGATGTAGTATGTTTCTGTCATGATGTGCATTTGCCCTTCTATTAATTGTGTATGTATGCGAGTATCTTTCTGTTGGAGGACAGTGCATTATGTGATTTTCTTTTATTGTTTGTATATAGCTACCTTTCTGTTTGCAATCAGACCCCCATGTATGTTCTGTCTGTAATATGGGAATGCTGCAAAAAAGGCCAGCTGCCCTCTGTCCTCTTTCTTCTCTTCACCCTTGTTGAATATGGCACCTGTGACTTCTGTAATTGAGTTCTGCAGTTCAACAGCGAGCACACTTCAGAAGTGCTTCATTGGTATATTTGGTGCTTATAGTACCTTCAAAACCATTTTTTAAGAGTAGAATGCAGACTTATGCTCGATTCCTTCCAGGCAATTGAAGTCATGCTTATCTATGAGGGAAATCCAGACGAGGGTATCTGCAACTCTGGACTTTGATTACTCTTGTTTTTATGACCCTGCACCACTAACTCTTATTTGATCTCTCCTATCGTCTACACTGTCATGGATTTTCCCTTTTTATTCTTTTCCCACCCTCTCTTTGACACTTGCTTAAAACCTACTAAACCTCTTGACTTCTCCCAGTTCTGGTGACAGGCCATCAATATGAAATGTTAACATTCCCCTCTGCTCTCTGATCTGAGTATTTGCAGCACGTTCTGATTTTCAGCATCTGTAATATTTTGCTTTGGTATTTTGTTGAGCTTGGTTCACAGCTTTGGTCCAGAGGGTAGTGGTTTAGCCTCAGTATTTTCATTGAAGACATTGGTAACCCACAAGCCTTAAGCAGATTGTTGTCATAAATTCTGAAAACAAAATATTAAATTTATTGCATAACATATCTTAATCTATCAGCTCTGAACTAATTACATCAATTTTTTTCTTGAGTTAAGTAATGCAACAGCTCAAATCATAACGTGTCTCCCCCCCCACCCCACCCAACAAACCACCAGTCAAGAAATTTCTAGACTTGCAATTTCCTTTTGAATGTGTCAATTGTCACACACTGAAAGAGTTTGCCTGCCTTGTGTAATTTTATTTGCTTAGTTATCAGCTAAGAAAATATGTACCTCTTCCTGGAGATGAAATATACAGGTAAGCATTCTACCTCAAGATAACTGCTTAACCTCTACCCACATGGATTGAATTTTGCTCTGTAGCCACTTTGACTCGGCAAAGCACCTAGAGTTTGTTCCACTGTATTTTGTTTGATTCAGTCATGGGACATGGGCGTCGCTGGCTGGCCCACATTTATTGCCCATCCTGGTTGCCCTTGAGAGGGCAATTGCGAGTCAATATCAGTGTGGTGATATCCTAATGGAACTGTCTGCTAATTACTGGAGCTGCTCCCACCCCTCCTCTGCCACTTGGGACAATGTAAATGCTGCCCATCAAGTTACATAGCAAAAATCATAGTTTTACTATGCATTTATTACTTGCGTGGCTTTTTTTTATATTAAATCAACCCATTGTTTCAAAATGTCATTTGACACCTTTTCAGATCATTGACTTTGTTTCTAAATATTTCCCTTATGATTCAGTGACACGTGGTGTGATGAACTACACAACCATGGTGTACAATTGTTTTTGTTTAACAATTTTTTGTACCACAATGTAAGGTGAGACTACAAGCTTTTCATCAAAAACGTTGTGGATTTCATCACTCCCTTGTACTGACCAGTTCCTTAGCCTGTTAATTAAAAAATGAATGTTCCCTATATATTTGATACTTGGTAATAAAATACCTTTGAAAGGTTCAAAAGATTCATTAGATAGTACTTGCACAGAAATTGCACACTAGTTGGTGTATCATGGCTTCCCATACAAAGAAAATCAAAAATCCTCACGGTCTGAGGATTCAAGGTAGACTATTTAGACGGGGGGGCGAGCGGATATTTCTTCACCCAAAGAGTGGTGAGCCTGTGGGATTCATTACCACAGGAAACAGTTGATGCCAAAATACTGAATGTATCCAAGAGGCGGCTGGATATAGCACTTGGGATCAAAGTTTATGGGGAAAAAAGCAGGATAAGGCTATTAAGTTAGACGATCAGCCATGATCGTAATGAATGGCGGAGCAGGCTCAAAGGGCCAAATGGTCTGCTCCTTTCTATGTAAACTTCAAGAAGCTGTTTTTTCCCTCAATTTTGTAGGGTTAATGGTGACTTTACATTTTTTAACTACACCTTCATGTCCTCCATATTCTTCAGCTGTTTTGCTTGAACTTGAAGTAAGTTCTGTATCATCATTGTCGGTTGGATGCTAATGGTTGCATTAAAAAAAACATTTGTAGCAAGTATCTGTCATTGATGTTGTTCCCGCTGTAATAACTGAGCATAGGACTAAAGAAAGAACAAAATTGTCCATTTGCTGTCCAAGCACTGTTCCAGATCATTAAGCATTTGCTCCACAGGAAATGAACCAGGAACAACAAACACTCAAATCGATTGTCTGAATTACAGATGGTGTCATGAGTCTTGTGCTAGGCCAAGTCTATCTTTTATTCTTCATTGAATACTTTCTGTAAAGTTCTTGTGTTCCAACCCACAAATGACTTTTATCTCCCAGAAAAGATGCTCCATCTTAATTCCTTTAAGTAGTGGACATCTGACTGTGGATATGGCAATAAGAACAGCTTTTAACCCTTGCAGTTTTGTGACTAAAGTAGTCACAAATGATCTTGGGGTTGATATATGTGTCTTTGCCTGATGCTTTGGACATGGATCAAAGTTGGGAGGAGTCCTATCCAGCTTCTGCTTTTTAACTAACAGAGCTTTTTAACTAGCCTAGAATATGAGTGGATAACTAAAAGAAGCTCTCAACAATTCTTTTTACTAAAGCAGGCATATCCTGCTTCACAAATTAGAAATCTCACATTTCTGGGATAATTTGTATCAGGAGGCAAGATAGGCATTTGGTTTTTAATGACTACATCATAATTAAAAGATTCATCGTCTTTAATTTGGACACAGGAATTTCGAAGGCAAACCAAGCAGTGAAATTTCTGACTTCGCAATGTCAAAGGTTAACAGATGGGATATGCTAATACATGATGTAATTGATGATGTACCACTGACATCAGTCAGTCATGCATTAATCTTGAGAGAGAGCTTGAAATTGTACCTAGAAGCAGCATGCCTACTTCAACCTGTTTCAAGATATTACTGTTGGATAAGCAGCTGGAAGCATATCTACATCTGTCTAAGATGTAAGTCTCACACCAAGAGCCTAAAACAGAAAGCCACAATCTCAGAACATTTGTAGTTGAAAGGTAACATCTCCCTCGTTCCAAAGCTGCCAGCTGGTTTTTATCCCTGAGATGTAACTACTCTGGTCAGACCAGCTTTCATTGCTCATTCATAGTCACCTTTTTTGTAACAAAAATATACTTTATTTGTAAAATATCTGAAACAGAGTCCTGTGTCACAGAGCTGCTTGGGATGAACCTCAACAAAAACGCCTCATCTCTCTCCACCTTTGCAAAGGCACGTTCCACGAGGAGATAGACAACAGTCTCTTTCCCTATTACAACCAGTTGGATAGCAACATGCATATGGTGTGAGACTCTGGGTGTGTAGGAAGGATCTGACCGTCTGAGCCTTTTTCACCATCAGCCAAGCTAGATCTTAGTACTTGTTAGCCTTCAAAAGGAATTGATGAGCCACCTTCTTGATTGGAACAGTGTCCCTTGCTCGGCATTTCAAGGGCATTCAAGGGTCAACACTTCACTGTGGATCTGGAATAATATATAAGCCAATGTGGGTAGAGCAGCTTCCTTTACCTGAATGACATTAGTGAAGCAGATGGATTCTTGTGACAATACAATATGTTCATGGTACAGGTGATGATTAGTGAATAATAGTTTTTTTTAAAAGCTTTAAAAAAAATCAGATTCCTAAACTCTACTGGTGGGATTTGAACTCATTTCTGCAGCTCTTTTACCCAGGCCACTGAATTGCTAATCTCGTAACATGACTACTTCCTTGCTATACCTTGGGAATAATCTGTGTTTGAAGAGCACCGTCCAGTTGTACTCACCCGGACCCTGTGTGACCCCATATCTGCCCTGTACCAAACACATTGGAACATCAAAACTAATCCCACTTCGACACTTTGCAATCTGTTTGGGCCCAGTGCCATCTTTGATAGTCTTTCCAACGATGCAATCAGTAGGTTTCCATAGCAACAAAATGTGTTTATCTGGGACGGGGACCCTGGCTGACATTTCTTCTTTTCTCTGGATAAGTCTTGCTATGATTTCTCTTGCTTTTGGCTGGAAGTTTTGGTCTGTGTTCTGGGTAATGTGGCACTCGAATTGGACACCTGCAGGGTTTATTTAAACTGCTGAATAAGTCTGATTCAGAACAAGAACAATACTTCAGGGAATGTAACACAAATAAACAAGTGCCTAAGTTTATTAGCATAACAAATCTTCTAGTGTGAACTATGAAACAGTAGTCTGGACTCTGTTCAAAGGCTGTCAATGTGACATGACCTTATTCTAACTGTCATATTAACCAAGACAAATCAGATGCTATCGTTCTGAAAATCCTGTTTTACGAGCTTATCCTGGCCCCAGATATGAAGTGAGGCCTTCACACACCTGTGACTGAGTGAGTTATCTGTTAATTGCAGATTACGCGCTGCCTCCTCAATAACACAGGGAAATAATGGATTTGGGGGAAGGGCTGGCTTGTTGACTGGGCCTCAGGGCTGAGCACTTTCCTTAAGGCCTGACTTTCACTAAGCCGGTTCCAGCTGCAGCGTTCACCTGTGAAAACCTGCAGCTGCTTCCATTCCATGAACAGGCATGAGCTTTTACCATTAAAGAGATGACAAGGAGAGGGCTCTGCTTAATTGGTTGAAGTTAGCCTGCAGCAACTCAGGTACCTATTACTGAACTTCTCATTGACGGGTAGCAGTTTTAGTGCCCTGTGGAATGAGCTAAAGTTTTACACCACGCTGGGTAAATTCACCAATCCACTACTCTTAACTGAGGACTGCTCTCACAGTGGGGGGTGAGTTGCCTTGTCTCTGACCTGTGCTGCTGGGATCACAGAATGAGGAAAGAAATCCTTTCTGTAATCTAACAGGCTGTCCAGTTGGTTTCTTTTAAACCTCTGCATAATTTTGTGTCTGGGAGCCCATCTCTTGACATCAAATAGTAACTGACTAGTACACAAAATGCAGCCTTCTTTGTTGCTGAGTTTAGTGGAGGCACAGCTGCCAGTGTAACTCAGCTGTACATCAGACAGCTGTGAATTGCTGCTCTAAGACACATATCTATAGGTTAATGCCATCCTCAAATAAAGACAAATCACATCAACAATGGACTTGGAGTCCTGAGCACCGAAAGCCATTACACACGTGTTAGCTATGTCTCAGTGTTGGTGCTGTTGTCTCTAAGTTCTGACTTTGTAGGTGCAAACCCCACTTCAGAACTCAACCTAAACTGACACTCCAGTATACTACCACAGTGTAGTACAAAGGGAGTGCCGCATGGTAGGAGCTTTTGTCCGTTGGATGAGCTGTTAAATGAATGCTCCCCTGCTCCATCAGCCAGATGTAAAAGATTCCACAGAATTATCGCAGAGTAAGGGAGTCAGCCTCTGTATCCTGCTCAAAGTTTATCCCTTATGCATTAGGAGCAGGAGGAGGCCCCTCAAGCCTCTGCCATTCAGTAAGATCATGGCTAATCTGACTGTAATCTCAATCTCACATTTCTACCTACCCCCAACAACCTTTCAGCTCCTTGTTGCTCAAGAATTTATCTTACTCTGCCTTAAAAATATTTAAAGATTTTGCTTCCACTGCCTTTTAAGGAAGCGAGTTCCAGAGACACTCAACTCCTTTCCATTTTAAACAAACAAACTCTCATTTTTAAACAATGACCCCTAGTTTTAGATCCTCTCCATAACCACCCTATCAAGACCTTTCAGGATCTTAAAAGTTATGATCAAGTTACCTCTTACTCTTCTATACTCCAGTGGACACAAACCTAACCTCTCCGACCTTTCCTCATATGACAACCTGCCCATTCTCTAAACTGCTCCTGACATATTTGCAAATTTCCTGAAATAAGATGACCAACATTGTATATTATGCCCCAGATGTGGTCTCACTAGTGCCTTGTACACCTAAAGCATAATCTTCCTACTTTTGTAATAAATTCCCCTCGCAATAAATGAAAACATTTGATTAGCTTTCCTAATTACTTGCTGTACCTGCATGCTAGCTTTTAGTGATTCACGCACTAGTGCATCCATCACTAACACGGATCCTCTGGTCATTATCGTATAGGTGTGTATGGGATTTTGCTATGCAGCTGCTCTCTTTCCAACGTTACTAGAGTGAATACAAATCCTGGGGTCATGAATGTCACAATGGAAATACAAGTCCATTCTTTCATCTGAAGTACTCTATATTGAAAAGTAAGCAAATGGTGATGAAATTGTACTTGCTATGAATCAGATCACACCATGAGTAATTCAGATCATCCCATTCTAGGTCAGAAATGAGAACTATGGAAAATATGCAAAATAAATTCATTATTGAGGGCAAGAGACAACCTAAAATTATAATGAAACTGGGCCTGTGTTCATTGGAACAGAGAGTTAAGAGGATCTACTCAAATAGCTGAAAGTTTTCAAAGGGTTTGAGAATGCAATTGGTGAAGGATTCCTTACTAATAGCTGAATTAATAACAAAGAGGGCACATATTTTGATTAACACTCGAAGTTTAGAAAGAGAGTTTGGAAGGATTCCTTTCATGCAAATTGTTTGCAGGATCTGAGCTAGTTTACAGTAATTGACTATTGAAGTTAAGTCAATCATGACATTTAAAAGGGAATTAGATAAACAGTAGAAGGTGGGGGGCTGGGGAGTGGGGATGAACTGATATAGGGCAGTGGGATTAGCATGACCTGTTCTGATGTTGCACACACACTAACTGGCCTCCTGCTGAATTGAAGTTTCAATGATTTTGTGCCAGCTTCAATTTGAAGGAGTTCAGAATGATGTAAACTTGCTGTAAAATTATTGTGCTTTCAGGAGCATTATCGATTTGCATGCAGGTATGTGGCAAAGGCTTTGTTCTGAGCACCGCCCTTTGTTCCAGTTGTTGGCAGCCACCCAGTCACTCGCTTGTTCTGTAGAAAAAGTCCTGACTATATTGCCAGGACGGTTACTGCGTCAGTAACAGTATTCCTGCTACTGCAGGTCTTGCTTTGGGTTTTTCCTGGTTCTCAAACGTTTTGATGAAAAGTTCCTGAGCTGCTGTTTATAAGGAGTGCCTGTCAGCTTGAGCATAGGCTGCTATGGCCTAAGATACTTTGTCCAGTTCTGCTCAATGCTACCTGGACCATCCAGCCAAATAGCTGCAAGGTTTTGTCAAGGACCTCATACAAACTAATTGGTTTTCATGATATCTGTTTTCATTATTTACATTTCTAATCCTTGTTTTTCAAGTCCCTCCATGGCCTCACCCATTCCTTCCTCTAACTGCGTCCAGCCCTACAACTCCCCAAAAATATATTTCCGGCCTATTGCACATCCCGGACTTCCTTCATTCCCACCAATGGGGGGCAGTGCTTTCAAGTCCTACATCTTGCAGTCCCCCCTCCTGAAACCTCTGCCTCCTCAGTTCACACATATCCTTTAATACACACCTCAAAACCTACTTCTATACCCAAGCTTTTCACTCCCTTTATCTAATGTCTCCTTATGTAGCTCAGTATCAAACGTTGTCTGCCATCAGTCCAATGAAGGAGTTCTGTATTTGCTACATTTTAAAACTATTCCACTTGTTGTCTTCCACCTGAAGAGTGCTCCAAACACTGGACGAGGATCTGCAGCCAACCAACACTTTTCATTAAACTGACCTTAAATGCAAAGACGTTTGAAGTCAATCCTCGACAGAAATCCTGCAGTATAATGAGAATGAAGGCAGGGCTATTTGTAAAATGGTTTCTACAAGCTATACTATAAGGAACTATGCTGCCCTCTGATTGTGTGAATTATGTCAAAGGCCTCGAGCCTAACACATCTACCTTGGGTAGTAATGCTCAAACTATAGTTTGGTCTCTAGTCCACTTTTCAAAGCTATAATGGACGCTCTTGCGGTTTCAGTAGTGAAGGGTTATGGTGCAACAAATTTAACTTGGGCCTTTCGATAATCTAAACTCCGCTCTGGTGATGATACCTTCCTGCGTGCAATTAGTTTAAATCGTCTCAATTAATTTTCTCAATAATACAATCAGCCTCATCCAGCACAGAATTGGCAGGTTTAGCTGGAGGGACCATGGCACAAATGAGATGTAAAAAGTGTCTCAGTCTTGTCATTGATTTTGATAAAAGCATATCAATGTAGGGCAGAATAGCAGTAGTTTTACTTTAAAGTGATAGCACCTGGTCTCCAAACATTTTCAGCACTAGGTCAGTTTTAGCATCAAAATGCAGCATGAGATCGACTCTTAAAATTCAACTTTACTAAAGCTCTCCAAAACCTAATGATATATAACACTCACCTATTCTTAGTGTACAAGTACAGGTGTCACACTATCTAAGGGTGCTGAGAAGTCTGGTTCATAGTTTGAGATGCCTAGTTTCTTACAGTCTTTCAGATGGGTGAATGTAAGCCGAGTGTGAGACTTGGACTTAATGATTTTCACTTGGGCAAAAGCCATCTACAGGTCTGGAACCAAAGGAGGTCTTCTCCTTGACTACACAGCATATCAGAAAAGGGTACTTCTCTCTGTGTCCCCAAAATCTTTGCTCCTTGGCCTAGCTTTCAGCTGTCATTTTGCATGGTGAATATTTCCATGTGAAGTTCACTGCCTGATGAAATTTTGCTGTCTGTTTTTCCATATCCATTTGAAGAAAGGAATTTGAGACAAACATAATTACTTGTTCCAACTGTTTACATCATAAAACCGTCCCTTAATTCCTTTTCCAATTTGTTCAGGTGTTCACAGAATTTGTTTGAATGGTTTATTAAAAAAGTTTTTAAAAAGTTTCATTATTAGTGTCACCAGTAGGCTTATATCAACATTGCAGTGAAGTTACTGTGAAAATCCCCTAGTCGCTACACTCTGGTGCCTGTTTGGGTGCACTGAGGGAATATTTAGCATCACCAATGCACCTAACCAGCATGTCTTTCAGACTGTGGAAGGAAATCCATGCAGACACGGGGAGAACATGCCAACTCCACACAGGCAGTGACCTAAGGTAGGAATCGAACCAGGGTCACACTACTGTGAGGCAGCTACGTTAACCGCTGTGCTACCATGCCATTCTGGAGCCCTTTCTGTTGTTGGATTTTCTCCAGATTTGGGAGGTGCTTAGTAATTTTGATCTTTAACTGAGAGAACCACAAGCCAGTTTCAACTAGACCGCATTCACTGCACTGATCCTGTCTGACAAGTCTCTGTTCCTCCCCTGCAGTTCACAATTCAGTTTGTTCAATTTTACATTTATGTCTGTAAGAAATGCCAAGTCTAGTAACCACACGTGACAGCTCACTGTCCACCTCAGTTCTTGATTGAAGAAAGATTACAGTTTCAGGAAGCAGATCTAAAAATCTCTGGTAGGTTTTTGCTGTCTTGAAGGTGCCTGGCTCCTCGCTCATTGTTTTGTCTTCACCCAGCCTAGTCCACATTTTGGTGCCTGTGATTCGGCCGCCAGTGAGCTGATTCGCTCATTATCGTGAGGAGCCCGAGTTCCATTCATTTTTTGCAATGGTTTGGCAGCCAATTGACTTTTTGAGGTTCTGGGATCGACCTGTTGATCACGAACGACTATTTGGAGACTAGTGTCTGAAATGGGGAGATGGTCCATTCTGTCACACTGATCCATACATAACTTACATTAAAAAAGCATTAAATACATTTACACAGCTGCATTGGATCGCTTAGCGATGGCATACTGTAATAATACTGCCACTGGCACATGTCTGACATTGATTGCTGTCATAAACCTGTAATATACGAGTCCTGCTAAATGAAAGAGAGAACAGTAGTTATTTAACTTTTCACAACCCCCATACTCCTTTACACAGCCCCAGATACCTTCTAGGGTTCAGTGGTATTGGATACTCCCATCGGACGATTCCATGCCTCTGAAATTGATCCCCAGTGGCCAATATCTATTTCGGCTGCCTTGTGATCTCAGTGCTGGACCTTGTGTCTGCACGTAGACCTCTTCAGTGTGGATTGAGGAACCACATGGTGAAATGAATCCAGAAACAGTTACACTGTTTCCTTTCACAACAAGTGAGCACTGCAGGAATGATTGGAATCACTTGGTTAATCAGCCTAACGAGTCTTGTTGTTGTCATGCAAAAATAATAAGCAGCAGTCGATCATTTTGTTCAGCTGAAACAAAACATTTCCTAGCTGGGGTTTTCTCCATTGAGTTTTGTTCAGGTTTACAAAGAGAAACACAGTCTGTGTCACATGGTCTGTGAGGCCCATTGTAACTTCCAGAAATGCAGGGGATTGGATCAGGTGAGAAATGGAAACTTAGAAAGGTTCAAATCCATACAGAGCGCCGCCCACATCCAGGTATAATGGGGGCAGGTCAGGAACCAGCAACCAATCCACTCTCAGGAGGTGGGTCAGTTGGTGAAGCTTTTGAGAAGGCAGAATGTTTCAACTTTAACAACAATTTATTTGGAAGTCACATTGACCAGACTTCACTTTCAAAGAAGGAGTAAGTTTATCAATTACTAAACCAAAGAAAAATAGAGAGAGACCATTTCTGTCTCCGGCTGTTCCAGTCTGTGTGTCCGTTTCTGTCTGCGTGTCTGTTTCTGTCTCTATCTGTTTCTGTCTGCGTGTCTGTGTCTGTCTCTATCTGTTTCTGTCTGCATATCTGATTATGTCTCTGTTTTGTTTCCGTCTGTATGTTTGTTTCTGTCTGCATATCTGTTTCTGTCTCTGCTTCTATCTGTGTGTCTGTTCCTGTCTGCATAGCTGTTTCTGTCTCTGCTTCTATCTGTGTGTCTGTTCCTGTCTGCATATCTGTTTCTGTCTCTGTTTCTATCTGTGTGTCTGTTTCTGTCTGCATAGCTGTTTCTGTCTCTGCTTCTATCTGTGTGTCTGTTCCTGTCTGCATAGCTGTTTCTGTCTCTGTTTCTATCTGTGTGTCTGTTCCTGTTTGCGTATCTGTTTCTGTCTCTGCTTCTATCTGTGTGTCTGTTCCTGTCTGCATAGCTGTTTCTGTCTCTGTTTCTATCTGTGTGTCTGTTTCTGTCTGCATAGCTGTTTCTGTCTCTGCTTCTATCTGTGTGTCTGTTCCTGTCTGCATAGCTGTTTCTGTCTCTGTTTCTATCTGTGTGTCTGTTCCTGTTTGCGTATCTGTTTCTGTCTGTTCCAGTCTGCCTGTCTGCTGCAGTCAGCCTGTCTGTTCCTGTCTGCGTGTCTGTTCCTGTCTGCATGTCTGTTCTTGCCATGTGTCTGTTCCTGTCTGTGTGCCTTTGTTTCTGTCTCTGTCCGTTTCTCCCTGTTGTCTGTTCCTGTCTGCATATCTGTTCCTGTCTGCGTGCCCGTTCCTGTCTCTGTCTGTATGCCTGTTGTCTGTTTCTGTCTCTGAATTTGTTTCTGCCTGTCCATTATTTCTGTCTGATTGAGGTGGCCACAAGAAGGATAGATAAAGGGGAACAAGTAGATGTAATATACTTGGATTTCCAAAAAGCATTTGATAAGGTGCCACTGAAAAAGCTACTTAATAAGGTAAGAGCCATGGTATTGGGGTGGTATATTAGCGTGGATAGAGCATTGAAGACAGAGTTGAAATAAGAGGGTTTTTTCAGCATGACAACCTGTAATTAAGTAGAGTGCCACAGGAATAAGTCCTGGGGCCACAATTATTTACAGTATGTATTAGTGATTTGGACGAGAAAAGTGAATGTACCGTTGCCAAGTTTGCAGATGATACAAAAATAGGTGGGAAGGCAAGTGGTGAGGATGACACAAAGGATTGACAAAGGGCTATTGACAGGTTAGGTGAGCGGGCAAAAACTTGGCAGGTGGAATATAGTGTAGGGAAATGTGAAATTATGTATGTTGATAGGAAGAATAAAGGAGCTGAATATTTAAATGAAGAAAACCACAGAAAGCTGCAGCACAGAGGGATTTGGGGGTTCTCGTGCATAAATCACAAAAAGCTGGCATGCAAAGATCAGATATGCTGGCACTGGAGGCAGTCCAGAGCAGGTTCATTCAGTTAATCCAAGATACTGGGGGGACTTTCTTATGAGGAGAGGTTGAGTAAGTTGGGCCTGTAATCGTTGGAATTTAGAAGAACGAGAGGCAACCTCATTGAGATATACTGGATTCTCAGGGGTCTTGACAGGTTTGAAACTGAGAGGTTGTTTCCTCTTATGGATAAGTCTGGGACCAGAAGGCATAATCCCACAGGACCGAGTTAAGAACATAAGAACATAAGAAATAGGAGGAGGAGTAGGCCATCTAGCCCTTCGAGCCTGCCCCGCCATTCAATAAGATCATGGCTGATCTGAAGTAGATCAGTTCCACTTTCCCGCTTTCTCCCCACAACCCTTAATTCCCCTGTCTGTCAAAAACCTATCTACCCGTGACTTAAATATATTTAGCGAGGTAGCCTCCACCACTTCAACGGGCAGAGAATTCCAGAGATTCACCACCCTTTGAGTGAAGAAGTTCCTCCTCAACTCTGATCTAAACTGCCCCCCCTTATCTTGAAGCTGTGCCCTCTAGTCCTGCTATCCTTTCTAAGCGGGAAGAATCTCTCTACCTCTACCCTATCCATCCTGTTCATTATCTTATACGTCTCTATAAGATTCCCCCCTCATCCTTCTAAACGCCAATGAGTACAGACCCAGTCTATTTAGTCTCTCTTCATAGGCTAGCCCCCTCATCTCCGGTATCAGCCTAGTGAACCTCCTCTGCACTCCCTCCAAGGCCAAAATATCCTTCCGCAAGTGCGGCAACCAAAACTGCACACAGTACTCCAGCTGCGGCCTCACCAGTGCCCTGTACAGTTGCAGCAAGACCTCCCTACTTTTATCCCCCTCGCTATAAAGGCAAGTTAAGACAGAAGTGAGGAGGAATTTCAGAGGGTAGTGAATCTGTGGAATTCTTTGCCGCAGAAGGTTGTAGAGGTTAGGTGGTTAATTATGTTAAACGCTGAGATGGTCAGATTTTTAATCAGTAAGGGAACCAAGAGTGTATGGGGATAAGGTGGGAAAATAAAGTTGAGGATTTTCACATCAGACCAGTCATGATCTCTTCAAATGGCACAGCACATTTGATGGGTCGAATGGCCTACTTCTGCTGCTACCTCTATGGTTCCTATATGTATAGCTGTTCCTGCCTGTTGTCTGTTTCTGTGTGTCTGTAATTGTCTGTGTGTCTGTTGCAGTCTGCAGTCTGTTGTCTGTTTCTATCTCTGTGCCTGTTCCTGTCTGTTATTGTTCATGTGTCTGTTCCTCTTTGTCTGCCCGTGTGTTTGTGTTTCTCTGTCTGTCTGTCTGTCTGTTCCCCTCTGTCTCTCCGTGTGTCTGTTCCCCTCTGTCTCTCCATGTGTCTGTTCCCCTCTGTCTCTCCGTGTGTCTGTTCCCCTCTGTCTCTCCGTGAGTCTGTTCCCCTCTGTCTCTCCGTGTCTCTGTTCCCCTCTGTCTCTCCGTGAGTCTGTTCCCCTCTGTCTCTCCGTGTGTCTGTTCCCCTCTGTCTCTCCGTGAGTCTGTTCCCCTCTGTCTCTCCGTGTGTCTGTTCCCCTCTGTCTCTCCGTGTGTCTGTTCCCCTCTGTCTCTCCGTGTGTCTGTTCCCCTCTGTCTCTCCGTGTGTCTGTTCCCCTCTGTCTCTCCGTGTGTCTGTTCCCCTCTGTCTCTCCGTGAGTCTGTTCCCCTCTGTCTCTCCGTGTGTCTGTTCCCCTCTGTCTCTCCGTGTGTCTGTTCCCCTCTGTCTCTCCGTGTGTCTGTTCCCCTCTGTCTCTCCGTGAGTCTGTTCCCCTCTGTCTCTCCGTGTGTCTGTTCCCCTCTGTCTCTCCGTGAGTCTGTTCCCCTCTGTCTCTCCGTGAGTCTGTTCCCCTCTGTCTCTCCGTGTGTCTGTTCCCCTCTGTCTCTCCGTGTGTCTGTTCCCCTCTGTCTCTCCGTGAGTCTGTTCCCCTCTGTCTCTCCGTGTGTCTGTTCCCCTCTGTCTCTCCGTGTGTCTGTTCCCCTCTGTCTCTCCGTGTGTCTGTTCCCCTCTGTCTCTCCGTGAGTCTGTTCCCCTCTGTCTCTCCGTGTGTCTGTTCCCCTCTGTCTCTCCGTGTGTCTGTTCCCCTCTGTCTCTCCGTGTGTCTGTTCCCCTCTGTCTCTCCGTGTGTCTGTTCCCCTCTGTCTCTCTGTGTGTCTGTTCCCCTCTGTCTCTCCATGTGTTTGTATTTCTGTCTGTCTATCCGTGGGTCTTCTCTGTCTGTCAGTGTATCTGTTTCTAGCTGTGTATCTGTCTAATTAAAACTTCACTGTGTAAAAGTGATAAGTCAGACTTTGCAAACATAATGGTGAATATGGGTCTTGTTAGTGCAGGACCCAGTCTAGCTGTACATTATCAGCGTGTATCATCATAGAGTAAGCAGAATTTCTCACTTTGATGTGCTAATGGGAATAATTGTCTTGTTAATGCATTGCACTTTAGCATGTTGAGAGAGGGTAACCTCTGATTAAAGATAACATCAATCACCCCTCCCCTGATGGTGCTTCTCAATGAGATCTCGAGATATAGAGGCCAGCATATTATTTCAAGGAAGGAGCCTGGTTTCCTGCAAAGCCTCTCCACCATCGTTCATCTGGGTGGGACTGCACTCAGTGGATTTCACTCTCAGGTTATAGTCGCAGAGTCTCCGGCAGTGATTTCTCTTCCTATTCCCACATCTCTCTTTGGCTTCTTCCTGTTTCTCATCTAAGAGGCAACATTGTCCAAAAGCAGCGTATGTTTGGTGACACACATATTCTGTCAATACTCAGCTTTACCTCACCTCCACCTCTCACTCTCTTTTGCAACTCCCCCACTGTCTGTAATTTGTTAAGCTGCTTGTCTGCCATCAGGTATTGCATGAAGAGAAATTCTGCCTCAGTAAATATTGGGCAGTCCAAAGCCATTGTCTTTGTCTGCCGCTGACACTGTCACAAGCCACCGACTGCCTATTTCCAGCTCTCTAACAGTGCCTCACCCCCATTCAAAGTCTATGCTACCTGTAGCTTTGACTATTCCAACATTGTTTCGATCCCAGCCCCTCATCACTCAACCAATCGAGAGAAAATAAAATCTCCAACACTCTGCTGCCTGCGCCCCTTCCACCTCCCTCCACCCTCCAAAGAGGTTTCCCCATGAGGGGGCTGGCGAGCCACTGAAACCTCTGTACACATTGGCAGGACTGGAAGATCTGCCTGGCATGAAAGGTTGGAAAATTCCAGCCTTTGGCTCTCTTCTCTCTCTCTCCTCATTTAAGCCTGGTATTAAAACCTACATCTTTGCCCCAGCTTTTGGTCCAAGTATCTCCTCATGAGATTCTTTGTCAAATTCTCTTTGATAAAGCACTTGTGAAGCACTTTGGGATGTTCATTATGTTAAAAGGTGCTATAGCTACAAGGTATTGCTATTGTTGAGTTTAACTCCAGTTCTCAGTTGGGTTATTCGTTCATTCTGAGCTGACACATGTTGATTATTCCTTCAAATTAAGAATGACTTATGGATGGGGTTTTGGAAGCTGCTGCCATCTCCTGAGGCACCACACACTGAGGCATGGTGAAGGCCCAGAATCCCAGGAAGCAGTAAAAAGGAAAAGTTTGGGTACTTCATGACGTGATCTAACTGACAGTCATTCTATTGGAGCAGAGATGTTAGATAGCTTTTATAAATAAAATCAATAATGCAACCATGTGGAGAGGCCTTACACCCTAAACAATGACTTTCTCCCGACAGTACACCATAACACTGATCTATCCACCTAAAACAGAGAATCAAATAATCCCTACAGAGCAGAAAGGGGCCATTTGGCCCATCAAGCCTGCACCAATAACAATACTGGGTTCAACTCCGGCCTCAGGTCACTGGCTGTGTGGAATTTGCACATTCTGCATGGGTTTTGTCCGGGTGCTCCAGTTTCCTCCCACACTCCAAAGATGTCTGGGTTAGATTGATTGGCCATACTAAATTGATGCTAATATCAGGGGGATTAGTAGGCTGAATATCAGGGTTTATGGGACTAGGACCTGGATGGGATTGTGGTTGTTGCAGAATTGATGGGCTGAACGGCCTCCTTCTGCACTGTAGGGATTCTATAATAAAAATGCTTAGTATGGCCAATCGACCTAACCTGCACATCTTTGGACTGATGCTGATGACTTTTAAGGAGGTGTGACTAACTGTCCATGTATTGGAATACTCCAACATCTCAAAGGAACAGTTTCCATGAGACAGGAAGTAATCAGATTGGTCTTTACACATAATTTTAAACCGTACAAACAGATCTTCATAATGATGGGATTGAATCTAGTGTAAATAGTTCCTTCAATGAGATTGGATAACAGGATGAATAAATCTCAAAAAATGCAATCTCTCATAATGTGAATAGATCTCTGCAACAGAATAACCTCCAGAATGAACACATCTCACACAGAGACAGCAAATCACATGAATGGGATCATTTATGGTGCAAACAAATAATACGATTGCATACAATATGTGAACAGAGCTTCCAGCGGGCTGCTCACCTGACATGATAATTCTCTGTAATCCAATTACCTATATATCTGCACAGGTCAGATTTCTGTAGATTTGAGCTCATTATGACGCTGGGATCCTGAGATTACAGCTGTTTGACAGGTTTGCGAGTTCATAGCCGAACCTCTCAACCCTGGATCAGATCTCGTAGCTGTACCCCTCAAACAGATAAAGAAATAATCCACCAGGAGTCCAGTTCCTCATCACCTTCCCTGATGGACATCCTGTGTGTGGACACGATTAGGTAGCTTCAGATATTGAACCAGCGTTTACCTGGATGAAGGCCTGGGTGATTGGGTGATGTTTTGAAGGGCTGTTTACTGGTAAATGAAAGGAAGTAAAGGACATTTTGTTAATTGTCATTTGTTCCTCTGAGCCTCCTGAAGGCCTGGACTCTTTATGATGAAGAAATTTCCCTCGGTGCTTTCCACTTGCTGAGCACCCTGTCCCTAATGAAAGCCATGCGGGGCAGCATGTGGGAAGCATTATGTACAACTGTAAATGCGGAACGTTCTCACCAGAATCCAGCTTCTAATAAATCTTTGTTCAGGTTCCCCCTGTAGCACCCCCCTCCCCTCACACACTCTCTTGAAGTTAGTGTCAGCGCAGGCATAGTCTGCCTGATTGATTATCTCATGCCACTTCACTCTGTCCGAGTCCTGTAATCATTTCAACACACCGCAGATTTCGGAAAAATCAAAACAAGAGCTTTTCTTTCCCCAGACACTGAGAACAGGTGCTGGTGGCCCGTAAATCCCGCTTTCAGTCTGTGTCGATGTTGCAACCTCGACAAAGGTCATCTTTACACACCAGGAGTTAAGGGTTAAAAGGACAGCAGGTTATAGAGCCACACCTACCCCTTTCTGCACGACCATATGGCCACATACAGCCCACAGATCAATCTGCAGCGGAGACCTGCCTTACTCCTTCATTACCGGGATCAGATTGTGTCTTTATAAAATACTTGTGGTTTCGGGAGCACTGCACTAATGCAAATCCTGCTCTTGGCCTAACCATGTGGAGACCAATGTTCGCTCGAAGCTGTCCGCCTTGCAGCAGTAAAATTACAGGCCGTTCACAACCCATGTTCACTTTAAGATGGTCCGGGTGTGTGGCCACAGACTTAAAGGGTCTGCTCAATGTAACAAACAGGTCAGGTTTAGCAAAGAAAAGACTCAAGGGAACATTGGTGTAGATTAAACTAGCTGTTACCCTGTCCTCACGGGTCCAGCCTCTACTATCCTGCTGCCAGCTCAACACTTCATGCTTCTACTGAACATGATCAAAATGACTCTTCCAGCTGGCTATTTTTGTCCAACTCTATCTGAACCCAGGTCCTTTGGCAAAAAATCAAATGTTAGTTTTAAGGATGATTTGCTTCCACTCCAGTTTGATGGGTTCGGAGATGCTGCAATGTTCAATATGTGATCTGCAGACTCTGTCTCATGTGGGGCAGTTGGTACTCGAATGTGTGATGATAATATTTGCTATAGATGTAAATATATATATAGTTATGTTTAAGGAGACTGTTTTAAAGTTTTTTCTACAGGAAGTCAGTATGTTTGGAGGGTATACAGCTCAGATAGCAGGAGAGGAGGATAATTACTCATTTTAGCAATGCAGTGTTTACTTAGGAGAGAGCTAATGGACTTTTTTATAGATGCAGATTTTCCATAGGGTTTTTGATTAGGTTGTTTGACAGGATCATGTGATAATATGGTTAATGAGAGGAGCTAAGTATGTAACAGCTTTCAGTTCTGGCTGGGGCTTGTTTAAAGACTGAGGTTGCAAGCTGCTCTCTGCACAAAGTCCTCTCTGAATGCTTCAAGATTGTGTACACTCCTAACAGGAAGTACATTTATGGTTGCTAACTGTACTTAAAGTGGAATTTTGAGTCTGTAAGAGAATGTTGCTTATTTGGAACTGAAATAGTGATAGTTAGAAATTGGAGTTTTCTTTCATTTTTAAAATATTTTTCAATTGTTAATGGTTAAGCTGTTTCCTTTGTTAGGACTATATTTAATAATAAAGCTTGTTGAAACATAAAAGATTAATTGAAATTATTCCTGGAGTGAAGCATCCTTTCCTTACAATAATGCCAAAATAGAAAAATTGGTGAGGTCAAGTCAGACTTCACAATATACCATGGAGTCCTGGTCCAGGATTCGAGCAGATGTGTGGGTAGATGAGCTGTTGGGAGGTTTGTGCACTCACTCAACTTTACCTTTGCATGTTCATAATGAAGTCTCTTGGTGTATTCACTACATTTGCAAATAAACTGTTGGTCATAAGCCAGGGTCCCCCATTCGTTTGTGAGGATGTTTGAACTCTTCAGGGGTGCTTTGAGGAAATTCCTAAAGTGTTTCCAATGTCCACCTGGGAGTCTGCTGCTACCACTGTGTTCCAAGTAGCGGAGTTGCTTTGTGAATTAGGTGTCTGTCACACTAACATCATGGTCACACCGAGTAGTGCTGGTTTTGAACGATCAGCTGCTGGGACAGGACATGTCTCTCTTGCTGCCAGATTAGGAAGGCATTGTGACCATTATGTTGGTTGTACCTCTCCAGTGCCTTGAGGCGCCTGCTGTAGATTCCCCAAGTCTCTGAAGCATATATAGCAGCACAGGGGTCACTGCTACCTAGTAAACTATGACTTTAGTTTTGGGTTTGAGATATTAGTCCTGAAATTCTTCGACTCAGTTAGTCAACAGCTGAGTTGATACTTTGGAGGCGATGATGAACTTTGATTTTTTTTCTCTTTATTCCTTTACGGGATGCAGGCATCACTGGCAAGGACAGCCTTTGTTGCCCCATCCCTATTTTCCCATGAACTGAATGGCGTACCAGGGCATTTCAGAGGACAGCTAATAGTCAACCATACTGTTGTGGGTCTGGAATCAGACATAGGCCAGACCAGATAAGGATGGCAGATTTCCTTCCCTAAAGGCCTTAAGAGTACCAGATGGGTTTTTACTAGAATCATTTCATGATCACTATTACTGATACTAGCATTATATTCCATACTTTTATTAAGTGCTGTGGTGGGATTTGAACCCATGTCCCAGTGCCCCTGTGGTTCAGTGACACCTTGCCCCCATCATCTATGTCTTTGTCAAGAGGAGTCTCCAGAGATGTGGAAAATGGTCCACATTTTCCATGATCTCACCGTTGATCTTCGTGGATGTGGGAGATGTTATCCTTCGGGAGCTGGGTGGAAGAGGATGTTAGCTTTCAGGGGGTTTTGTGAAGGGTCTGTTTTCTCAGATGCTTCAGGGAAGTCGATAATGACTGGGAGTTCAGTTTCTGAGTTAGCAAACACAGAATGTCCAGAGGGGCACCATGTACAAGTCTCTGGATAAGGGAGGGAAAAGTGTATCCAAAGTCGCCCTCATCCTGAAGGCCACCTTTGAGTGCGGCTGCATCAAGCTGTACGTAGATCCTCAGTATGCAAACACTGAGTGTCACCATGTACTGAGGTTCTACCTGTCCCCTGTGTTGTGTCACCACGTACTGAGGTTCTACCTGTCCCTTGTGTTGTATCACCACGTACTGAGGTTCTACCTGTCCCCTGTGTTGTATCACCACGTACTGAGGTTCTACCTGTCCCTTGTGTTGTATCACCACGTACTGAGGTTCTACCTGTCCCTTGTGTTGTGTCACCATGTACTGAGGTTCTACGTATCCCCTGTGTTGTATCACCACGTACTGAGGTTCTACCTGTCCCTTGTGTTGTGTCACCACGTACTGAGGTTCTACCTGTCCCCTGTGTTGTCTCACCACGTACTGAGATTCTACCTGTCCCCTGTATTGTATCACCACGTACTGAGGTTCTACCTGTCCCCTGTGTTGTATCACCACGTACTGAGGTTCTACCTGTCCCTTGTGTTGTATCACCACATACTGAGGTTCTACCTGTCCCTTGTGCTGTATCACCACGTACTGAGATTCTACCTGTCCCCTGTGTTGTATCACCACGTACTGAGGTTCTACCTGTCCCCTGGGTTGTATCACCACGTACTGAGATTCTACCTGTCCCCTGTGTTGTATCACCACGTACTGAGGTTCTACCTGTCCCTTGTGTTGTATCACCACGTACTGAGATTCTACCTGTCCCTTGTGTTGTGTCACCACGTACTGAGGTTCTACCTGTCCCTTGTGTTGTATCACCACGTACTGAGATTCTATCTGTCCCCTGTGTTGTATCACCACGTACTGAGGTTCTATCTGTCCCCTGTGTTGTATCACCACGTACTGAGGTTCTACCTGTCCCTTGTGTTGTATCACCATGTACTGAGGTTCTACCTGTCCCCTGTGTTGTATCACCACGTACTGAGGTTCTATCTGTCCCCTGTGTTGTGTCACCACGTACTGAGGTTCTACCTGTCCCTTGTGTTGTATCACCACGTACTGAGGTTCTACCTGTCCCCTGTGTTGTATCACCACGTACTGAGGTTCTATCTGTCCCCTGTGTTGTGTCACCACGTACTGAGATTCTACCTGTCCCTTGTGTTGTATCACCACGTACTGAGGTTCTACCTGTCCCCTGTGTTGTATCACCACGTACTGAGGTTCTACCTGTCCCTTGTGTTGTATCACCACGTACTGAGGTTCTACCTGTCCCCTGTGTTGTATCACCACGTACTGAGGTTCTACCTGTCCCTTGTGTTGTATCACCACGTACTGAGGTTC
This sequence comes from Carcharhinus amblyrhynchos, assembly GCF_965287045.1. Taxonomy (NCBI): domain Eukaryota; kingdom Metazoa; phylum Chordata; class Chondrichthyes; order Carcharhiniformes; family Carcharhinidae; genus Carcharhinus; species Carcharhinus amblyrhynchos. The sequence continues at coordinate 35,173,250 of NC_137346.1, forward strand.
TACCTGTCCCCTGTGTTGTATCACCACGTACTGAGGTTCTACCTGTCCCCTGTGTTGTATCACCACGTACTGAGGTTCTACCTGTCCCTTGTGTTGTATCACCACGTACTGAGGTTCTACCTGTCCCCTGTGTTGTATCACCACGTACTGAGATTCTACCTGTCCCCTGTGTTGTATCACCACGTACTGAGGTTCTACCTGTCCCTTGTGTTGTATCACCACGTACTGAGGTTCTACCTGTCCCTTGTGTTGTATCACCATGTACTGAGGTTCTACCTGTCCCTTGTGTTGTGTCACCACGTACTGAGGTTCTACCTGTCCCTTGTGTTGTATCACCACGTACTGAGGTTCTACCTGTCCCTTGTGTTGTATCACCACGTACTGAGATTCTATCTGTCCCCTGTGTTGTGTCACCACGTACTGAGATTCTATCTGTCCCCTGTGTTGTGTCACCACGTACTGAGATTCTACCTGTCCCTTGTGTTGTATCACCACGTACTGAGATTCTATCTGTCCCCTGTGTTGTGTCACCACGTACTGAGATTCTATCTGTCCCCTGTGTTGTGTCACCACGTACTGAGATTCTACCTGTCCCTTGTGTTGTATCACCACGTACTGAGGTTCTACCTGTCCCCTGTGTTGTATCACCACGTACTGAGGTTCTACCTGTCCCCTGTGTTGTATCACCACGTACTGAGATTCTACCTGTCCCTTGTGTTGTATCACCACGTACTGAGATTCTACCTGTCCCTTGTGTTGTGTCACCACGTACTGAGGTTCTACCTGTCCCTTGTGTTGTATCACCACGTACTGAGGTTCTACCTGTCCCCTGTGTTGTATCACCACGTACTGAGGTTCTACCTGTCCCTTGTGTTGTATCACCATGTACTGAGGTTCTACCTGTCCCTTGTGTTGTATCACCACGTACTGAGATTCTACCTGTCCCTTGTGTTGTGTCACCACGTACTGAGGTTCTACCTGTCCCTTGTGTTGTATCACCACGTACTGAGGTTCTACCTGTCCCCTGTGTTGTATCACCACGTACTGAGGTTCTACCTGTCCCTTGTGTTGTATCACCACGTACTGAGGTTCTACCTGTCCCCTGTGTTGTATCACCACGTACTGAGGTTCTACCTGTCCCTTGTGTTGTGTCACCACGTACTGAGGTTCTACCTGTCCCTTGTGTTGTGTCACCACGTACTGAGGTTCTACCTGTCCCCTGTGTTGTATCACCACGTACTGAGATTCTACCTGTCCCCTGTGTTGTATCACCACGTACTGAGGTTCTACCTGTCCCTTGTGTTGTGTCACCACGTACTGAGGTTCTACCTGTCCCCTGTGTTGTGAAGGTCGGCTCTGGCTGCACTGCTGTGGAACGCTCCAAGTTGTTGGACTGTGTTGCACCACCTGAATCTTGTGAACCATTTGTTTAGAAAAACTCCTTTGACCACAAGGCGATCAAGTAGTGTGTAATGTCCTCGAGGCCCTCAGAGTAAAGGAGATGGTGGATCCTATCGTATGTTCCCTGAGCAAACTGTCACAGTCATTTGGCAGAGTGCCTGATCACCAGAACTTTCAAACAAGCACCAAGACCCAGCTTGTCTGGTGGTGAGAAAGACCCTCCCCGTCAAATCCTTCCTACAAGCCTGGAGTCTCTGCACTGCCACACTCAGCCCTTAAAATGACTGTGGGGGTGGGGGAGTTGGTGGGGAATGAATTGGCCGCACACCCCCAGAGGGAATGTGCCTTTGGAAAGAAGATCTGGAGAGAGATGCTGTGGTTTTTGTCAAGTTTCATCCCAGGCAGTTCTGTGACGTAAGACTCTGTGCTCTATGGGCTGTTCCCAGCGATACACATCAAGATAAACATCAACTGCTGCTGGAGGGCCATCAACTCAGTGGTCTTGTTGATTTTCCAATGTGAAGAACTGTCCTTGACTGAGTGCTGTAGACTACATGCTGAGGAACGCACTGAAGCTTGGAGCAACTGTTGCCAAGATGCAAGGCCTTTCAGCCAATGTAGACCACAGAGGTAGTAAGTGGACTGTGTGTTTAATTTTGTGTGTAACTTTACTGAAGCACCTCAGACACCAACATAACTTATATATATACTGTTTAGAAAGAGTTTTACACTCTGTAATGAAAAAAATTGAAATATATGTAATGTCCTCATTAGTGAACTGAAGCACCTCAGAGTGAATCTTGATCTCTGGAGAAAAGGTGAATATCATTATACTTTCTCTTGTGGGGACCATGAATTGGATTCAATTTGAAACTGATTTTTGGGACAAACAAAGAATGGAATCGAGTTTGCCCAGTCCATCCTGGACATTGGCTTTGTAACTTTAAGGATGGAGTCAAATTTTAAATTTCTTTTATGAAAACTTAAGGTAAGGAGTGGGAAATTTAGAGGGGATTGGAGGGAAAACCTCTTCATCCAAAGGGTGGTGGGAATCTGGGACTCACTACCTGAAAGGATGGCAGAGGCAGGAACCATCACAACATTTAACCATTTAGATGAGTACTTGAAACACCACAGCACAGATAGCTGCAGACCAAGTGCTGGAAAATGGGATTAGCCTACATAGTTACTTGATGGCTGGAACAGACGTGATGGGCCAAAGAGCTTCTTTCTGTGCTGTGTGACTCTATTGCCAGAATTTTACTACCTTGCCCGCCCAAGGTTATTCTCTGAGCGGCGGCAGCCCCAATTCCGGGGTGGGCGTGATGGTAAGATTCCAGCCTAATATTCTAAGACTCTATGAGTAAAGTGATGGGTGCACCCTTTTCTGGGAAAGCCTTCCAGAAGAGAATGAGCTTCTCAATAAAAAATAAGCTTATCTGGCATCTGAGCAACTCTCTCTTTGAGATAAATGAGTGTCTCATGACCTGGATCACCTTAACGAAGAATCACAGTCAACAGCACATACTCTCCTTCATTTGAGGCAGCAGGCGAGGTCAAGGACCAATTTCCACACTGACCTGAGAAAGCCATGGCCAGAGTCCCATCAGACAACAAACTGAACCTCCTCAGAGATTTCAGTAGCAGAGTTAGGGAGGACCTTACCTTGTGGAAGGGTGTGATTGGCAGGTGGAGGAGGGAAAGCAATCTCCAATAGAGTCCTGTTCATGATGAAGTGTCTAGATTTTGTTACAACCAACACCCTGTTCAGTCAGCAAGGCAATCACAACATCTCATGGCAACCCACATGGTCCAATTTACAAACTTGAACATCCAATAATGTGGACTCAGTGATTGTTACTTGTTCAACTATCTTGATGAATTTGCTGCTCCTGTTTCTATCAAACATCAGATTGCCTGAACCATTTGCAATAGGCTTCAGACTTGACTTTCAGTTGTGACCTCAGTGCTTGCCCTCTTGTCTTGAGTCAGAAGGTGTTTATTCAAGACTCACTCCAGGGAATTGGGCACAAATTCTGCATTGATACACTTGTGCAGTACAGTTGGAGTGCCACACTGTTGCAGATACCACCATTTGGATGTAATACTAAACCAAGGCCTCTCCATGAACATAGATGTTCCCATGTTATGATTTAACAAAGGGCAGGGAAGATCTCCCCAGTGTCCTGGTCAATATTCCTCAATCAACATCAGCCCGGAGATTATCAGGCCGTTATGTCATTGCTGATTGTAGGAGATTGCGGTGCACAAATTGGCTGCTGGATTTCCTTTGTTACAATAGTAACTATACTTGGCTGCAAAATGCACTATCAGGTTGTGACAGGTTCTATATAAATGCAAGTTGTTCTTTTAATTAGCTGAAAGGAAGATGTTCTGTGATGGATTTTCAGACAATGAAAATGTAGAGAAAAAAATCTCACTTTCCAAAGTAAGAAAGAAAAGAACCAGCGAATATTTTTAAAGAACATTTTCAATGAAAATGAATGAACATGGATTATATTTGATTAAATAAGAGAGATAAAATTGAAGTTAAAGAAATGAATCAGTTAGAGGTAATGGGGAGATGGGAAACCATGATGGATTCACTGAATCACAGAATTGTTAAGTCACAAAGGAGGCCCATCATGTCTGTGCTGGTTCTCCAAATGAGCATCATGATTTAGTGCCAATCTCCTGCCTTTTCCCTGTACCCCTGCACATTGCTTCTACACAAATAATCATCTAAGGCTTTCTTGAATGCCTCAGTTGAATGCCTCCACCAATCTTCCAGGCAGTGCATTCCACTCGCTGTGTGAATAAGTAATTTCTCACATCATATTTGCTTCTTTTGCAAATCAATTTAAATCTGTGCCCTCTCGTTCTTGTTCCTTTTACAGGCGGGAACAGTTTCTCCTTCTCTATCCGCTCTGTCACAGCAGAAGTGCCTAATGCTAGGAGTTTGTCCTCCCACTCTGACTCTGACAGATCCCCTGCTTTAGCTCAGGCATGGCTGATGTGACATTTAACTCCAGAATCAGTAAATCTAATCTGACTTCAGCTGGGGTGGGAATAGAGGGGGTGACAGCTGACCCCAGCACCCCAGGGCTCAGTCAGGGTCACTGGAACTGATACTGATCCAGTGCTGTGTCTGTGAGAGTCCAGATGTGTGTGAGCACACAGTCTGATTGGGCTGTGAATCCCTCTGCAGAAAATACCTTGTGGACATTTACTGTCCTGATGGACATATGAAGACAGATACTCAATGTGAGTTAGAGCAGGGATTGTTCTCCAATCAATGAAAAGAAGAGATTAGCAGAGATTTCAATCAATACATTTCACTCACGATCATTCTTGAACAAAAATGATAGTTGTTTCTCTATTTTTATTTAAATTCCATTCCCTGGTTGTAGCAGGATTCATTGACACATTCCTTACATCCCTGCTGCTGCCTCCTGTTTGCTGTGGACTCCTGCCCACTAAGAACAACATCTCAAATTCTCCAAACTCCTCTCCCTGCAAGCCCCTTCCAGCTGTGAAAGGAGAGAGGTTGACACGGACGGGGTGGGGAGAGCAGTCAGTCTGGTCCCAGATGTGTTCTGAGTGAGTCTGACAGTCATTTCCTGGCAGGCTAACATCCTTGGCATATTGTCCAGTTTCTACCTCCCTACATAGTCCCATCACCAAAATACATCTGGCTTTCAGCAATCCCCAAGGTCTTGTAAAGATCTCACACTGTGAACCTTGCAGATCGCACTAACACTGCAACCTCAGAGAATGACAGGGAGGAGAGACCATCATGATTTTTCCATCAGATGATTCACACTATCCCCCACTTAATGGAGAGGGGTGAGACAGAGACAAATAAAACGGCATACGGTATACCGGCTCCTCAATAAACTTGAGAGAAAGAAACTTTGAGATGCCCTTCCCCCAATCATGGAGGTAATCATGCATCAGAGACTATGATGACTAATGCTGCAGCAGCGTACAAATTCTCCAATTTTCCCACTCGTTGGGAACTTAGTTTCGTTCTGGGAGAACCCCGGCTGTCATCTTTCTGCTTCTCTTGTAACAAAGCATCAGAGACTATGATGACTAATGCTGCAGCAGCGTACAAATACTACCGTTTTCCCTCTCATTGGGAATTTAGTTTTGTTCTAGGAGAACCTCAGCTGTCATCTTTCTGGTTCTCTTGTAACAAAGCCAATGCAAAACATAGTGCTTTGTGTTCATTTGGACCAAAGTGGGGAGGTGAAGAGGGAACCCTGATGTTTGGGCATTCTGGGGTCTCATTAACCTTGTCCATGCTTGTACCCAGTTTCACTACATAATAGGCAGCAATTACGAATGAAAAGCCCAACTGGATTAGTGTTGTGAACTGTCCCTGATTGTGGAAAGAACCATTGTATCCCACTATTAAGGCACTGTATATCTAAAATTGGGCAGCTCCTGAAGTGCTGACCTGTCATCGCCCATCTGTTTAAATGGGTGCTTAGAGATTAGGGTCAATGGAATGCATCAGAAAAGGCAAACAAAACAAACAGACAGAAAAAGAAAGAGGATGCCAGATCTTCTATTTGTAAGTTGGAATGTCGAAACCGTGTGCACGGGTTTGACAACTGATGTGCAGCTGATCGATAATGTAAGCAAAGCAGCCATGGGTGGCACAGTGGTTAGCACTGCTGCCTCACAGTGCCAGAGACCAGGGTTCGATTCCTGGCTTGGTTGTCTGTCTGTGTGGAGTCTGCACATTCTCTCTGTGTCTGTGTGTGTTTTCTCCGGGTGCTCCGGTTTTCTCCCACACTCCAAAGATATGCAGGTTAGGTGATTGGCCATGCTAAATTTCCCCCTTAGTGTCCAAAGATGTGTAGGTAAGGTGGATTAGTCATGGTAAAAGCACAATAGTATGGGGATAGGATAGAGGGGAGGACCTGGATGGGATGCTCCTTTGGAGAGTTGGTGCAGAATCAATGGACTGAAATGGCTCCTCCTACACTATAGTAATTCTACGAACAAATGGAACCTGAATGGCTGAATATTGAGATTGTTTCTCTACAGAGACTGAGAACAAATCACTGGTAGACAAACATACATGTTTATCTGGCATGGAGAGAGTTCACAGGAAACATGTGAGCAGGTTTAGACTTCCCTCCAACAAATCCGCTACTCTTAATGACAGATTCCTCCACAAATAGTTCAGAATGTGTTCTCTCCATCAGCCTCTCAACTCAAACAAGGCCAGTTAATCCCATGAGTACCTACACTCCAATGCTGTGCTCCACCACAGAAGTGAAGGTTAATTCCATGAGAAATATGACACTGCTATCAGCAGAATCTTTAAGTAGAACATCTTTACCTATGGGGAATTTCATCATGGACCATGAGACATGACCCTCCTGCTTCAGACATTGTGGCTTAGGAAAGATAAATAAAAGTTTTGTTACCACCATAAACTTTTGGTAACTAGCAACTTCTTTCAAAACAAACAATGCACCAGGTATCGTGGGGACATCCACAATCAGGACATTAGCACCGGCTTGAACTGAGGTAGCTATGACTCTCTGAACAGCATTCTTAATGCACACAGCTACCACAGCATTGACATCATTCTCTGGCAGGCACAGGGTTTCAATGCTACCCTCAAATTTATTTCATTCAAGCAGAAATGCCACCCTCACTTCAACGTCAGCCATGCTGCTCACCTAGATATAAACCAACAATTTGTTGACTGATTAAACAGGTACTATTTGGCCTTCCCACACAGTGCAGTAGTGAAATGGAACATACTTGAACACACCATCTATGATGCTGCCTTCTCAATGTTTGGGAAATGAGCAGGAAAATGCTAGCTGGCTTGGGGATAACATCACTGTGATGGAACTTGCAACTGAAATCAAGTGATACTCTTTCACTAATTACAAGAGAGAAGATTCTGCACTAAGAATTGTTCAAAGTAAGCTCCAGCAGGCTGCTAGGCCAATGACTACCTTTTCCAACTCTGTCAGACTACCCAGATGTCCTGTGACATCCGAATGTTGCAGCATGTATGATGGCATCATAAAGGTACATCAGCAAAGAGAAAGAATCAATTGACAACAAAAGCAGGGGAGTTTTTATCATCTGCAAGAAATAGTTGGAGAAATAAGTAGAACATGCCTTGAGTTGTACTCTAGGGAGAATACTCTCTCTGAGGAAACTTGAGACACCATAGAAAGCCTGCCTGTCATAGCAGGTCTGTGTATCAAAACCACAGGGGAGCATAGCAAAGCTATTGACTCACTTGCCATGGACGAAGCTCAGGAGCCCAGCACTCCTGCAGTATCTACATGAACTTCTTTGAGATGAAGGGGGCAGTCTCCCAGGGTAAGCATAATGCAAAGATTGCAATGGTGTACAAGGACAAGGGTGGACACAGCCATTGCAACATAAGGGTATATCTCCCAGAGAGCATCATAGGAGAAATATTTGTTTATGTTATCTTATTAATAAGTGGTCATGGCTGAATACGTCTACCCTGAGCTCCAGTATGGTTTCAGGAAAGATCTTCTCAGTCCAGCAGCTGCAAGAGAACAAATGAGACCAATCTATTTCACCTACATTGAGCTCACGAAGGCATTTGACCTGTGAGCAGAGGCAGTCTAGTTAAGCTGCTGGAGAAAATTAGCTGCCCACTGAAGCTGGTTAACATGATCTCTTTCCATGACAACATGATGTCGGCTATGACAGAGCAGCATTCAAACCCATTGAGATTAGCCGTGAGGCCAAGCAGGATCAAGTCCAATTGAGAACCAACTGTTTAGAAACTTGATTACAAGAAAGCTCACTATTGCTGAGAATCCTCTTAAAGCATTGACTTCCTTCCGGAAACGAGACCTGCCTCGCGGGAGACTGGAGATCATAAACCAGAACCTAAGTTACCCATAATTTGTACAGCCTTTGCCTTAAACCAATCTTTGTGGTGTGAGTGTGCATATAGGAACAGGTGTGTGAGACATCGCATTTTAAATTCAGGTTAAGTGTGTGAGAAAAAATAATTGTTCTTTTTAACTCACAAAAGCTTGCTGCTGGAATTATTTAATTGGGATACACACAACAAAGTTAGGAAAATGGACACCTCTCTTGTACAAAACATGCCGATCATGGACAGTAAAGGGAACCCATATATTCTGTCCTTGACAATAGGAAGTGGCCATATGGCCCATCGGAAAAGTGTTGGTGCTGTCCCTTCACCTGGAGCTATTTGCTCTAATCCCATTACCCTGCACCTTCCCAGGATACATTCTGAAAGTCCTTGCATTAGAAAGATCCCACATGCAGTTAGCACAAGTTGTTATTCATTATTTCTAAAGGACCTGGTTGCATGAGGGGATGGAGGGAAGACAAAGTGGGAAACAAATTGCACCGAGTGGTCAGCTCCAGACGCCCATCCCACCCTCCCCCACCTAGCAGCTGCTTCACACATCAAGCAGACAATGATCCCAGGGATGCCCCTGTTTATATTTTTTCAGGATAGTCGGAGGACAGGAACAAAGCCACTTCCCCATTACAGATAATTTGGGATGGAAGTTTATAGCAGCTCTGGGGTAAACAGTTCCAATCCTAAAGGATTAACTGGGATTTATGGGTACAGCTTGTTTGTGGTTAAAGTCAAAGATCTTTAAATTAACACGTCCCACCGACTGATGGAAACATCTGCTAAACACCAATTGTCATGGAGGTGCTGACATTTGTCCTGACACCTGGCCACAGGGTCAAGCCATTAACAAATGTTGCTGCTGCTGGTTAGAAGCATTACCTTCTTGGCTGTTAATGGGGGCTGGGGAGCGGCTGCAAAGTCCGCAGTTTGATCATTGCAGCCTACATTTTATAAAAACGAGTGCAGAGTTGAGTGTATTTATTGTAGAAACTTTAGATCTCTCTGGTCTCCACAGTAACAAGGACAATGTGCATTTCTGTCACGCCTCCGATGAATAAAAATGTTCCGAGGCATTTCAAAGGGCGGAGAGAAAGAGCAGAAAGCATTCCTTTGTGGGAGGGAGGTGACTGAAAGATTGATGGGGAGATGGGCCTTGGGAAGGCTTTGAAGTGTGGATGGGGATGCGAGGGCCTGTGGAGAGAGTCCCAAAGAGCAGGCCTAAGGTGGTCAGGGGGGCTCTGTCTCTGGCAAGCAATACCTGGAGCCACAGCAAGGAGGTGGATGTGTCTCTGGAGTTAATTCAATGCTCTGGCAGTGCTGGTGAAGGAGGCTCTGTGGTTGGGGATGGTGGGCTGGGGGTTGGGGGGAGGCCATGGGTTTCACTACTGGGAGATTTCATCAGCAATGCAATCTGCTTCTTGTGGCCCTGTGAGAGGGAAGGCTGAAATTATGGTTGCCAAAACATGCAGCATTTCCTTCAGCCACACTGATTTATTTGGATCTGGAAATCTGTGATGAGTTGCAGGCCTGCCTGATACTGACAGCCGCTCTAAACAGCCTCTCCTTTCAGCCCCTCCAATTCTACAGTCAAGTTCATTTAAGAGCCAATTTTCTGGGTACAAACACATATTGAGAGATTACAGGAGTGTTAGCCTCCACTCTAAGCAATGGAGCAATGTCCCACTCCAAGGTCCAAGCAGGGATTGAATGAATTTGGATGAATTAGTGAGAATGGATGAGTATGAGAAGTGGAATTTGTTAAAGTGCTGGTCAGCACAATTGAGTATCACATCATATGGAAATTGCCCAAGGCTATTGGTGTAAGTGAGTTCTTTTATATCCTCTTGTTGAGTGATGGGTGCTGCTGTTGAGGGGATCTCTGAATTGGGTGGCAGATCTGTAGGATCAGTAAGTGGCCATCAGTAAGTTACTCTGGCCATGCAGTATCCCCTCTGGAGAACAGTGTTATTTCTGTGTAATGCCAGAGAGGCACAGTGTGATAAACCACTGCCTCCAGCAACACCACGGCCTTCAAGCTGCCATCTTGTTTGCACAATCAGGTCCACTTGTATGTGTTTGGAGAGGTCTGTGGTTACATTTTGGGCATTTTATTGTCACTCGAATTCCACCCAGAGAGAGTCAACACAAACAGAGCCACTTCCCTTCCAATCTGTCATTGCCTTTTCTCTCTTTTGCCACCTCCTGTGCTATTTTTCAGCCTTGCCTGGGCACGATTCCTATCATAACACAACGCCAGAGGACAGAGCAGTGTGTTCGAATCACTGCAGGACATTCATACAACAGCTTAAAGGTGAAGTCAGCATAGCAGTCAAATGTTGGAACAAAGAGCTTGCATTTACGTAGTATTGTTCACAGTTAATGAAGTACTTCTGAAATATAATCACCATTTTGATGTATAACACAGTCTTGTTGAGATAAATGTTCAGACAAGCTGTTTTAGTGATGTTGGTTAAGGGATTAATAATGGTAGAGATTCTCCTGCTTTTCTCCTGCACTGTCACGGATAAGGCAGATGAGGCCTTGGCATCTAAGATGACACATCTGACAATGGAGCACTCCTTCAGTACTGCACTGAAGTATCAGCCTAGATTAGGTGATAATCTAACCTGGATGATAATGGGTGGGATTTTCCAGCCTCTCCCACTGGCAGGATCTTCTGCTTAGCCAAAGTCAACTCCTCATTGCCCAACAGCAGGGTGGGCAAGCCACGTGAAAGCCCACACACTTTGGTAGGACTGGAAGATCCCGGTCAGAGGCCAGTGGCTCGCTGTATCCACCACAGATGTCTGAGACATACAGAAAAGTGGAACGAAGCATCTTACCAGTTCATTTCCTTCTTTGAGTTTTCCTGTTGTTAACACAGCCTTCATCTTCACAAAATCACTCCTCATGATCTCCCTTTTGGCATCAGCATCACAATCTTCTGTTAGTACTGTGCTAAATAACAAACACATGCCCTTGTTTCAGTGTGGCACCATCCGCTTCAATTTTCATTCTAGAATCATAGAATCCTGCAGTGTAGAAGGAGGCCACTCAGCCCATCAAGTCTGCACCGACCACAATCCCACCCAGGCCCCATCTCCATAATCCCATGCATTTAACATAGCTAGTCCCCTGATATGAAGGGGCAATTTAGCATAGCCAATCCACCTAACCCTAATCATAGCTGGGAAATTGTTCCACATTCAGTTTGGATGCCTAGAGACTGACATCCAATAACAACACCAACATTTATTTACACAGCAACTTTAACAGAATGGAAAGTCCCAAGGTGCTTCACAGGAGGATTATAAATCGACATGTGACACCAGCCAGGTCAGGTGAGCAAACTTTTGATCAAAGGTGGAGGTCTGAAAGGGGAAAAGTGAGGTGGAGAAGTGAAGAAAACTTGGCAATTGAAGCTACATCCACCAATGATAGAACAACTTGGGACGTACAAGAAGCCAGAATGTGAGGAATGCAGGTATGTGGGAGGGTTGTGGGTTTGGAGGAGATTCGAGAAGGATGAGGCCATGGAGGGGTTTGATAACAGGGATGAGAAGTTTAAAATCACAATGCAGGGAGTCAGTGTAGGTCAGCACACATAGAGGAGACAGGGCGTGCTGCAAGTTCAGACCAAAGATGTGCTGGTTAGGTTGATTGGCCTTGCTAAAAAATTGCCCTTAGTGTCCGGGTTTGCATAGGTCAGAGGGATTAGTGGGTAAATATGTAGGGATGTGGGGATAGGGCCTGAGTGGGATTGTGGTCAGTTTAGACTCAATGGGCCGATGGCCTCTTTCTATACTGTAGCCTTTCTATGAATAGCTGGGTTTTGGATGACTTCAAATTTACGGAGAGTAGAAGAAAATGGGAGGCCTGCCACGAGGGCACTGGAATAGCCAAATCTGGAAACAATGAAGGCATAGGTGAAGCAGCGGATGAGCTAAGGCAGGGGAGAAATTCAGAGATATTAGCGAATACCCCCTCTCACACAGTGTCCCACAGGCTGAAAAGAACCCTTCCCAAAGACCCCTCCATAACAAGGCCATTCACTCTAACCCCCAATCTGAGGCCCATTTCCACCATGCTGGTCCAGGGCCTGCTGCCGTAGCAGCAGTGGCCATCACTCCTGGTGACCACCCTCTCCCTTCCTTGGCCAGTAGCGCTTGTTGGGTACTGGGGGAGTGGGTGTGGGGAGGAGTGGTTGGGGTATCTTCACCTTTGAGGGCACAGAAGCTCTGACAGGCAATCAAGGGCCATGAAATCCCTTCTGAAAATTGCCTTGGTGGAGTTGCTCCCAGATTTCTAGTCAGTATTCCGAGCCCTGTGGCCCTCAAATTGATTCCATTAACTCTGTTTCTTTATCTATTGTTGCTGCCAGACCTATTGAGTATTTTCAGCATTTTCTGTGGCTAATCAAAGCTGCCCTGTAATATAAAGGGGCAGATAGCAAACATCTAAAGGCAGATATATTCACATCCCTGGAGCCTGGTTTGTTCGGAGCCACTTCCTTATGAAAAAAGCATTGATCTGACGCTGCTAATATGGCAGCTGGTGAGGAGAAATCATTAACAGATCTGAAATCCCCTCCGGTGGAGTGTAACAGAGCCAGGCTTTTGTATGTGTGTATGAGCAGAGAGGTACACCACCCCTGCCTCTCTCTCCTTTAATCGTCAATTGGCCAGCATTTATTAAAGGGATAGTGTGGGAAAAAGTATCTGACAAACCTTTTTTTCTTTGTTAAGTGGGCAGGTGGAAGCAGAAGAGCTGTTTGTCGGGACCGCAATTACATTGTGATCATTACACTGGAAGGTGATGATAGTAAAGCGATTTGCAAGTTCTTCATGATTCTGTAACTGTTTTTTTATCATCAGGCAATGAAAACCCAGAACTACACAAACAATAATAGACAGGGAAAACCCTCCTGATCCATTCAACCTGCTCCTAAATAACCAGGAAACCTCGTGTATCCCAATGAATACACTCACTCCACTCCACCTTAATGGCAGCTTCTCTCTTGACAGAAAGCAGTTAAAAGTTCATTGTGATTAAAAAAATTAACAAAATAAACTCCCTGATTCACTTAGGCAATCCAAACTTGTCCAAAAGACCACTCCGATCTTGTATAAAACTAAATTAATAGGCTTATCTTTGAGTGAATTGTTCTACAAAATGCATCAATGTTCACTCTAGCTCTTGCATCACAGCACTGAGTAAGAATCTTTAGAAATCTAGACCAGCTAGATTATAGGATTTCATAGTACACCTTAAAAACAGGTGGTTTAGCTAAAGTAACAAATGCTAGTCTTTGTGTTCCACATGAGCCTCCCTCCAACCTTCTTCACCTCACCCGAGCAGTATAACTTTCAATCTCTTTGCCCCTCCTGTCTAAGCCTAGTGTTCCCACAAATGTATCCACACTATTCATCTCAACCATCCCTTGTAGGAGTGAGTTCAATACACTAAACTGCTTGGAGATTTTTCCTAAATTCTATGTCAGATTTAGAGCATAGAACAATACAGCACAGAAACAGGCTCTTCAGCCCATGATGTTGTGTCAAACATGTTGCCAAATTAAACTAATCCCTTCTGCTTGCCCTTGGTCCATATCTCTCTATTCCTTGCATATTCATGTGCTTATCTAAAAGTCCCTTTAAACACCCCTTTTATCTGCCTGCACCACCATTGCTGGCAGTACGTTCCAGACACCCAAGACTCTTTGTGTGAAAAACTTGTCCCTCGCATCTCCTTTGAACTTTCTCCCTCTCACCTTAAGTGCATGCTCCCTAGTATCAGACATTTCAACTCTGGGAGAAAGATTCTGACTGTCAATCCTATCTATGTCTCATAATTTTATGGACTTCTATCAGCTCTTACCTCAGCCTCCGCCGCTCCAGAGAAAACAACCCTCATTTGTCCAGCATCTCCTTATAGCTCATACCCTCTAATCCAGGCAGCACCCTAGTAAACTTCTTCTGCATCCTTTCCAAAGCCTCTACACCCTTCCAGTAGTGTGGTGACCCAAACTGAATGCATTACTCTAAGTGCGGCCTAACCAAAGTTTTATAAAGCTGCAATATGACATCTTCACTCTTGTACTCAATGCCCCAACCAATACTGGCAAGCATGCCATATGCTTTCTTTACCACCCCATATACGAATGTAGAATTATTGACTTGAACCCCAAGATCCCATTGTACATCAATGCTGTTCAGTGTCCTGCCATTAACTGTATACTTACCCTTAACATTTGATGTCCCAAAGTAAAGCATTCATACTTATCCGGATTAAACACCATCTGCCATTTCTCCACCCTATTGGCAGCTGATTTATATCCTGCTGTATCCTTTGACAACCTTCTACATTATCCACAACTCCATTTATCTTTGTGTTGTATGCAAGTTTATTAACCCATCCATCTACGTTTTCATCCAAGTCATTTGTTATATATATACCACAAATGGCAGAGTTCCCAATATGGTTCCCTGTGGAACACCACTCATCATGGACCTCCAGCCCTTCCACCGTTACTCTCTGATCTCTATGGGCAAGCCAATTCTGAATCAAGGGACCAAGGCACCATGTTTCCCATGCATCTTAATCTTCGGGATGAGCCTACCATGAGGGAGCTTGTCAAAAGCCTTACTAAAATTCATGCACACAACATCCACTGCTCTAATCACCTTTATCACCTCCTCGAAAAAAACCAACCAAGTTAGTAAGACATGACCATTTATTAGTGGCTGTCTTATGCCATAATAATAAAGGAAAAACACTGAGTTCTGTTTGGAAATGTTGAACTTTAAATTGGACCTGTGAGTTTCTTTAACATGGACATGCAAGCTAAAGTTAGCTGAGGATATAAAGTCAGTCACTGGCTGGGGTGTTGGTGGGTGATACTCGAGAGACAATGGAACCCCACCCTGTTTCCAGACAAAGATACTTCTAAAGCATACAGAAACTAATTGCCATCTACAATGGAGACAATAGACATAATGGGAGATGAGTTTCATCTCAACAAGAAATATCTTGTGCGTGATGTCCCAGGTGGATTTCTGGATTTCGACCTTCGAAGAATATACGAAGATGGGGATAAAGCCAGCTGAAATGCTGGCTCAGGTATGTGCGTATGCATGTGACCCTGAGCTGGGGTTTCAGAGTGTGTGACACTTAAGCAAAGGGGCAAACCAGTAGCAGCACCCCTGCAAAAGCTATTTGCAGGTATCTCACTCTCTGATTGTCAAAGTAAGGCAAGTCAGCAAAGTCACAGCTAAAATGGGAACAGGGGGATTTCTCTGCCGAATTGCAGAACACCAGAATCGCGAATCCGACTACTGACCTGCTGAAATCAGCACAGTAAGAAGTCTCACAACACCAGCTTAAAGTCCAACAGATTTATTTGGTAGTAAATGCCACTGGCTTTCGGGGCTACAAAGAACAAAGAACAAAGAACAACACAGCATGGGAAACAAGCCCTTCGGCCCAACGAGCCCACGCCGCCATCTTAACAATGTATTTTTCCTACACCTCCCTTGACCTGTGTCTATACTTATGGTACCCCCATTGGAAACCAGATTCAGGGGAGAATAGTTTAGGGACAATTTGTTACACCAATCAGCCTAAGAGCACATCTTTGGGGTGTGGGAGGAAACCGGAGCACCCGGAGGAAACCCACGCAACAACAGGGAGAATGCGCAAACTCCCACTGACACTGGCCCAAATCCATGTATCTGCACTGCAAACAGTGATAGTCACTGAGCCGTTGTGGTGTCCATCTGCTGGTCCAGTTTTAAGCACACACAACGACGCGAAGTACTAGGCCACTCTCGAAACATCCAAGAACAGCCCACGCACGACCCACCGTGTGCATGCCCCTCGTTAGAGAACAAGGTGGACTGACGCACCTGCGGAGTAAAAGAGACAAAACATCAACACGTAGCATTAGATTTACAGTAATGTCCCGAGGCTCTGACCCTTTTTAAAACAGTCTCCTATAACCCTCCATCCCTGTTTCGCTCATGTGCCTATCTAAGTAAACCTTAAACATGTCCAGCGTGCCTGCCTCCACCACCTTACTTGGTAGTGCATTCCATACCCCCACGACCCTCTGTGTGAAAAACCTCCCTCTAGCATCCAAATTATACTTCTCCCCCCTCACCCTAAGCTCGTGGCCCCTCGTGATATTTGTCTCCAATCTAGGAAAAAGCCTGCCACTGTTTATTCTATCTATACCTTTCATTATTTTATACACCTCTATCAGATCCCCCCTTAATCTCCGTCTTTCTAAGGAAAAGAGCCCCAGTTTACCCAATCTTACCTCATAACCCAGTCCTTCCATACCAGGCAGCATCCTGGTAAACCTCCTCTGCACTCTCTCCAGAGTCTCCACGTCCTTCTGGTAGTAAGGTGACCAGAACTGGACGCAGTACTCCAAATGTGGTCTAACCAACGTTCTGTACAACTGTAGCATTAGACGCCAGCTCTTACACTCTATACCCCTTCCTATAAAGGCTAGCATACCGTAAGCTTTCTTCGCAACCTTCTCGACCTGAGTTGCCACCTTCAGAGACTTGTGCACTTGCACTCCCAGGTCCCTCTGCATTTCTATACTCTTAATAGGTCTACCCTTTATCATGTAACTCCTCCCTACATTTTTCCTTCCAAAATGCATCACCTCACATTTATCAGGATTAAATTCCATCTGCCATTTCTCTGCCCAATATACCAGCCTATCTATATCCTGCTGTGTCACCTGACACTCCTCCTCACTATCCGCCAATCCTGCCATCTTTGTGTTATCTGCAAACTTGCTGATCACAGCACGTACGCCCTCTTCCAAGTCATTTATATATATTACAAATAGAAGAGGTCCCAGTACTGAGCCCTGCGGCACACCACTGGTGACAGACCTCCAGCTAGAAAAGGACCCTTCCACTACTACTCTCTGTCTCCTGTTGCCTAGCCAGTTTTCAATCCATCTAGATACCTGCCTCTGTATCCCATGAGCCTTAACCTTTTCTACCAGCCACCGTGAGGGACTTTGTCAAATTCCTTACTGAAATCCATATAGAGGACATCAACGGCTCGTCCTTCGTCAACCGTCTGCCCCTTCGTCAGGTGAGTGGGAGTTCTGATCATGAATAGGGCATATAAAGTCACACACAGTTTATAGAATACTGATTAGAATGTGAGTCTTTACAGCTAATCAATTCTTAAAGGTGCAGACAATATGAGTGCAGATAGCATTAAGCATAGGTTAAAGAGATGTGTATTGTCTCCAGAAAGGTCAGTAAGTAAGATGTTGCAAGCCCAGGCAAGTCATGGGGGTTACAGATAGTGTGACATGAACCCAAGATTCATGCCTTTATTAGTTAATATATTAATTCTTTCTTTAAGCCATGGGTGGCACGGTGGTTAGCAGGGTCTTAGGTGACTATGTGGAATTTGCATGTTCTCCCCATGTCTATGTGGGTTTCCTCTGGGTTCTCCAGTTTCCCCCCAGACTCCAAAGATGTGCAGGTTAGGTTGATTGGCCATGCTAAATTGACCCTTAGTATCAGGGGGATTAGCAGGGTAAATATGTGGGCTTATGGGGATAGGGCCTGGGTGGCATTGTTGCCGGTGCAGGCTCAATGGGCTGAATGGTTTCCTTCTTCATGATAGGAATTCTGTGACTCAAGAAATCCTGGTTAATTTGGTTCCTTTTAAAACATGAATATTGGAACTGGGAAAAGGTATCCATGGAGCAAGGGATCCTTTCAGGTTAAACTTGTTGCAACCAGCAGAGGGTTTTGAATAAAGAAAGGGAGCCAGTTCGTCCCTCCTCACCCAGGGCATAACAATTTTGTGAGCTCCCAGCTGGAGAGTAACAAATTGAAGGACCTCGCTCGGGTTAACAAATTTTAGGGCTGGCATAGTGGTTAGCACTGCTACCTCACAGTGCCAGGGATCCAGGTTTGATTCCGGCCTCGGGTCACTGTATGTGTGGAGACTGTATGTGCTCCCCATGTCTGCGTGAGTTTCCTCCGAGTGCTCCGGTTTCCTCCCATACTTCAAAGATGTGCGGGTTAGGTTGATTGTTTAATAGCCCCCTCGTGTCAGGCGTCTAGCTAGGGTAAATGTACGGGGTTATGGGGATAAGGCCTGAGTGGGATTATGGTCAGTGCAGACTTGATGGGCCGAATGGCTTCCTTCTGCTCTGTAGGATTCTATGAATCTCACCTGAGGATCGGTTGTAAATTTATTTATGATTCCTAGGTCTAGTCTCCTCTAAGAGTAAAAACATATTCTCTGTATGGGAGTTACAGGGATAGGGCATGGGAGGTGACTTGGGTAAGATGCTCTTTTGGAGAATGGGTACAGAGATGATGTTCTGAATGGCTTCCTTCTGCATTGTAGGGGTCCTATGGAAGGAAGAACATTTCTGTGGTAACATGGTCGGGAAAGTGGGGAAGGGAACAGGCTCATTTTAAAATTTACACTCAAAGGAAGTCAAGTCTTGGAGAAATACAATAAACCTTCAGTATTTTGGAAGCTTGATCTGAAGCCTGATCCTACACATGAAAGCTTGATGTCGGAAACTGGGCAAAGCTGTTAAACTCTGATGGCTGCCTTTGCTTCAGGATCGCTCAGTATTTGGCACATTGGGTGGTCTGTGGGAAAATAGAGAATTGAAGACAAACACTCTGTGGGTTTTTCAACTAAAATGACCCTTTCATCTTTTTTTTCAGACCACTAACTCTTCAACTCTGAACGCAAACAGGCGAGAAATAACTTTGCAATGAGGGCAGCCAGCAATCCAGGGGAACGATCGCTGGCACAGACTGTGGGCTTTATTGTCCTTTATGTATATGAGGTTATAAAGATGATGAGGCCTGTTTCCATTAGCTGATAGCGAATAAGGTGACAAGACAGTGGGGTGGGGTGGGGGAACAGTTGCTTCAATTACCGTCAGCCTATTACTTGATATAAATATGGTCATTTGGGCATTGAAATAGTGCTTTGTTCACCCATTCAACACTGAAACACACTCAGTGCCACCATATACTTTAAGTTGAGGACATTTCGGGTATCTAACTCACCTACCCCACTGCGGGAAGGTCATAAAAGTGCACAAACAAGCAGCAGCAGGGAGAAGAGGCCGGAGGAGGGGAGCTGGCGAGACAGCTGGCTGCACTAGAGTGTCCAGGCCTGGATTCAATTCCTGTACTTGGAAGAGATCCAGTGTGTAAGGAGGCAACACCATACCATTGAACTATGTCACCTTCTGCAGCAGCAATAGCAGCTCACCCCCTGAGCATGTAAATCCATACTTATAACTCTCACAGAGATGGTGACCTTGAATTTCTATGTTCTAGATCATTCCATGCCGCACGGTGACCATGGCGATGTTAGTCAATCAGCTGTATGTGCTTACATCAATCAGGTGGTACACTGGCTGTCCATCAGAGGCACCAGTTTCAGCTACAAAGCAGAGACAGAGCATTGGGTTTGTTACTTGGATCGCAGGCTTCCTGCAGAGGCAGAATGTCAGTGAGTGCAGCAGGGGTAGTGTGTCTGGGGGCGAGTAATTTGGAAGGAGTCCAATGGGTAACAAAAGGAGTCCAAATCTTGAAACGGAATGTATGGGGTTCATTGGCAAAATCATTAGAATGTGGACTACATGACGGTGAGGCTAAATAGTGTACCGGGCGAAGTGTACTGAAGATCAACTTAACAAATTAATGGTTGGTAATAAAGGTGGTCAAGAAGGGGCTTGAGCCTACAGTGTCTATGCTGTACACCTGCTGTGAGGATTAGTGTATTCACACCAGCCATTCTCCTGTTGGAGGAAAGCATGTGGAGATTGGGCTGGCTCACTCTCCCAGATGCAGAATGTCACATGATTCCAATATCACATGGATCCAAGTTGTGAAGGAACGTGATGGGGACAAGGACACCATGGAATATAGGAAGGGAAGCAGACAATTTAAAAATAAGTGGACTTCCTAGTGCCTCACGTTGCTCCTTATCAAAACCAGAAAATGAGCTGCCCTTTGATAGACATAGTTCTGTCTTCAAATCACACAGTGTGAGTTTGGATAAGGATGTGTGCAGGATCAAACAGTAGCAAGGTGGAGGTATCCACACATACTTAGCAAAAAATACAGCATTATTCTGCCGAGCTCAAAATATAAAGTGTGGCAGCAAAATAATGTCTGCCTTGTTAAATAATCTCTACAAAACTACCCTGGCCCCACATCTGGAAGATATTTAGCCCAAAGTAGCTGCATAGACTCATTGTGAAAGAGCATTTGCATTTAATTTTGAAAGAAACCACTCAGGGGATGGGCTCCACATTAAGTGCACAGATAAAACAGGAAAGAGCACTCAACACTAATTGCAGATTAGGCCGTTGGGTCTTTTTAAGGCTGTGTTGAAGAAAATCAGCCATCCTGTGGACAGGGAAAGAGCAGTAAAACTCAATCCATCAGACTTGTGACGAACAGCACGGCTAGATCAAGAGGTCAGACACTTCCTGTCTCTGGTATTGGAGTGGACAAATCCTCCATTAAATCTGAAAAACATAACAGATTTTACACCCAGTGAAGGTGCAGGCTTGGCGTACATTCTGACCCAAATGCCATTTATGGATTCATTTGCAAGACAACCTCAATGCGTTTTATGGAGCACCCACACCATCCAAAGCAGGAAGTCCCAACTCTGCTTCCTGGTCTGCACTGTAGCTGCTCACAGTCAATGTAATGATGGAATGCTGTAACTGTCTCCGTTCTCCCTGGTTAGGAGAGACAGAAAGCAGTGAGTTTTCCCATCCCTGATTGCTATCCAGCGATCCCTGTTAGAAACATTAGCTAGCTTCAGAAAATGTGGAAAACTGATCACTAGCCAAAGGAAGTGTGGTATGGAAATTTTCAACATGGCTTTGTGTAACAATTTACAGAACAGTAACATTGAAACTGACATAATTGGTTGAACAAGGAACTTGATCTTGGTACACAGAAACCTAGAAGATAAGAGCAAGAAGAGGCCATTCAGCCCTTCGAGCCTGCTCCGCCATTCATCATGATCATGACTGATTGTCCAACTCAATAGCCTAATTCTACCTTCTTCCCATAACATTTGATCCCATTCGCCCCAAGTACTATATCGGCTTCTTGAATATACTCAATGTTTTGGCATCAACTGAATTCCACAGGCTCACTGCCCTTTGAGCGAAGAAATGTCTCCTCATCTCCATCCTAAATGGTTTACCCTGAATCCTCAGATTGCGATCCCTGGTTCTGAACACCCCGCCATCGGAAACATCCTCCATGCATCTACTCTGTCTAGTCTTGTTAGAATTTTATAAGTTTCCAGTGAAAACAATCCTACCTAGTCAACCTCTCCTCATACATCAGTCCCACCATCCCTGGAATCAGCCTGGTAAACCTTCGCTGCACTCCCTCGAGAGCAAGAACAACCTTCCTCAGAAAAGGAGACCAAAACTATGTTACGCTCAAAGTAAGAGTATTTCAATGAATGTAATTATTATGGAACGGCATATTCTTCTTCCTTTCGGATGAGGGATGTTGGTATTGAGAAGGGAAACCTTTTGTTTTGGGCTGTGGGCACACAGTGCTAGCATCAAGTTTTCAGGTCAAGTATCACAGTCAAACAGAGTAATGTTCACTTTGCATAATCTCAGCAATGTCCTTCATTTCCTTCCTCAGATATACATTGACATTTTCAATTGATTATCATCTGAGGACCAAGTGAAATTGGTCTTTAAGCCCGTTCACAGTGAATTATGGTGTTGCTAAGTTTCCAGTAGACACAACTGCTCCAACGTATTCCTGGACAACCTCACATCTCTGTGAAGCTGGTGGCTCCTATAACTCCGCTGGAAATGACCCACACTCACACTGAGGCTCTTTCACACTTTGTTCCTGTGCTGGCTAACCTACATTGACTCCTGGTTAAGCCCAGCTGCAATTTTAAAATTCTCATCCTTGCTTTCAGATTCCCCCAGGGCCTCACTCTGTGACCTCCTCCAGACCTACAACTTTCCAAGCTATCTGTCCTCCAACAGTTGGGGCCTTTCTCATATCTGATTTTACTTTCTCCACTATTGGTACCTGTGCCCTCAGTTGCTCAGGATCTAAGGAGTGGAAATCCCTTCATTAACCCTTCTGCCTCTCTCAATCCTTTATCTTCAAAAAATGCTCCCTAAAACCAAACTCTTTGATGGAGCTTTTAGTCTTATTTGACTAATGCCATCCAAACATCCAACAGTCCTTTATGCTTGACAGGGAGAGGTTAGTGTACCCCATCATTTTGAGCTGGATATGAGCTTGAGGATCTTGCTGTAGATGCTGAATTTGGACACATATACACTGTGTCCTGGTTACATCTTTGAGAGGATGATGTGTCTCACTGGATTCCTATATTAAACTTCCACTTGCAGAATTTGGTTTTGACTGCAGTCAGAGTGATGTATAGTTCTACCTATACGATCCCATATAAAGAACAAAGAACAAAAACAGCCCGGGAAACAGGCCCTTTGGCCCAATGATCTCGCGCCACCATTTTAACATTACCAGTGCCCCCCCCACCCACGCCCTCATCTATGCTTATGGCATTCCACATTGAGGGAAAACTGTCTGAATCTCACTGAAGGATTCCACAAAACTCCAGGCATGTAAACAGATCTTTTGAAATATCTCATTATTTCAAATTCCAGTCCTGGTATCTATATTTCTGTTTTCAGCGGTCAAATGGACGGGTGTCCCAACAAGCAGCTCTGAGTCCCTGGCTACCTCGCCCTTGAAACCTCGGCTTAAGTTTCTTATTAGCTGGTTTGGCGTGATTACAACATTCTGGGATACACTATCTTCATTATATACCCAATATCCAGCTGATCAGAAATCAGAATTGCCTGAAAATGGAACATTTTTCTCTCAGGTGATCTGCACACTACTCCTGGAACAGAATAAGCGATGGGAGTAAAAGAGGCACTCTCAAACTAATCGCAGAGGGCAGACTCAGTCAGAGTTGTGCACTCACAGGATCTGTGTATATTGCTGTGCTTTAAGACCTGCCCTGCCCAGGGCCCTCCCTAAGGTCTGGATACAGAGTTGCAGGTTTCATCAATGACGAGTTGAAAATCCAGGAAAACCCAAAATCTGGCACTTTCTTGGTCCCGAGGAAGTCAGACTTTGGACATCAGACAGGAGCATAAAACTTTTTCTGTTACATTCCCCTGATTACAAAGCTCTCTGTTTTAGCACTTCCTCATCTCCATACACCTTCCTCAATGAGGAACTCTTGTTTCTAACATGCTTTGTTAAATTCCACCCTCATTATAATGTTCTCAGGTATAACACTGTCCTCATACACTACCCTCCCTTGTCATAGAGTTCTCAGTGATTACTCATTCTGCCACACCAGTCGTTTAGAGAAAGTTTACAGCACTGCATCAACAGTGATCGCTACCTGATTCTACGCAAAGACAGCTTGGATTTCCTGCCCTTCTTTCTCAATAATTCCATTCAGGAATGACTGGGTGGATTGATGAAACAAAGACCTTTCCTTACCCTTGTAAAAGTTCCCTTTCCTTCTTTATTAGGGGGCTGTTTTGCCATTTGTCTGTTAAACCTGAGGACAATACATCTGTGTCTCTAACCAATAAATGCTCATTTCCTCTACTGATGTGTCATTAGGGTTCGCCTTTCACAGTCACAGTTAATGGAAACTTTTAAAGAGCCCTGTGTCATAAAGACAGCTCAACTAAACTCCTGTTAGTGAAAGAATCTTCATCCTTAGTACTCTTTATTGACTTTAACATCCAGTTTTCTCTCTTCTCCTCCTGAAGATTGTCAATCATTGCTGGCAGCTTTCTGCTACCAGCTTCCGGGGGCAATTCCCCATGTGGGAATCCAGATGATGTTTATCTAGGGAGGATATCACATCTGGCCAATGTAATTCCTCCCTTCGATGCAGTTTGCAACAGGAATCACTGGACAGCACCACAAGTTGGAATATTGACTCATGCTTTCTCCCCATTGCCCAGATCCACCGATCCTTTTGATTTTCTTTTGATTTGATAGAATTTATTATTTTCACAAAGATGAGTATACGGTGAAAAGTATTGGTTTTTGCTCACTATACAGACAAAGCATACTGTTCATAGAGAAGGAAAGGAGAAAATGCATAATGTAGTGTTATAGTCAAAGCTAGGGTGTAGAGAAAGATCCAATTAATGCGAGGTAGGTCCATTCAAAAGCCTGATTAGTAGCAGGGAGGAAGCTGTTCATGCGTCAGTTGGTACGTGACCTCAGACTCTTGCATCTTTTTGCTGACAGAAGAAGGTGGCAGAGTGTATTTGGGGATTTGGAAGTATAAGCCACCTCAGTGCTTTAGTGCTTGATACATTGATTCCAAAATGGTGGCTGTAAGGCAACATGTCAGTGATACTAATACAAGAAGAGACTCATATGTTTCTAGAATTTTGTTAAAGCACAAAAAACCCACTGGACCTAAATGATCCTTGTCATTTTTCCCCATGAAAACTATTTGTCAAATTCTATTCTACCCATTCCCATTCCATTTTCAGGCAATGTCAAATCCCCTTTTTCA
>NC_137346.1:35205680-35363180 GCF_965287045.1 Carcharhinus amblyrhynchos
CAGCCATGTACTGAGTAACAATCCATCAGTCCCCAGCCATATGGAGAGCAGCAAAAAATACACTCCAGTCTAAAGTGTGATAATTTCTAACAGAACAGAGAGTGACAAGATTAATCATTTCTGTTATCCTGTTCAAACTGAAGTTAAAGCAAGCAAAAATGAGACAAGCAGAAGCAGCAGTCTTTGTTCTCTCAAACTCAACAGAGCTTCCTTTGATGTTGGTATTGCTGTGATTCTTCCATTATTGTACAGAGCTGTGCAGAAAACTGTCATGGAGGTTTGTTTAAATGAAAGGCATTTTCACAGTCAACAGTGTGGGGAAGGGAATGATTAAAAACATTGCAGTCTACTTGTAAAAATGTATCTGCCGACACTATTCTTTTTAAAAAAAACCACCCTTTTCCTAAAGTTGCAAAGCCAACATGCAGAATGGACGGGGTGAGCCCCTAATCCATCATCTTGCCCGCTTCAAAAACCAATTCAGATTCAAACTGAATCCAGTTCATGGTTGCCACCACAGAGGCACACAAGATCCAAGCTGACAAGAACAGGCACCTGATCTTGGGCAGGATCTTAGCCAAAAGGCCCTGAGGCTGAGAATATTTCAGCTCATTGCAAACAAGGATTCACCAAGTGGTAATCCTGAGTGGAATTCTGGCACCATTCCAATGAGTGAATCCCAGCGACAAGGAGAGAACGTCAGGCTCTCTCTTTGCCTTTGTTGGAGTGAATCGATAATGGAACAGTCCTGGGCTGAGATTTCTGGGACTGAATATGGCTGCCCTCAAACAGGCCCATTAGCCCAGATTCCTGCAGCAACATATGCAAGATGCTTCTTGTCCACCCAGTGGTGAAAGCACCAGCTATTGTCACGTAAAGGCATGTGCCCCTGATTTGTATTTTTAGTTGTCTGCCTTGGACTATTGTTGCTTCAACTGATAATACCCCATGAGCTAGCAAGGGGAAATCTCAACAGTGTTTGCCATTTTTCCTCGAAATGCTGCCAGTTTGCAATTACCAGGTGAAGGCAGTCGATGTTAGCTACCATTCTTCCTCTGGTTAGATGCTCTGTCAACTTACTGGCTTCAGCTCACAGATAAGGAATGGCCATTCAGGCAAGGCTGCTGGGGCCCAAAGAACCTGAGTTTCATCAAGAGTCAGTGCCTTGGGAGAGAAATCTGTGGGAAAATTCAAAAACGATATGAAAACATGAATCTTTCATTATTTCTTATCCATGGAACGAGCATTCTTGCCAGAATTCTCCAGCAGTTCATGACATCTCAGCCAGCGAGAATGGAGAATTTTTGGTGCCCAGCCAAATCTCCATTCGCTGCAGCGGGACTGGAGAATCCCAGCTGCGGGTGAGGTCGGAGAATCTGTGAATGCAGGTTTGTGAAGATACTCATTCAGAAGCCATGATCCAGACAGTTCACTGAGTCTGCACGGGGATACTTGTGGAGCTGCCCAGTTACAGTCAGAGTCAATCTTAAAGACTGTGAGCAGTGTGTTAAAGTCACATGAATAAACTAGTAGCAACAACAATACGCATTTTTACAACAATAGAAACATCCCTAAGTACTTCACAAGGGAGAAAAGGAGTAAAGTTTTTTCATTAGTGTCGCAAGTAGGCTTACATTAACACTGCAATTAAGTTACTGTGAAAATCTCCTAGTCACCAGACTCCGGTGCCTGTTTGGGTACATTGAGAGAGAATTTAGCATGGCCAATGCACCTAACCAGCACGTCTTTCAGACTATGGGAGGAAGCTGGAGCACCTGGAGGAAATCCATGCAGACATGGGGAGAACGTGCAGACTGCAGAGACAGTGACCCAAGCTGAGAATTGAATCCGGGTGGCTGGGTTAAGTGCTAGTCATTGTGCCACCTACAGGGGTTTTTCTGGGAGACTTGCAGGGAGGTGTCTGAACATTTGTCAGAGAAATGTGAGAAGTTTTTGAAAATTGTTTAAGAAAGTCAAAACCAGACAGGCTTTGGGGTGAGAATGCAGGAAGTCTAGCCTGGGTGGCTGAGGTTGAAACAGAGGGGGAATGTGAGGAATCCCAGGAGCCATGTTAAATTGCCTCTTTGTGTCCAAAGATGTGAAGGTTAGGTGGGTTTGGGGGTGGGGTATGGGGGGAGATGCTCAAATGTCCGACCTGATTCTTCATTTCCTGAAGAGCATAATGCAGAATTGAGACGTTACTATCACCATCTTCTTAACCTTTGATAACACTGGGTTGCTCTCGGTTCAAGCATAGATTCTGTTTCTTTGCCTGAATATTTCCACGCCCAACTGATAAGATTGAGAATCAGATTATTCAAAATAAAAATGTAGTTTTCTTTTATTAATATTCATTATTTGTAATTCAGACATTTAAAATTATTCACTCTACCGAATAAGAGACCATTTCCAAAATGATCAGCATTGTACAAATAGACAAGGAAAGCTGGTCATATCAGATAATGGTAAACTTTCAGTTGTTCTTTATCAGGGGGCCCTTCCTTCTCCAGGTACAGAGTATTGTTGGGATACTGTTTAGGAGCCACAGGCTGGTATGATGGAAATACCTCCCCAGTGTAGAATATGAACAGCATCAAACCTACAAAGCCATCCAAGGTTTGTCCATTCTATTCCAGTCCACAAGACTTAGGGAGATGTCCACATGATTCCTAATGAATATGTCAAAATCCCAATGCAAGGGTCCACCCTAGTTTCACCGCAGGTCAAGCACATCCCAGATGTACCATGGATCTCTCTCGCTGCGACACGTTTGGTAGTTTTGGACAGTCACCAAATCCCATTCCATCTTCAGGATATGGTTTGTAATCTTCCAGCCTCATTTTCTCTTTCCTCTGGCATTCTGGGATATGAGCTTGGCAGCTAATCTTGAGGAATACCAGAGGTAGCCCTGACACAGGTGGCGATCCGCTCCCTCTATAGGCTTTTCCCTAAACCCCTGCTCAGACAGAGAAGCCAGCAGCTTCTCAGTGATGTACCTTTTTTAAATGAGTAGGAATGTGTCATGCTGGTCTGGGAATTGGAGCAGTTTGATTAAATTTGTAGAGTAAATTCCGAAAGAGATATCCCTCATCTATGGCGGATTTTCCATTTGAAGACGGGGCTTAAAGGCAGTGTAATGAAATGTTCTCCCAGCGTTTGGCCCATGGGACTAGATATGTAACCATTGAGTTCATTCTTGTCATTCCATTCAACTGACCAATCACAGAAAGGATCCTTTTTCCAAGGCTTTTTCTCATTGGTACATTTTAAATTTCAAAGTGCGATGTAAAAGTTGATTGGATAAGAGCGATGGCACTATGAGGACAAATTCTCGGAGAGTTCTCACGCCACAGCACACCAGTTGAAAATAACTGGTGAAAACAGCCATCTGAAGCAATAAGGACATAAGAACATAAGAAATAGGAGCAGGAGTAGGCCATCTAGCCCTTCGAGCCCACCCCGCCATTCAATAAGATCATGGCTGATCTGAAGTGGATCAGTTCCACTTTCCCGCTCTCTCCCCATAACCCTTAATTCCGTTGCCTATCAGAAACCTATCTACCCGTGACTTAAATATATTCAGCGAGGTAGTCTCCACCACTTCAACGGGCAGAGAATTCCAGAGATTCACCACCCTTTGAGTGAAGAAGTTCCTCCTCAACTCCGATCTAAACTGCCCCCCCTTATCTTGAGGCTGTGCCCTCTAGTCCTGCTATCCTTTCTAAGCAGGAAGAATCTCTCTACCTCTACCCTATCCATCCTGTTCATTATCTTATACGTCTCTATAAGATTCCCCCTCATCCTTCTAAACTCCAACGAGTACAGACCCAGTCTATTTGGTCTCTCTTCATAGTCCAACCCCCTCATCTCCGGTATCAGCCTAGTGAACCTTCTCTGCACTCCCTCCAAGGCCAATATATCCTTTCGCAAGTGCGGCGACCAAAAGTGCACACAGTACTCCAGCTGCGGCCTCACCAGTATCCTGTACAGTTGCAGCAAGACCTCCCTGCTTTTATATGGCTTCTAACTTCAAATCCTTTGTGTAGATGATAGACGTACTGATCATGTGGTCACATGATCAAAACTGCCTTCAAATAACAAATCTTTTTATTCTAAGATACAGCCAGGGATGGGGTCATTCTGCAGAACAACAGGGCAAGAGGAACCCTTCCTGCAGTAAGAGTGAAATCTTGCATTAATGACCAGTCAACCCAGATAGCGAGAGAAAGTGCGGGGATGGGGGGAAGTGGGTGATTTGTCTTCACTTGCAAAGATTCACCTTTATAGAACTGGAGGTTGGCACAGTGACACAGTGGTTAGCACTGCTGCCTCACAACACCAGGGACCCGGGTTCAATTCTGACTTCGGGTCACTGTCTGTGTGGAGTTTGCACATTCTCCCTATATCTGCATGGATTTCCTCCGGGTGCTCCAATTTCGTCCCATTGTTCAAAGATGTGCAGGTTAGGTTGATTGGCCATGCTAAATTACCCCTTAATACCCAAAGATATGCAGGCTAGGTGGATTAGCCATGGTAAATGAATGCATGTGTTTCGGGGATAGGGCAGAAGGGAGGCCCTGTGTGGGATGCTCTTTCAGTGAGTCAGAGGGGATTTAATGGGTTGAATGGCCTCCTTTTGCACTCCTAGGGATTCTGTGGTTCTAAACTTATGTGTGTGTGTGTGTGTGTGTGTGTGTGTGTGTGTGTGTGTGTGTGTGTGTGTGTGTGTCAGAGTTTTCATTATGTTTACATTTTGGGGTGTTGCAAAAATAACCTTTAACTTTCCCTCTGATTTAAGCTGACCCAAAAGCCTTGTTTTGTGTTTATTACTGAAAATTATAACACTCAGAAGATTTGAAATGCTCTATCCAAACACACTCCTGCTGTGGAAAAGTGAGAGGTGAATGGAAAGTGGCAAGTGTTCTGACCATCTCTTCCCCCTCTATAGGCGAGATGTGTCTTTGCTGTGCTAACAGCTACAGTCAGATACCGAAGATCACACATACACAGAAAAGTTACTTGGGGCAATGCTCCAGGGGGCAATTGATACCCATAAAACCATATGGCAGCATGTTTAGGAGAGGAAGTGAGAAAATTGGGTGAGCAGGGGGAAGCTGATAAACAGTTATAAATCCAACAGTCTCCGAACAAAAGCCTGATCATTGAATGTGAAAAGCATTTAACATTACACAGATAATCACACTGTGGGAAGGAGACTTCCTCAGAGCATTAATGTCTGCAGCTGACCCCAGGGATTAGGAAATGATTTATAATCATTATTGTGAACATCTGGCCAGCTATGCTCCATTAATTATCAAATACTCCAAAGCCGTGTCTGACACAGTTCATTCTGTGGAGTTCTTTTAGGAAAGCTGAATTCAGTGAGCTCACAATCAACTACCTGAGCCGTAAGCACTCAAGCTGACGTATCCAGCTCACTGTAACCCCAACATCTTTCTGTGTGTGCGTGTGTGTGTACGTGTATGTGTCTGTGTGTGAGTATGTATTTGTCTGTGTGTGTGTATTTGTGTGCCTGTGTGTATGTGTGTGCGTGTTATGTGTGTGTGTGTATGTGTGTATTTGCGTGAGTGTGTATAATTGTGTGCGTTTGTGTATTTGTGTTTGTGTGTATGTGTGTGTGTATTTGTGTGCGTGTGTGTGTTTTTGTGCATGGTATATGTGTACGTGTGTGTGTGTGTGTGTGTGTGTATGTGTGTACTTGTGTGTGTCTGTGTGCATGTATGTGTGTGCGCGTGCATGTGTGTGTGTATACTTGTGTGTGTGTCTGTGTGTGTGTCTGTGTGTGTGTGTGTTCTGGCTGGTAAAGGCACAGCCTAGAAAGCTGTATAGAAATGCTAAATCCTAGCTTTCGCCATGCCCTGTTGCCCCGCGTGTGTTAGTTGCTCTACCCAAGAAGAATTTTGAACGTGACTTAAGCTCACTGTCCCAGGGATAGTGAGAGATAAAGAAACTGCCAGGTTCCCATTTTCGATTCTTACATCAGTGCTGGCAAATGGAAGCACTTTGACACAGAGAAACTGATATTAACATTTTGTGCTAAACAAGAGGTTGGCAAAAAGACTAGGCCATGTGGATTAAGCCATTCTGAGACCTGGGTCTGATAGGATCTGATGAATTGCCTGCACCAAATTGAGTTTGTCTGTTAGTGAGGGTGTGAGATTGGCTAGTCCTCTATGGAGCTGGCTGACAGTCAGAAAGCTTTTGATAAAGTCCCACGTAAGAAGTCAGTGTGCAAAATGAAAGCACTTAGGATTGGGGGTAATATTTGGACATGGATTGAGGATTGGTTAGCAGACAGGGATAAATGGGTCATTTTCGAAGTGGCAGGCAGTGACTAATGGAGCCCACAGGGAGCAGTGCTTGAGCCCGAGCTGTTCACAACTTACATCAATGATTTGGATGAGGGAACCAAAAATATCATTTTCAAGTTTGCTAATGACAACACAAAGCGTGGCGAGGGAGGTGGGTGGTGAGGAGGATGTAAGGAGGCTTCAAGGTGATTTAGACAAGTTGAGCGAAGTAGATAAATATGTGGATAAATGTGAAATTATTCACCTTGGACAGAGAAACAGAATGACAGAGTTTTATTTAAATGGTGATAGATTGGGAAATGCTGATACACAAAGAGATCTGGGTGTCTTTGTTCACTTGTCACTTGCTAGAAAGCAAGCACGTGGGTTCAGCCAGCAGTTAGAAAGGCAAATGGTATGTCAGCCTTCATTGCAAGAGGATTTGAGTAAGTGCTAAACATGCCTGACTACAGCTGTATGGGACCTTAGTGGCCCAGTGGTTAGCACCGTTGCCTCACAGTGCCAGTGATCTGGGTTCAATTCCAGTCTTGGGTCACTGTCTGTATGGAGTTTGCATGTTCTTCCCGTATCTGCATGGGTTTCCTCTGGGTCCTCCGGTTTCTTCCCAGAGTCCAATGATGTGCAGGTCAGGTGGATTGGTCATGCTAAATTGCCCCTTATTGTCCCAAGATGTGTATGTTAGGGGGACTAGTGGGGATAGAGTGTGGGGTGGGATGCTCTGTTAGAGATTCAATGCAGGCCCAATGGACTGAATGGCCTCCTTCTGCACTGTAGGGATTCTATGATAACCAGAAGTATCAGTACAGTTTTATTCTTCTAAGAAGGGGTATACTTACCATTGATAGAGTGTAGCAAAGTTTCACCAGAATGATTCCTTAGATGACAGAATGTCCTTATGATGGATATTGGGCCTGTATTCACTATTATTTAGAAGAATGAGACAGGATCTCATTGAACTGTATATAATTCTGACAGACTTTGACAGCCTTGATGCAGGAATGTTGTTTCACCTGGCTGGGGAGTGTCGAACAATGAGTCACAGTCTCAGGATACTAGGTAGACCATTTCAGACTGAAATAAGAAATGGTCATAGTACAAAGGTTTAGAGGGTGGCATTTTCTGAAATGTATTTGGGGAGTTTTTTGTATCAATATATAGAAGGTCAACAAGTGATGGGGCAGTGCTGGATCTGGTTTTGTGGAGCGAAGCTGGACGAGTGTTCAATGTGGCAGTGGGGGAGCACTGTAATGATAGTGATCACAACACGGTACAGTTCCAGTTTGTTATAGATGTGGAGAAAGATGGCCTGCAATAGGTGCCATTGGATTGGGGGAAGGCAGATTTTATTAAAATGAGGCAGAGTCTGGCCAAAGCTGCCTGGGAGCAGCTCCTTGTGGGAAAATCTACAGTGGAGTAGTGGGGGGGCTTTCAAAAAGGATGTTGGGGAGAATACAGGTCCAACATGCCCCCTATAGGGGGAAATGTAGGAGCAATAAGTTCAGCGAACCCTCAATTTATCAGGACTGGATAAAGAAGAAGAGAAAGGCTTTGAGCAAGTCCAAAGGGAGCAATTCAACTGCAGCTCTAAAGGAATATAGGAAATGCAAGAGGGAACTTAAGAAACAATTAAAAGAACAAAAAGGGGGCATGAAAAAGGACTTGTGAACAAGACAATGTGGGGTTTGGACAGGGTGAGTAGGAAGCAGTTATTCCCCTTGATGGAGGGGTCAATTATGAGAGTCACAGTTATAGGGTGAGAGGCAGGAGATTCAGAGGGGATTTGAGAAAAGAAATTCACTCCGAGGGTCGTAGGGATCTGGAATGCACTGCCTGGGAAGCGAGTGGAAGCTGGAAACCTTACAACCTTTAAAAAGTATTTGGATGAGCACTTGAAATATCGTAACATTTAAAGATATCAGACAAGTGCTGGAAAGTGGGATTAACGCAACTTTAGCAGTAGTTATTGTTGGTGCAGCCTCGATGGGCTGAAGGGCCTTCTCTGCACTGTGCGATTCTCTTTGACTCTATGAGGAGAAATTTCTTCGATCAGAGGTTATTGAAGCTGTGGAATTCTCTACCACAGAAGGCTGTTGAGGCAAAATCACTGAATATATTTACGAAGAAAATAGACTCCCAGACTGTAAAGGTCTAGAGGTATTGGGAGAGGAGGTATATGGCTTTGACATAGAGTGTCAACCATGATGATGTCGAATGGTGGAGCAGGTCAAAGGGCTGACTGGCCTACTCCTGTTCCTTTTTCTATGTTTCTATGTTTTTATGGAGGTGGGAAAGTGGTCCTGGGGGAACCAGGGAGAATGGATTATGCTCAGATTATTTTCATCATGTCAAGATGGGAAGGTTATGAATAGTGGGCTTTTGTTCTGAATGACATCCAATGCTCCTTTTAAGGGTTTTAAAAATGGCTTCTTGTGATATAAGCGTCATGGGCAAGGCACTCATGTTGCCCAGCTCTGCCTGTGCTGAGGGTACTGAGATGGCCATGTAGTGTGAATGTTGAGTCATGTATAAGGCAAACCAGCAGAGCCAGTAGGCTTCCTTTCTTCTACAAACAGGGGTAGAAAGACAAAGTGACATTGATAGAGGAAGTGAGTGGGCAAAACTGTGGCAGATAGTGTGGGAGGTGTGAGGTCACCTACATTGGACTTCAGGCAAATAGATCAGTGTAATGGCAGAAAGTTAGCAATTGTGGATGAATGGAAAGATTGCGGGGTCCAAATATTATCTGATAATTTGATAAGACAATTTGATAAGGATAAACTATTTCTTCTTGTGTAGGAATCCAGAACAATGGGGAATATCTCTTACAGTTAGAATTAGGTCATTCAAGAGTGATGTCAGAAATAGTAGAAATGTGGAACTCTGATCAGGTCAATTGAAAATTGCTCAGTTTTTATGAGGTTAGGCAGGGTATTGAGGGATACAGCCCCAAGGTGGGTAGATGGAGTTAAAATACTGATTGGTCATTATCTACTTGAATGGTAGCAGAATAGGTTCTAGAATTGAAAGGTTTACTCTTGTTCCTAATGAGTCCGGTGGCTTTTTACAACAATCAGGCAGCTGATCTGATAATTTTATTTGGATAGCCCATCTCATTACCAGATTTACTGAATCCAATTTCCTACATAGCTGTTGTGGGATTTGAACTCAAAACTCTGAGGATTGCTCGCACAATATTGCAACCACTGAGCTATCTTATGCTACAATTCGTTCAATGTTGACATGCACAATTTCCACGTTAGACATGAACCCTCTCTCTATCCTCTCATTGTCTTCTGTTTCCTTTCCTCACCACCACCGACTTTCCTTTCCCCACTTCCCCCATCCCTGTCCCACTTTCTCCTTCTCTCTCTCCCTCTTCCTCCCTATCTCTCTGCACCAACTCCTCTCCCTTTCTTTCCTCTCCCCGTCTCCCCCCACCGACTCCTCTCCCTCCCTCTCCTCTCCCCACTGACTCCTCTCCCTCCCTCTCCTCTCCCCACTGACTCCTCTCCCTCCCTCTCCTCTCCCCACTGACTCCTCTCCCTCCCTCTCCTCTCCCCACTGACTCCTCTCCCTCCCTCTCCTCTCCCCACTGACTCCTCTCCCTCCCTCTCCTCTCCCCACTGACTCCTCTCCCTCCCTCTCCTCTCCCCACTGACTCCTCTCCCTCCCTCTCCTCTCCCCACTGACTCCTCTCCCTCCCTCTCCTCTCCCCACTGACTCCTCTCCCTCCCTCCCCTCTCTCTGTCTCTTCCCACTGACTCCTCTCCCTCCCTCTCCTCTCCCCACTGACTCCTCTCCCTCCCTCTCCTCTCTCTGTCTCTCCCCACTGACTCCTCTCCCTCCCTCTCCTCTCCCCACTGACTCCTCTCCCTCCCTCTCCTCTCCCCACTGTCTCCTCTCCCTCCCTCTCCTCTCTCTGTCTCTTCCCACTGACTCCTCTCCCTCCCTCTCCCTCCCTCCCTCTCCCTCCCTCTTCTTTCCCCACTGACTCCTCTCCCCCCCCTCTCCTCTCCCCACTGACTCCTCTCCCTCCCTCTCCTCTCCCCACTGACTCCTCTCCCTCCCTCTCCTCTCCCCACTGACTCCTCTCCCCCCCCTCTCCTCTCCCCACTGACTCCTCTCCCTCCCTCTCCTCTCCCCACTGACTCCTCTCCCTCCCTCTCCTCTCCCCACTGACTCCTCTCCCCCCCCTCTCCTCTCCCCACTGACTCCTCTCCCCCCCTCTCCTCTCCCCACTGACTCCTCTCCCTCCTCTCCTTTCCCCATCGCTCCCCACCGACTCCTCTCGTTCTCATCCTGCCCCCTCTCCCTTGTCCCCAGTAACCCAGTGCCTGAGTTTGATAAGTGATCAGTGTAACCAGATGTTCCCGAACTGCAGACCAGATGGTGATAAGGAGAGAAGCACAGCATGGGCAGTGGAATGTGTTTGTGTTAACACATTCTGTCACTCTGCCCTTTGATCTTTCCTCAGTAGGCAGCAGGGCCTGGGGCTGGCAATGAAAACTGTATAATGGGGTAAGCTGCCCTAACTGAAAAGGTTCTGCAGCATTATTGTGGTGCCTATGACTCCCGCCAAGCACATCCCTGGAGCTGAGGACAGCTAACGGCAGTGAGATTTCCTGCCAATGTTACTGCCTCCCATGCTGTCTCGGTAAACACACTGAGCCCCAGTGGTGCACTCATATTAAATGACCCCAGGATGTCGCCACACTCAGGGTGGGATTTTACAGCTACACTCGCCCCGAAACCGGAAAATCCCATCCGAGGCCGACCGACCTTTCCATGCTCCACCCCTCACCCACTCCACTTCCCGTGGTGGGGGGGTGCGGTGAAATCCTGGCCTGCTCGTGTCTTATGTCACTAGGTCCACTTCTCCATTTCTAATGAAATATTTCTCTCTGAAATGGAAAACAGCTTTGCTGATTTGTGACTGTTCTTCTGTTTGGCCTGGAGGGGAGACCACTTTGGAAAGTGGAAACCCAATCTTTTATACTGACGGAAACACAAGTTCCCATCGGATAGTGCTGTCCTGCATGTCAACGCAAGAATAAAGATACAAACAGCAAATCTAAGTATCGATTGTACACACATTCCCAGAAGAAATCTGCTGCCTGAGGTTCCACTGGGAGTCTGCGGGACTGTTCCAATTTTCTGTTTTCTGTCTGGGAACCTTTTAAACAGTGGTGCAAATTTAAGGATGTGTGTCCCTAGTTGTGGAGCTTTTCCAGCCAGGAAGATGCGTTGGGAAATCACAGAGGATGTGATATTGTGAGGATGCAGCTGCTATGATGAGAGGGATTGGCTTGAATTCTTTCACCTGGTGTCAATGAGACAGTAACAGCCGCAGTCTTGGTAGCTTTTTTCAGGTAACAGGCCCCTTTTCCATATGAAAACCAAGGTTGTTTGATGTAAACAGGATACCGAACTTCATTTTAGGTCAGAATTATTAGAGCTTGCACCGTGCTAGCGGGCGATTGAAGCTATAAGGCCTGCCAAAGCCAGTGTTGAATTTTTTTTGGGGGAACGGGGGGGTGTGGGTGGGGGAGTGCCATAGAAAGAGGAATGGGCTTCCTCGACCCACAGAAACATCAAGCCCTGGGCCACCACGATTCTGACCACCCCCACTCCCGCACCACAACTTACCTGGGTGATGGCTGCCCCCACCCTGACCGTGAGGCCTCAATCTGGCAAACGGCACCAGCAAGTTTATCTGGCACCTCGCCTGCCATGTTTAACTGTGGCCAGGGATCTAAAATGGCAGTGGCTGTCTTACCAAAGGCCAAAATGTACCTCAGGATGTATTCCAGGCAGGAGAAGTATCTGCCTCAGGAGGGCGGGAGTGTGGGGTGGGTGCTTGACATGTGCAGTCGGTCAGAGGTCATGAACCTTGAAGCGGCTGTTTATGTGCCACCCGTCCCATCCTTCTTGAGTCCAAAGCCACTGAGAGGGCAATGGTAAAAAGGCCTGTAAGTAAGTGTGTGTCAGCTGGTTAGAAATGGCTGATACGACACCCATTTCGTTGGCCTGGCCTGTTAACTCCACTGGTTTCTTCCATTAAAATGTGGGTTGCTTCATCAGCCTCTGTGGTGAGAGAGTTTTTACAGAATATCAATGATTGTGTACCACGCTGCAAAGCGGGCCAGCCGGTGGCGAAGGGAATGATTGAAACAGGATCAAATGATTTCCTGCTTTTTTCCTTTGTTTTTGCATCTTGGCTATCAGGATGTGATTTACAAAAAAAAACAAATGGGGAAAAAAGTTAGATCAAAGGACAGCACAAAGCATGCTAATAGAATTGAAAGACCTTTGAAGTTTAATTCCTATTGAAGTGGTGGAAAACAGCTTGTTAAAAAAGAATCTCACCCAGAAAACAAAGGTCCCCAGTGAATTCAAGGATCACGTACAATGTTACATAGAGTTTACAACACAGCAAGAGGCCATTCGGCCCAAAAGATCTATACTGGTGTTAATGTTCTACATGAGCTTCCTCCATCTCTACTTCATCTCACCCAGATCAATATATCCTCATAATCTTAACCCCATTCCTCTTAAATGTATTTGTGCTATTCGACACAACTGCACAATGTCATATTGAGTTTCATATCCTCACATGCTCTGAGCAAACAAGTTTCTTTAAATTCCTTAATGGATTTATTAATGACCATCATACATTTACGGCCCCTTCTAGTTTAAACAGCTCCTCAAGTGGGAATATTTCTTTGCCAACTCTGTCGATCCCCTTCACATTTGCAATGGCCTCTATCAACCTTCAAAACCTGTAACTCTATAACTCTCAACCTTCTTTTTACTGGGGAAAGAATCAATTTAGCAGTGTGCTCCTCCCATTCCCTCATTTTCTGATGCCTTTTCCTACTTCATCATTGTTTTCTAATTTTCCACATACTCTCCCAATATAAATATTCATCGAATGTGTAAAAATACCCATACATAGAACATAGAAATGTAGAAACTAGTAGCAGGTGTAGGCCATTCAGCCCTTCAAGCCTGCTCCACCATTTGTTTTGATCATGGCTGATCATTGAATTCAATACCCTGATCTTTCCTTCCCCCCATATCCCTTGATCTCTTTAGCCCCAAGAGCTGTATCTAATAATGAAATTACACAACGCTTTGGCCTCAGTGAATTCCACACATACACTACCCACTGGGTGAAGAAATTCCTCCTCACTTCAATTCTAAAAAGGTTACCCCTTATCCTCAAGCTATGACCCCTAATTCTGGACTCCCCGACCACTGGGAACATTCTTTCTGAACCTACCCTGTCTAACCCTGTTAGAATTATATAACTTTCTATGAGATCCTCTTTCACTCTTCTAAACGCCAGTGAATATAATTCTAACCAACTTAGTCTGTCCTCATATGACAGACCTGCCATCGCAGGAATCAGCCTTCGCTGCACTCGCTCTATAGCAAGGACATACATGATCACTTTGTCTGTAAAATATAAATATAAGCATGAAATATGGCTGCCAGATTTAGTGGTCTAGTATTTTCAGTAACATACCTGTTATTGCGGGTCCAAGGCGCAGTTCTGATGTTGGTTGTATCAAATGTTGTTTTTGGTATGTTGTTAGCATGGGTGTAGGCAGGTCATGATATCAGCTTGCAATCTCATGCCATTTTCGACCTGAATTCTCCAGTGAAATCGTTCTCTTAACCTCGCACAGCTGAACAGTTCAACAACATCACAGACCTCTCACCAGCACTATTTCAACGAGCGATCACTGATTTCAGATCGGTTGCTGAATTAGTAGAATATAGTTTAAAATGTTAGTTAAAGTTGTGGAAGTCTCCTGGCAATGATTGGCTCTGACTCATGGTTTTACTCAGGCACCATGTGTTTATGGGTACAGAATGACAGCAAGAAGGAACAGAGGTGACAAGGAGGAGGGCAAGCTTCTGGAAGAGGGAGGAGGAATAAAGAACTGTTCTCGGCAAGAAACTATATCCATCAGGGTCTTCAGGAAGCAATTCTGCTATCTCAAGCTCTGCAAGGAGCAGTGTGTAAAACATTTCCATTTTATAAAGCAAGTGTTTATTGAAATCTGCCACCTGTTGCTGCAGCCTCTGAATGGTTGAGGATGGCATTGCTCGTGCCAAGAAGGTAACCATGGCCTTGAACTTCTGAACTTTGGGCTCTTTCAACATTGCAATCTCTGGCAGTTTGCTGTATCCTGTTGTGCAAGCGAGGTCACTGATGCTTTGCATGTAAACAGAGTGGAATAGCTTCCATTCTTGCTTACCAGGGAGAAACAACTGGGGGCAGCATGTGGCTCCACCAGGATAGCTGGTGAGCCCATGGTGCTGGGTACCACTGACTGGACACATAGTAAATCCACAGAAGGATTGCAACCAGAAAGGATTTTGCTCCCTCAATGTCCGTCTAGTGTGTAACCATTCACAGCACATCGTGCTTGTCCATGCTTGGGTCCTGGCACACTAGAGCACATTGAGTGACCAGAGGTTACTGGGCAACAAGGGTTTCCCATTGAACACCGGGCTCACGATCGACCTATAGCTCAATCACACATGGGTGGCACGTGTATAACAAAAGCCGAACTGGCATACGGCATATCATTCATCAAATCAGTGGGGCTATTAAGCAATGATTCAGCTCCTGGACCGTAGAATCATAAAATCCCTACAGTGCAGATGAAGGCCATTTGGCCCATCTGCACTGACTCTCTGACAGAGCATCTTATCGAAGCCCAACCCCCGCTCTATCCCCCCCAATCTGCACATCCTGGAACATAAAGGGGCAATTTCGCCTGGTCAATTCACCCAACCTGCACATCTTTGGATCAGTCTCAGTAGTCTCGAGAGCATGTCATAATTTATCATCATGTTTTATATCCTGCTCCACCTCACTATCATGTTATTGAGTGTGCAGAGAGGAAAAAGGAGGAAGGCTGGAGGCTAATGCTCTGGAATGCCCGTGGTTGACTAATCCAACTGTGGTACCAGCAATCCAAAAACACCATTTTACAACAACCCCTCTGCCCTGTACTATCCCTCTGTACTGTACCATCCCTCTATACTGTACCATCCCTCTATACTGTATCATCCCTCTGTACTGTACTATCCCTCTATACTGTATCATCCCTCTGTACTGTACTATCCCTCTGTACTGTACCATCCCTCTATACTGTATCATCCCCTGTACTGTACTATCCCTCTGTACTGTACCATCCCTCTGTACTGTACCATCCCTCTGTACTGTACCATCCCTCTGTACTGTACTATCCCTCTGTACTGTACCATCCCTCCGTACTGTATCATCCCTCTGTATTGTACTATCCCTCTGTACTGTACCATCCCTCTATATTGTACCATCCCTCTGTACTGTACCATCCCTCTATACTGTATCATCCCCTGTACTGTACTATCCCTCTGTACTGTACCATCCCTCTGTACTGTACCATCCCTCTGTACTGTACTATCCCTCTGTACTGTACCATCCCTCCGTACTGTATCATCCCTCTGTATTGTACTATCCCTCTGTACTGTACCATCCCTCTATACTGTACTATCCCTCTGTACTGTACCATCCCTCTATACTGTATCATCCCTCTGTACTGTACTATCCCTCTGTACTG
The DNA here is from genome assembly GCF_965287045.1 of Carcharhinus amblyrhynchos. Taxonomy (NCBI): domain Eukaryota; kingdom Metazoa; phylum Chordata; class Chondrichthyes; order Carcharhiniformes; family Carcharhinidae; genus Carcharhinus; species Carcharhinus amblyrhynchos. Next base: position 35,221,633 of record NC_137346.1, read on the forward strand.
TATTATCCCTCTGTATTGTACTATCCCTCTATACTGTATCATCCCTCTATACTGTACCATCCCTCTGTACTGTACCATCCCTCTATACTGTATTATCCCTCTGTACTGTACTATCCCTCTGTACTGTACCATCCCTCTGTATTGTATCATCCCTCTATACTGTACCATCCCTCTATACTGTACCATCCCTCTGTATTGTATCATCCCTCTATACTGTATTATCCCTCTGTACTGTACTATCCCTCTGTACTGTACCATCCCTCTATACTGTATCATCCCTCTGTACTGTACCATCCCTCTGTATTGTATCATCCCTCTGTACTGTACTATCCCTCTGTACTGTACCATCCCTCTGTACTGTATCATCCCTCTGTACTGTACCATCCCTCTGTACTGTACTATCCCTCTGTACTGTATCACCCCTCTGTACTGTACCATCCCTCTATACTGTACCATCCCTCTGTACTGTTCCCTCCCTCTGTACTGTATCACCCCTCTGTACTGTACTATCCCTCTGTACTGTACCATCCCTCTGTACTGTTCCCTCCCTCTGTACTGTATCACCCCTCTGTACTGTACTATCCCTCTGTACTGTACCATCCCTCTATACTGTACCATCCCTCTATACTGTACCATCCCTCTGTACTGTACCATCCCTCTGTACTGTATTATCCCTCTGTACTGTACCATCCCTCTGTACTGTACCGTCCCTCTGTACTGTATCATTCCTCCGTTCTGTATTATCCCTCTATACTGTACCATCCCTCTGTACTGTACTATCCCTCTGTACTGTACCATCCCTCTGTACTGTATCATCCCTCTGTACTGTATCATCCCTCTGTACTGTACCATCCCTCTGTACTGTACTATCCCTCTGTACTGTACCATCCCTCTGTACTGTACTATCCCTCTGTACTGTATCATCCCTCTGTACTGTACCATCCCTCCATACTGTACCATCCCTCTGTACTGTACCATCCCTCTGTACTGTATCATCCCTCTGTACTGTACCATCCCTCTGTACTGTATCATCTCTCTGTACTGTATTATCCCTCTGTACTGTATTATCCCTCTGTACTGTACCATTCCTCTGCCCTGTACTATCCCTCTGTACTGTACCATCCCTCTGTACTGTATTATCCCTCTGTACTGTACCATCCCTCTGCCCTGTACTATCCCTCTGTGCTGTATTATCCCCTGCACTGTATCGTCTCTCTGTACTGTATTATCCCTCTCTCCTGTACTATCCCTCTGTATTGTACTATCCCTCTGTATTGTACTATCCCTCTGTACTATACTATCCCTCTGTACTGTACCATATCCCTGTACTGTACCATTCCTCTGTACTGTATTACCCCTCTGTACTGTACCATCCCTCTGTACTGTATTATCCCTCTGTACTGTACCATCCCTCTGTACTGTACCATCCCTCTGTACTGTATTATCCCTCTCTCCTGTACTATCCCTCTGTATTGTACTATCCCTCTGTACTGTACTATATCCCTGTACTGTACCATCCCTCTGTACTGTATTACCCCTCTATACTGTACCATCCCTCTGTACTGTACCATCCCTCTGTACTGTATTATCCCTCTCTCCTGTACTATCCCTCTGTATTGTACTATCCCTCTGTATTGTACTAGCCCTCTGTACCATACTATCCCTCTGTACTGTACTATATCCCTGTACTGTACCATCCCTCTGTACTGTATTATCCCTCTGTACTGTATTAGCCCTCTGTCCACTTTTTTCAGGCAAAACAATGTTTGTGACAGAATAGGGGTTGGTTAATCCACAGTGGGATCTATCTAATTTTGTCCCCCATAAATATACCCTTACTCCCAAAAATACACCATGTCCTAGTGATTAGGTTGTGTCTCAGGAATAGCAGTCTTTCCTCTGAGTCAAAAGGTTGTGGAATCAAGTCCAGCAAAGTGTACATAATCTGGGCAGAGGCTCTTGTGTAATACAGAGGGAGGGCTGCAATATTGGAGGTACTAGCTTCTGGAAAAGATAATAAAGCTAAGATGCTGTCTGCCTCTCAGGTGGATGTAAAAGAATGTATTTTAGTGTTTTGAAGAAAGGCAGTATGCAATGTAGCACTCATCCAACATCACAAAAGCAGTTTATCTGACTATTTCACATTGCTGTTTGTGGATATTGCCTGCTATGTTTCCAATATTACAGCAGGGACTGCCCTTCCTGGGCTTTGGGATGTCATAAGATGTTGAAATGTGTCAGATAAATGCAGCAGTTTTCTTTCAAGGGCCGGTGGTATCTAATTAGCTCCCATCCAAAGATGTCATCAGTTATTCTTCATGTCCTGGGATCCCTTTTCCAGTAAGAAGTGTCACAACACCAGGTTAGAGTCCAACCACTTTATTTGATAATAATCCCACAAGCTTTCGGAAATGCTGTTCCTTCGTCAACCTTCCACACACCTGACGGAGGAACACTATTTCCGAAAGCTTGTGGGATTACTATCAAATAAACCTGTTGGACTTTAACCTGGTGTTGTGAGACTTCTTACTGTGTTTACCCCAGTCCAACGCCGGCATCTCCACATCATCCCTTTTCCAGCCATAGTTGTGCAGAGCTCTTTCTCAGGATATGAGCCAGGACAAAAGCAGCCGCTGTGTTGTATTTCTTCCTGTGAGAAATCCTGTAGAAGTCATGCAACACTGGGATGGTAAACATGATCGCTGTGGTTACTAGCCAGCTAAAACTTGTCTGCAACTCCCTACAGGCAGCCATCTTGTCAAATCCATAGCATTACAACAACCACCAAGGGATTGCCTACGAGCCTGTGGCTTCACTCAGCTGCAGAGATGTGACATTTCCCTTCCCCTCAATCTGCCCGACCGTTCAAACCCACCATTCCTTCAGCCGTGGAAATGGCTGAAAATAGATTGAGATGCCTTTTGACCTGCTCTGGATTTCTGTCTCCCTGTTGTGCTGCCGCTTTAATTACCCCCATTCCTTTAAATTTACCTCATCACCACCCTTTGCGAGCCTTCATTTGGATCAGTCCACATCCACCTGGAAAATGATGTGATGAAGCTGACCTGGGAGAATTGGATGCAGAGGGCTCAGTGTCACTTGAGTCAGTGAGAAAGCTGCCAGTCATTGCTGTATCTGTCAGCTCAGCCCTGCTTATTCCAGTGCTCCCCTTGTCTGCCTGCTGTGCTACTCAGACCATTATTGTGCCATGAAAATTCTGACGCACTGTCTACCCACCCACTATTCCAGGAATTGGCAGTCCAGGCACTGAACTTAATCCAAGTAGGTCATTCTGTTTTCCGCATGCTTCACCAGGCTATACTGCAAGCGGGCAGTGAATTCTGGTGCCTTTCCATTTCAACATTATACGGAGTGATGTTAATGCTGCCACCTCTGAGATCGGAAGAACGTGGAGCCAATTTGAGAAACTCTGGAACACTTTGATTGACAAGTCTTAAACTCAACCTTGCACCTTACTTTTCAATGCGGAAAACTGACACGACAATTTTATTCTACGTATTTCGTTAAAAATATTATTATAACTGGTGACTCTTTGTGCAAATTTCAACTTCAACAATTCTAGGGATTGCATACAATTTATAGAATCACTATAGTGCAGAGGAAAGCCATTTGGCCCCTTGAGCCTGCACCAACAGAAATCCCACCCAGGCCATATCCTTGTAACCCCACTATTTACCCCACTAGTACCCCAACACGGGTCAATTTAGCATGGCCAATTTAGTGCCCTTACCTGCACATCTTTGGACTGTGAGAGGAAACAGGAGCACCCGAAGGAAAACCGCAGACACAAGGGAGAACATGCAGACTCCGCACAGACAGTGACCCGAGGCTGGAATTGAGCCCGGATCCCGGGCGCTGTGAGGCAGCAGTGCCACCCCTGTATTTTCATTGCAGAAGTCTATAGCCTGCCGAATTTGATTGTCTCCTCTGATACATGAGGAATGGCTGAATGGGGTGAGGGTACCCTTGGTTGACTCCAGGATAGTTTTCCAGGAGTGGAACAAGGATTCTGAGGGTGAGGGAATAGTGAGGGCAGACAATTAGCAGGTTTGAGCGCACAGCAGCTAATAGCCATGCACATTATGAATCTCCCTGAGTGTTGGGAGAATACAAGAGTTTGATAACCTCGTGTAGACAGCAGGAAAACATTTGACCTCATTGTTAGAAGTCTAACTTTTGGATATGAAATTTCATTTAAATAAATCCTTTGTTATTGCTGCCCTGAATGCTAATGATAAGACACTGTTTATGAGTTGGCTCAACACATTGGCAGCATTGATAACTTAATTTTATGTATTTATGTATATTACAGACAAAAACAGAGTCTTTGCTTATATTTTCACACATTCTTTCCATACTCTGCCTGGGATTTGTGCAGCAAAGGCTGCAGTTTTCACAGTGCTTATTATTATTTAACAGCTTTATTTTTATTGTGCCGAAAATTTGAACTTTTCCAAAATAAACAGATGGAAAATCTGTCGGAAAGTTTATTTTCCAATCTGCTGGTAACACAGTCTGAGAGTTGGTCACTGTGTAACTGTACAGAATCTCTGTTTAATCAGCAGGATAAGGAGTGTTTAGCAATGAAATAAAGAATATGCATTTAGAGTGTCTGTCAGTACCACAGGATCTCCCAAAGCACCTTACAGCTAGAGGTACTTATGAAATATAGTCACTGCTGGTGTGTAAGGGATCAGTTCATTTGAACACAGAAAAGTCTCACAAATAACAGTGAGAAAATAACCAGTTAATCTGATTCAGTGATATTGTAACAACTCCTAAAAACATAGAAAATAGGAGCAGGCATAGGCCATTCAGCCCTTTGAGTTTGCTCCCCCATTCCTTATGGCTGATCATCCAACTCAATAGCCTGATCCCACCTTTCCCCAATATCCTATAGATTCCTCCTAGCTCTCCTCCTAACCTTGTCCTTTTTTTTATTCATTCATGAGATGTGGGTGTCACTGGATGGACTGCATTTATTACCTATCCCTAATTGAACCGAATGGCTTGCTAGGCCATTTTAGAGGAATTTAAGAGTCAACCTCATAGGCCAGACCAGGTAAAGGCAGCAGATTTTAAACAACAAAGAACAGTACAGCGCAGGAACAGGCTCTTCAGCCCTCTAAGCCTATGCCGATCATGATGGTTGCCTAAACTAAAACTGCATGCACTTACGGAGTTTGTATCCATCATTTTCTACCTTATTCCTGTATTTGTCTAGATGTCCCTTAAGTGCTGCTATCGTACCTGCTTCCATTACCATCCCAGGCAGCATGGTCCAGGCATTCACTACCTTCTATGCAAAAAACTTGCCTCGCACATCTCCTCTAAAGCTTTCCCCATGCACCTTAAACCTATATCCCCTTGTACTGGCAACATAGGAAAGAGCATCTGGCTATCCATTCTGTCCATGCCGTTCTAATCTATCAGATCGCCCCTCAACCTCCATCGTTCCAGGGAGTATTTCCTTCCCTAAAGGGCATTAGTGAATCAGATGGGTTTTTCCAACAATCGCCAATGGTTTCATGGTCATCATTAGACTTTTATTTCCAGCTTTTTATTGAATTCAAATTTCACCGTCTGCTGTGGCGGGATTCGAATCCAGATACCCAAAGCATTATCCTGGGTCTCTGGATTGAAAATTCCACTCCGCCACTGACTCCCCCTGAGGAATAGGATATAATTTTGTTGGTGCTATCCTCTATCATTACTGTTGCCTTTATGAAATTCAATCTACTTCATCAAAGATCAGTGTTTGAACATAAACACTGGGTTTAATTATTAGGCCCTGAAGGGGTAGTGCAGAGATGGTTGGATAGGAGTTTTTTTTTGCTGTGGGCCAGTGTGCTGCTAACATCCCATCCTTGAACCATTTTCCTGGAGATGGAGAGAGGAGTAGAAAGGCTAATCATCACCCAGTGGTGGGGCGTCAACTAAGTCCCCCTGTCGGAGGTTGGCTAGCACACTGGGGAGGCCTGTGCTCCACAAAGGCAGGCTTTGAGGCTCTCACCGCCTGTTTGAAATTAGTAGCCATGGTGGACTACCCTGTGGAGCAGATCCCCACCCCAATGATGGCCTGTTGCTAAGGGCATTTTTAATGTTAATGTTTCGACAGTTGGAGAGAGGATGTCTCTCTGAAAAGACAGCCTCCTATTGGCCCTCCAGTTTCGAGAGCCTGCTCACAGTACTTCATTAGCCAATCCAGGGACACTTCCTGCCAAATGGCCATCCTTCCCAACAGTGTGAACCTCTGACCTCCATTTGACCTGATGCCCCCAGGGAAAATCCTGCCCTTTGTCTCACTATCTCAGCACTAACTGCAATGGGCCGTGTTTCAGGTTGTTGTGGGAGGATTGAGGGGGAGTCGGGGAGGGGGAAGGGAGTGGTGGGTAATCAGGGCTCACCACTCACATCACTCCACCCCCAATACCCATCCCAGAAGAAAAATCGATTCCAAACCAACCACTTTAATAAAGCGTGCCCACAACGATAACATGCTGCCAGAGGCTTAACAAGCTAAGGGCTGGACTGCTACCCCTCCATCAAATGAAGAGCTGTCCTTCAGAGCTGCTGCCCAATCTGATTGTCCAGCCACTGTAGCCATCCCAGCAGCTCCACAATTTAGTAGTGGCTGCTGCCGGGACTGCAAGCAGCTCCCAGGATGAAGAGGCGGAGAGGTGGAAATCCAAAGTTTCAGATTGGGAGGGTTCAGGGAGCCTCGGAAGGGAGGCAAGGGGTTTTGGAGGCTAGTTGGAGGATTTTGACAAGTTGATGGAATGGGCAGAAAAGTTGAATGCAGAGAAGTGTAAGGTAATGCATATTGGTAGGAATAACATGGAGAGACAAAATGAGACGAGGGGCAAAATTTGAAAGTGGGTGCAGGAGTAGAGGGACTTAGGTGTATATATCATTGAAGGTGGCAGGACAGGTGGAAAGAGCAGTTAATAAAGCATATAATATATTGGGAGAAGTTAGCATGGCCAGTACACCTAACAGCACACCTTTCAGGTTGTGGGAGGGAATCCACACAGACACGGGGAGAATGTGCAAACTCCTCACCAACAGTGACCCAAGCCAGGAATTGAACTTGGGTCCCTGGCGCTGTGAGGCAGCAGTGCTAACCACTGTGCCACTGTGCCAATATTTGACGAAGATGAGATTGGCCTCAGCTGTAATACCTTGAGCAGTCAATCAGCACACTGATACAGTCTCAATTCACAACTGACAAATCCTTTTCTTGGGCGAAATAACAAAGATATATCCCAATTCCAACCCTCGGAAAGAGAGACGTTGAGGAAAAATTGGCAATAGCAAATAAATTTCTTGGCTTTGGCTGTGAAAACTGACTGTCAGTCACCAGTGGGTTTTAAAGCCCCTGACCTGACCAACATCCCCCTTTGATGAACATGTCTTACCCTGTCTAGCTGGCTCCAGTCCCTTGTCATGTAAAAACAGCTTCTTATTAAAACTGCTTACAGTTTGCTGGATTGACAGCTCATTCTCTGTATTAGATCCTCTCTGATGCTGCACCAACAGACACTTAGGGCATTGTTTCTCTTCACTCAGTGCCTGAGGGACACTCTCTAATAACACGGGCTGTGCATTCTTGCCCACATTATAAGACACCCAGGTAATATTAAACAAAGCACTCATCATGGTTAGCTAAAACCTTTCATCTTCTTCCCAGCCTTCTTGATCTTGCAGCAACACAGAGCTCAAACTTGGCCTTCAGACACTTGTGTCAGTCTTCCGGAGAAAGGTCTGTGATGTACCCAAGGGTGCCTCCAGGAGTGATGGCTTTGAAATCGTGTCAGCCACATCACAGGCCGAGGAGATTGAGCAACGCACTCGACTCACCTGATATGGTGGAAATACTGAGCCACCGGGCTGGGAGGCTCCCAGGACGGATCCCTGCCGAGTGCCATGGTCACAGCTGGGTTGCTCGACCTGGCTCAGTGTTCCTGTGCTAGAGGGAAGAAGTCCTCTGTGGATGGTAGTTCTTGGCCCTCTCTGCCCCTTCAAGGAAATGTGTGTGTGTTTGCTGAGGTTATGATGCCTTCTATGGTTGAATATCCCACCACCATTCCCTGCTAAGTGTGCTGACTTGGCTGGGTATTCTGGGGGCTGCTGATAGCAGCTGGCTGATGTGTAGGAAGCTTTTCAGCTGGTGTGGATTGTCAGTCTGACTAATACACCGGCTCCATTCTCCTTCTTACACTCAGTCCAGAGAGCTCAGCTGCAGGTTGGCAACAGGATGTTCAAATAAACACAGGATACTCCCGCAGCTTAAACCTTAAAGTGGACAGATTACTCATACAGTTCATGGTAATTGTTCACTGCTTGTCCAGTTGACACACTCTGCCCATCGGGGCAATGATCACCTTGAGTCTGATAGGGAGAAGCCTAGCATTCTTCAAAAGGAAGAGAAAGGGCCTTCATTTACCTAGCACCTTTCACACCCTCAGGATATCCCAACACCTCTTTCAGGCACTGAAGGATTTCTGGGGAGATCTTGTGCAGCAGTGGGTAGCGTCTCTGTCTCTGAGCCAGAAGCTTCAGGTTTGAGTCCCACCCCAGGACTTGCTGGCCAGGGAAGGTGCATTCATAACGTGATCAAACAGGTTGAGTATTAACCTGCAAATCTTTCCAAACACGTCAATAGCTGGTGGTAAGAGCAGGAGAGACTCTGATCAGCCATATTTGATGTGGAGTGATGCCCCTCAAGCTATGAGCCCCTAGCGACAGGCTAACAACTTGTTCTGGAAATTACTAGTTATGAAAATGGCTAAAGGTAGTGCGCCACTAGGCATGGGAGGAGATCTGGGGAAGTATTTTCGAAGCGAGGTTACCATTGTAGTGTTGGCAGGCAGTTTGCAATCAGTAAGTCTCCATAAACAACAAAGACCAGGTGAGCTGTGTTTTAGTGACTCTGACAGAGACTAAGCAGTGACCAGGCAAAGCCTTTGGGCATGTAACTGAATCATGCGGCACCATTTCTAGTGGATTCGGCAGTGCCGTGTGCAGCCCAGGAGGCATTCACCACTGCGGAGACCAAGCACGTTGAATTAGTATACTCCTGACAGCCCACAGCCCAACTGACTGGTGTGACACCAGCATTTTAAATTGAGATCAGACCGGTCCTGGTGATGTCTGTGCTATCCATTCCTGCAGGGAGAAGTATGAAGCAGCAAGATCTGCGCCTTCTGGTAATGTCCTTAAAGAGCCAGGCACCCTGATCGCAGGTAAGCTCCATTTTTGGAAATGTTTTCTCCTGGGAAGTATGTGAAAATACTGTGTGGTGTTCTGGAGATAATTTGGACCATTGTTGCACAGGGATCACAGAGCAATAGGTAAGCTATGCATGGAAAGGCAGCAACATGGCCCCTCTGCATTTGCAGGGTAGTAGGAATGGAGGTTGCAGAGAGGACAGGCAGCGCCTTGTGCCCTCTGCTAGGCTCTGCAATGCATTATGACAATGATATGAGACCAGTTAATGCATCCAACATCTTGGTGCACATACCGATTCAGCACTCCCCATGTGCAATGTCCTCATCTGAGTCGTTTGATTTGATCTGATTTACTATTGTCACATGTATTAGTATCCAGTGAAAAGGATTGCACCCTAAGATATGCCTTTCATAGAGAAGGAAAGGAGCGGGTACAGAATGTAATGTTACAGTTATAGCTAGGGAGTAGGAAAAGATCAACTTACTATAAGATAGGTCCATTCAAATGTCTGATGGTAGCAGGGAAGAAGCTGTTCTTGAGTCGGTTGGTACATGACCTCAGACTTTTGTATCTTTTTCCCGATGGTAGTGGTGGAAGAGAGAATGTCCAGCAAATCTTGTCTGCAACTCCGATTTGGGCCAACTGGAAAGCAAGCCATCCTCTCACCCTGGCATTGGTAGCCCGGCCATGCTGGTGGCTACCTTGTCCTGATCATAACTCTGTGCCAATTCCCAAGGTAAGTGCAGTACCAGCATCTGAGCTAAGGCCTGTGTGTGTCAGATCAGGAGATGGAGCCTCTTTATCAGCATTCTGTTTCTCAGCACCACACCCCCCCACCCCCTGCCCAGCGGCTCCTGTAGCTGGGCAAGCAGTGGATCATGGGGGTCCGAAAGCAGGAACTTACAAAGAGAAGGTTGGTACAATGGAGATGGGATGGTGTGGGAAACAAGAGGAACATGAGCATGTTATTAGTAGTTTAGCCAGCAGGATGAGGCTGTGCTGGGAGTTTAGATGAGACAGAAGACAGGAACATGATGTGACCTTCAGTGTTCTTAGCAATGTTGGACGCTATGGGTTCCATTGCAGTCCATGCCATGATGAAGAGAATCATCTCTATCGTGAGCCTCAGGAGAAGTAACATCCGTATTGCCAGGATATACAGACATATTGAAATTCTAAATAAGAGTAGTGGTGTCAAAAATGGACATAGAAGCTGCAGATGGTCAAGGATGTAAATTCAGTCAGTGGTTGAATTGCTGGTGAGCGATACCAGCAGATAGACAATGGAATTCCACCCTGTCTCCAGATAGGACATATCAAAATCATACAAGCATTCAGAAACAAATTGCCATCTCTTGTGGAGACAATGGAAGCTGATTATCATCTTAGCACGAATGATATCCCGTGAACAATGTCACAGACCAGTTTGTGGATTTTTACTTTCCAGGAAAATACAAAGACTGGATAAGAGCCAACTGAAAAACAGGAGGAAAGACAGCAGCAGATCCCTGGTAACTCCAGCTGGTAGCACTCTCTGAAACAAGCCAAGACAGCAAAGCCAGATGGAAAAGCAAACAGGGCAGCTTCTAAACTAAACCACAGAATACTGGAATCTTGAAACCGACTATTTACCTGTTAAAGTCAGCGCAGATGGAATCATGAATTGCAACAGTGCAACGTTCCATCATCAACTCTTCATGGCCAAGTCGAAAGCTGACCTGTATATATTTTTTACTTACCTTGGGGCTCAATATTCATTTCTAATCGTAGTGAAAATCACACTTTCTTTAACTCAAGAAAGCCTGCATGAATTCGTTCCTTTTAAAACGTAAGTATTGAGCTGCAAAAGGTACCTGCAAGGGAAGAGATCCCTTTAAAATTAATCTTGTTGTGACTAAATAAAGGCATTCTTCTTAACTCCAATGAATATAATCCTAACCAACTCAATCTCACCTCATACATCAGTTCCATCATCTCAAGAATCAGTCTGGAAAACCTTCTGCACACTCCCTCTATACAAAAATCATCCTTCCTCAGATAACGAGACCAAAACTGCACACAATATTCGAGGTGTGGCCTCACCAAGGATCTGTATAATTGCAGCAAGACACCCCTGCTCCAGCTCTCAAATCCTCTTGCTATGAAGGCCAACATACCATTTGCCTTCTATAGCACTTGCTGCATCTACCTGCTTATCTGCAGCGACTGGTGTATGAGGACACCCAGGTCTCATTGTACATTTTGCTCTCTCAATCCATAGCCATTCAGATAATAATCTGCCTTCCTGTTATTGCTACCAAAGTGGATAACCTCACATTTATCCACATTAAACTGTATCTGCCATCCATTTGCCCATTCACTCAGAACATAAGAAATAGGAGCAGGAGTAGGCCTTCTGGCCCTTCGAGCCTGCCCCGCCATTCAATAAGATCATGGCTGATCTGAAGTAGATCAGTTCCACTTTCCCGCTTTCTCCCCATAACCCTTAATTCCCTTGTCTGTCAAAAACCTATCTACCCGTGACTTAAATATGTTTAGCGAGGTAGTCTCCACCACTTCAACGGGCAGAGAATTCCAGAGATTCACCACCCTTTGAGTGAAGAAGTTCCTCCTCAACTCTGATCTAAACTGCCCCCCTCCATTATCTTGAGGCTGTGCCGTCTAGTCCTGTTGTCCTTACTGAGTGGGAAGAATCTCTCTACCTCTACCCTATCCATCCCCTTCATTATCTTATACGTCTCTATAAGATCCCCCCCTCATCCTTCTAAACTCCAACGAGTATAGACCCAGTCTATTCAATCATTCTTCATAGTCCAACCCCCTCATCTCTGGTATCAGCCTGGTGAACCTCCTCTGCACTCCCTCCAAGGCCAATATATCCTTCTGCAAGTGCGGCGACCAAAACTGAACACAGTACTCCAGCTGCGTCCTCACCAATGCCCTATACAGCTGCAGCAAGCCCTCCCTGCTTTTATATTCAATCCCCCTCACTATAAAGGCCAGCATCCCATTCGCCTTCCTGATCACCTGCTGCACCTGCAGACTGGGTTTTTGCGCCTCATGCACAAGGACCCCCAGGTCCCTCTGCACCGTAGCATGCTGCAGCTTTTTGCCTTTTAAATAATAATCCCTCCTACTATTATTTCTGTCAAAGTGGATAACCTCACACTTGCTAACATTATACTCCATCTGCCTGTCGAAATCTAACTGAAGCTTCTCTGCATCCTCCTCACAGCTCACCCTCCTACCCTGCTTTGCGGCATCTGTGAATTTGGAGTAATAGATACAGTTCCCTCATCTAAATCATTAAGATATATTATGAATAGCATTAATTAACTATAGTGATTACTTGTTTCAGAAATATCTCATCTTCGAACCTCCTCAACCCCATCACTGTAAAGGATGGTTGTGCCACAATAAGAAATAAATGGCACAGTGACACAGTGGTTAGCACTGCTGCCGCACAGTGCTAGGGACCTGGGTTCAATTCCCAGCTTGCGTCACTGTGTGGAGTTTGCACATTCTCCCCATGTCTGTGTGGGTTTCCTCTGGGTGCTCTGGTTTTGTCCCATTGTCCAAAGATGTGATGGTTAGGTGCATGGGCCATGCTAAATTCTCCCTCAGTGTACTCGAGTAGGTGCCTGAGTGTAGTGACTAGGGGATTTTCATAGTGATTCCATTGCCTTGTGAATGTAAGCCAACTTGTGACTAATAAATAGACTTTGAAGGTGTTACTTTAAACTTTTGCCATTGGTGGGAAACATGGCAGGGGATGAGCTGATTTTCCCTGTGTGGAAGCCTAAAGCATTAGTGTTGGCAGTGAAAATGAAACTTATTCCAATGCCTTTAAGAAGAGAGGGCAAGATTGAAGTGAGCATCAAGCTTGCTTGTGGCAATGATCTCTTTGAAGTTGTATCAACTGTAGCCAAGTCTTGGCAGCATTTGAAATAATATCATTGGTATTTGGAAAGAATCTGGTGGTATTTCTGATAAACCTCATGGTTTCGAGATTAAAAATCAGCTCTGATTAAAATAAGAGCAAGACAAGCTAACACAGAGAATCACAGAATTGTTACAGAGCAGCAAGAGGCCAATTGGCCCATCATGTCTGTACCAGCTCACCAAAACACCATTCTTCTGCCGTCTCCCTTTAAATGTTCACATTCTCCCGATTCAGACTATCATCTCCTTCCCTTTTGAATGCTTTAATTGAACGCAGAGATTGAGAAGCTGGAGGTGAAAGAACTGGGCCGTCCAAGGTGTCACATTACTGTGGATTCAAAGCCTATCTGAAGTCAATGCCTCCAGGTTGGGAGGAGAGAAACTTGGAGATGAAAACAGATCAAAATTACAAAGTAATTCAAAAGCCACAATCAACTAGCGCCCCGGCCAATATACCAATGAGTGTCAACTCTTCGAAGGAGAGACGCACACTGGAGTCAGTTGTGTAAAGGTCACTTTTGAAGATTTGAGCTCACTCATCTGATATTCTGCCTACAATTTCCGAGCAGAATTGGATGAAATTTGTGAAAGACAGTGCATCAATATAACACACTGCAGATCCATGCTGTTAAACATAGCAGGAGCTGAGACTTCCAGCAGTATGTTAGTGTGTGTTAAACATCCAGGAGTTTCCTTATTTCCCCTCCTTACTTGTTCAGCTGACTGATCCTCACATTACACTTGCAGCTCTATAATGTGCCTTTGTAAACTGCTTCAGCCCCCTTGAGCCCATGAAGACTGCAACAGTGTTCATGCATTGAGAAGCAACTTATATATTTAACCAGAGTGGCGTCAGTTACCCAGACTTAAATAACTGCCAATGTTTTTACATTTGCCTTTTCTCTGTAGGTATTCAGTACTCTTTCCATTCCTTGGCAATGCAGTTGGGAAGGGAGCTGTCTCCAGCCTTCTGTCAATTCTCTGTTAAAACTGCAGGGATTTATTTCTGATTATGCTTCCTCTACGCATTGCTTTTTGTGCCTTCATCCATTTCTATGAACAGATTCAGAGTTGTTTCTGTCAGTACATATAGACAATGGCTTTATGGTCAAATGTGTCATTTGATGAACAACTAAATGCTGCAGACTAGAAGATAAGATGCTTGGTTTGATTTTCATTCCGTGGTAGGTTAGCTGGTGTCAGGTAGGGGTGGCGATGACCTAACAAAGAACAAAGAACAGTACGGCAAAGGAACAAGCCCTTCAGCGCACCGAATCTGTGCCGACACAGATGCTTTTCTAATCTAATATTTTCTTGCCTTGTGGTCCATATCCCTCTATTCTCTGCCTATTCATGTATCCATCCAAGTGCCTCTTGAATGTTCTTATAGAATCTGCTTTCACCACCTCCTCCGGCAGCGCATTCCAAGTATTCACCATCCTCGGTGTGAAAAACTTGCCCCTCACATCTTTTCTTAGCTTTCCCTCTCTCATTTTTAAACTAGGCCCCTAAGTAATTGACCTTTAACCCTGGGAAAAAGACTCTGGCCATCCACTCTATCCAAGCATGTCACAATCTTATAAACCTGTATCAGGTCTCCCCGCATCCTCTGATGCTGCAATGAAAACAATTCAAGTTTGTTTAACCTTTCTTCATAGCTTACATCCTCCAAACCAGGCAACATCCTGGTAAATCTCTTATGCACTCTTTCCAAATCATCAATATCCTTCCGGAAATGTGGTAATCAGAATTGTACACAATACTCCGAATGTGGCCAAACCTAAGTTTTATACAGCTGCAACATGATTTTCCAATTCCTATACTCGAAGCCCTGACCAATGAAGGCCAGCATGTCATACACCTTCTTCACCACATTGTCCACCTGAGTTGCCACATTTGGTGAACTGTGGATCTGCACGCTTAGATCCATCTGTATGCTAACATTTCCAAGGGCTCTACCATTTACTGCATTCTTTCCTTCTACAGACCTCCCAAATCACATCACTTCTCAGCTCTCAATCCACAAAGTCAGCTAACTGTTTGAATCCCATCACGGCAGATGGTAAAATTTAAATTGGGATTAAAAGTCTACTGATGACTATGAAAGCATTGCTGGTTGTCAGAAAAATCCATCTGGTTCACTAATGTCCTTTAGGGAAGGAGATCTGCTGTCCTTACCTGGTCTGGACTACATGTGACTCCAGAGACACAGCAATGTGGTTAACTCTCAACTGCCCTCCAAGGGCAACTAGGTTTGGGCAATAAATGCTGATGAACCAGTGACGTCCATGTCCCATGAATGAATAAAAAGAGGTGGAAGATTGTTGAGTAGATTGTGATTGGCTTGGGACTCCTGGACTAGCCAAGAGAATAACCCATCAGGGTTTGTACTCTTAGTGGTTGTGACAACCCAATAAGGCAGTCAATCACTACTCATGGGTTCAAGCATGGAGAATGAAACTGCAGTCCAAGTGTCAGTGCCTTCAGGAGGGGGAGGATGAAACATGAATAGAAAGAATTGAGCCTATGAGTTCAGCAATGTATTTATGAAAGAGAGTACAGCTCACTCCTCATCTACTCTCAATATAAAGAATCCAGCCTTCTTTGCTTCAATATTGTGGTGTTCCAGTCTGTAGCATGTGTCATGGACTGTGCCAAGTCTTGTTTAAAGGAGAATGTACAGCGCAGGATTCCATTCTCTATATCAGAGGGAGACAATGTTGTCATTGGACTAGAGATATGGGCTAATTCTCTGAGGCAGATGGGTTCATATCCCATCACGGCAGCTGGTGAAGTTTCAATTCAGCTAATAAATCTAGGTCAGCATGTTAAATGCCACCCCACTTCCCCTCGAGGGTTCTGAGACCGAAGGGAGAACGTGAAATTGCATGGACAGGACTCTCTCTAGAGTCCCACATGCCCGACCTCACAGTGATTTGAATAAAACTGGACAGATCACCTGGCATCAGTCTTGGCACTGGAAACGACAATGGCAAACACAGCCCTGTCGACCCTGCAATGTCCTCCATACAAACAACTGGGGGCTTGTGCCAAAATTGGGAGAGCTGCCTCACTGATTAAGTATGTGACAGTCTGATATAGTTACATTCATGGACAATGTCCCAGACAGCACCATTTTCACCGATAGATCTGACCCAACAGAGGAGGTAGCACAGTGGTATATAGTTGGGAGGGAGTTCTCAATATTGACTCTGGACTCCATCAGGTCAAATGTAGGCAAGGAATGCTACTTATCCTTATTGAACACTATTTGGAGAAAGCACCAAAGGTTACTGGGTCGCAGAATGTACCCTGCATGAGGGACTGCAGAGTCCATCACCAAGAGTGACTTGGTAGCACCAGCATAGATAAGGTCCTAAAGGACTTAGCTGTTAGGCTGAGACTCTGGCAAGTGGTCGGAGAATCAGCAAAGGTAAAACATACTTGACCTCATCCTCACCAACATGTCCATGACAGTATCAGTAGGAGTGACCACTGCACAGTCCTTGTGGAGACAAAGTCCTGTGTTCACATTGAGGATACCCTCCATCGTATGGCACCATCATCATGTTTAATGGGATAGACTTTGAACAGATCAAACTGGTCTTCCATGAGGTGCTGTGGGCTATCAGCAGCAGCTGAATCGACCACAACCTGCAACCTCATGGCCTGGATGTCCACACTCTCCATTACCACCAAGACAGGGGATCAGCCCTGGTTTAATGAAGAGTGCAGGACAGCATGCATGGAGCAACACCAGGCACACCTAAAAAGAGGTGTCAATCTGCTGAAGCTACAACACATGCCAAATAGCATAACCAGCAAGTGGCAGATTGAGTTAAGCGACCCCACAGCCAATGGATCAGATCTAAGCTCTGCAGTCCTGCCACATCCAGTCATGAATGTCACCAGCCATGCTAAACTGACCCTAGTGTCAGGAGGATTAGCAGGGTGAATACGTGGGGTTACGGGAACAGGGTCTGGGTGGGATTGTGGTCGGTACTGACTTGATGGGCTGAATGGCCTCTGTCTGTACTGTAGGTAATCTATTCTATTCTATTATAATAGTGGTGGACAATTTCACTGGAAAAGGAGGCTCCACAAGTATCCCCACCCTCAATGATAGAGGAGCCCAGCACATCAGTGCAAAAGAGAAGGCTGAAGCACTCACTACAATCTTCAGCCAGAAGTACCAATTGGATGATTCATCTCAGCCTCCTCTGGAGGTGTCCAGCGTCATAGATGTCAGTCTTCAGCCAATTCAATTCACTCCACATTGACCAAGAAATTGCTGAAGGCACTGAATACTGCAAAGGAAATGGGCCCTGACAATATTCAGGCAATAGTACTAAAGACTTGTTCTCCAGGATTTGTTGCACTCCTAGCCAAGCTGTTCCAGTACAACTATAATAATGAAGTCTACTCAACAATGTAAATAAAACCTGCCCATGAATGTCCTCTCCATAAAAAGCAGAACAAATCCAACTCAGCCAATTACCACACCATTACTCTACTCTCGACCATCAGTAAAGTGATGGAAGTGGTCATCAACAGAATAACCTGCTCAGGGATGCTCAGCTTAACTTCTGCCAGGGCCATTCAGTTCCTGACCTCATTACAGCCTTAGTCCATACATAGACAAATGAGCTGAATTCATGAGATGAGGTGAGAGTGACAGCCCTTGACATCAAGGAAGCATTTGCTTGAGTATGACATCAGGGAGCCATAATCAAATTGAAATTAATAAGGAAAATCTTCCGCTGGCTGGGGTCACGCCTAACACAAAGACCAGGACATCACTGCAGGAGTTCCTCAGAGCAGTGTCCTTACTTCAACCATCGTCAGCTGTTTCATCTTCTTTCCAGCATAGGCTCAGAAATGGGAGTGTTCACTGATGGTTAAGCAATGTTGTAGCTTTACTTGCAGAAGGTTGTCCATGCTCTCATGCAGCATATCTGTACAACATTGCAGCCTGGACCGGTAATTGGCAAGCAATGCTTGTGACAGCCAATTTCTACGTGGTGACCCTCTCCAACAAAAGAGTTGAACCACCTAACCACAATGTGCAAGGGCATCACCATTGTTGATTCACTCACCATCAATATCTTTGGGCTTCACCATTTACTACATACTTAACTGGACTAACTAACTACAGCATGCCATGGGAATGCAGTGGGCGAGGCATGGACCACGCAAATGTCCATTGATCTCAGGCAGGATTTTCTGGTCTACGGGCGAATGTGGCTAGAAAATCCCACCCAGTGTCTACATGAGTGGGTTAGAGGCTGGGAATTCTGCAGTGAGTTACTCACTTTCTGACTCCCCAAAGCCTGTCCACCATCTACAAGGCACAAGTCAGGAGTGTGATGGAATACTCTCCATTTGCCTGGATGGGTGCAGCTCCAAAATCACTCAAAGAGCTCAACAACATCCAGGACAAAGCAGCCTGCTTGAGTGGCATCCCATTCAATATCTTAAACATTTACTCCCTCCATCTTGGGCATCATGACTGCAGTGTGTACAATCCACTAAGGCAAATCAACAAAGCTCCTTCAACAACACATCCCAAACCTGTCATCTATACCACCTAGAAGAATAAGAACAGTGAAAGCATGGGAACAGTACCAACTGAAAGTTGTTTAGTAATGGGGAATAAACATCTGAATTTGCAGTGACACCCAGAACCAAAGAATGATTTATTTCAATGTGGTCTGGTGGTATCAGCTTGAAGTATCTTGGTGGTGATGGTATATGGGTGGTGATGATGAATATATGTGTAGTGGTTGTGATAGGTATATGGGTGTGATGTTCAGGTCAGAAACTACAAAATGTTTTATGAATGCATGAACCACAAGTTTTGCACCTTGAATTTGGCTAGGATAAGGATGAGATGTTTCACTTCAGGTATAATTCAAGTGAGCCACTAGGGAGCTATTATCAAACAAAGTTTACTTAAGAATATAGTTAACATATATAGTAAGAAAATTAGCAACAACATTTATCAATTACAAACAAGAAATAAAACAATCTACAATATATAACTCTTAATAAATATCTCTAATGTGTTCCAATTAAAACCAAATTCCAATAAACAAAACCCTTTAAACAGATTTATCACTGCACAGGCTAAAGCTCACATAATACCAGAATTCAGTTCCCTGGATTGAACGCTAATTTCAATTGATCTTGAAACCTCAGAGAAGCTTGTGGTCTTTAGCTCCCCAAAACACCAAAACACAGACTTTTTACTGCAGGATGGTAAACTAGATGTGCTTTCAGCTAAATAATAAAACTTTCACAATAAAAACTGAGAAAGAGACTTTTTTCAGCTATGCTTCTAACACTGCAGTCAAAATGAAACTAAAAATTAACCCTGTCACCTGAGCTGCACACACTTTTATTTTCCCTCTCAATAATGACATCAGCTAAGGCTGTGAGCTGAGACACTGACCGTGAGAACTGCAGAGATCATGACTTTTAAAAAATCTTTTAGAAGGACACTAACGTCACAATAGGTGTCGGTGGTGATGGACGTATGTGTGCTGGTGATGGGTATATGTGTGGTGGAGATGGGTATATGTGTGGTGGTGGTGATGGATATATGTGTGGTGGAGATGGGTATATGTGTGGTGGTGGTGATGGGTATATGTGTGCTGGTGATGGGTATATGTGTGCTGGTGATGGGTATATGTGTGGTGGAGATGGATATATGTGTTACAGTGGTGATGAGTATGTGCCTGGTGGAGATGAATATACTTGTGTTGGTGATGGGTATATGTGTTACGGTGGTGATGGGTATGTGCATGGTAGTTGTGTGTTGGTGATAGGTATACAGGTCTTTGTGGTGTGATGCACTATTTTGGAGACACGTTCTTCTCAATAAAACACACTGACTGAAAGTTGGAAGAGATTGTTTGTTGGCTATTTGTGAAATTACAGCCTGTACCCTAACTGGAAATATTCCCAGGCTGCTGCCTGCATTCTGCTTATTTTCATGGAGATTTTTGCCGTCGCAGAAAGCATCATTTGAAGAATTTAATTCCTCTCAGATGCGAAACTGTCAAGTTCAATAGCACCTCAGCAAAAAAATAAAATAAATGAAAGCATGACTGACATTTTTTTATTTTATTCACTGTGAGCACTCATTGCAAGTGGAAACATGTCCTGTTGTACCATTCTATTACTCAAATTACACATCAGATTCCATCTTTTAGTCTTCAACATATAAACACACAGAACTTTATCTCTAGGACTGCAATAAGATTATAAAGCATCGGAGCTCGATGGGTCCAACAGAACTGCCTTTAGCAGCAAGGTCATGTTACAATGCATCAAACAGTGTTACAGAAAGGCTGGTACAATCCTGGGCAGGCCACAAAATCAAGTGGGAGGCCTAAGGCCTAGTACACACATGGTGGCAGCAAGTAAATTATCTTGGGGGCTACCAACACTCACATGCCATGCTTGACCACTTGCTGACAGGAAAGGGTTAATAACCTTTGAACTGGGCAATCTGATGCAAATATCTGTCACCATTAATGTATGAACAGTGACAGTTCCATTTCATTCCAAGTCATGGAAATGAAACAAAATTCTGAGTTCTTACTTCCTTTTTGTGAAGGATTCTTTTTGCGATGTAGGAACTGCGACAGGCTGTGGCCACTAAACCCAGGCCTTCAAGACCATTAGAGGAAGATGCTCCAAAAAAAGGAAACCTTGCTGAAAATTGAGATGTAGGAGGGCAGATTGTCATCTTGGGATTTTTTCATGAAATTCTCCTCTTCCTTCTCATTGATATAGTGCACATTACTTGCTAAACAAGAGGGCATCAGGAACACATTCACTCAGGGTGACCGTAGAACTCATCTGCTCAAAAACATTTTCAAACCTCTCGCCCTCCTCTCAGTGAACCTGAATAGAATAAAGCAGGTCCCAGTTCATGCAGCCACTTAACAACATGTAGCATTGCTCATTCTCTCCTCTGCTAACATCATTCCACAAGAATCAAGTTCAGGGTAGCATGACAGAAAGAAGGGCAAAGTGCAAAACAATAAGCAACAGCTGGGGATGACATTTGAGGAGGAGCTGGGAAAGTGACTAGATTGTCAGAATGCAATTCCCCAAACAAATCGAAGGGCAGGATGCCACAAAATATGATTAAAAATACTAGGAGAATTGTTTTATAGTGAGGGGTGTGTTATAGTTAGAGCTGTGTTATAGGGAGGGTTGTGGGTTATAGGGAAGGGTGTGCGTTATAGGGAGGCATGTGCATTATAGGAGGAAGGGTGTGCTATACGGAGGGGTGTGTTATAGGGAGAGATGTGTTATAGTAAGAATTGTGGTATAGGGAGGGTTGTGCATTATAGTGTAGGGGTGTGTTATAGTAAGGGTGCATTATAGGGAGGGATGTGTTATGGGGGAGGGATGTGTATTATAGAAAGAGGTTTGTGTGTTATGGGGAGGGGTGTGTTATAGTAAGGGTGCATTATAGGGAGGGGTGTGTTATAGGGGGAGGGATGTGTATTATAGAAAGAGGTGTGTGCATTATAGGGAGGTTTGTGTGTTATGGGGAGGGGTGTGTTATAGTAAGGGATGCATATTGGGAATGTGTGTTATAGATGGAGGGGTGTGTGTTATAGATGGAGGGATGTGTTGGGGGAGGGGTGTGTTATAATAAGGTGTGCATTTTAGGGAGAGGGGTGAGTGTTTTAGGGGGAGGGGTGTGTTAGGGGGAGAAGTGTGTTGGGTGATGGGTGTAACAGTGAGGAGCGTTATAGGGCTGTGTGTTTTAGTGAGAAGTGCATTTCAGGGAGGAGTGTGACAGAATGGATTGAAATAAATTGTAAATTACAGAAGTTGTATGTAACAGAGGTTAATGTGGTGTGTGGAGATACAGAGGGACGTGCTGCAGTAATGGATAGGGTATTTATAGTGAGGAGTACACTGCATTGCTGGCATCATTGGGTTCTGATGCTTTGCCCCCTTCCCAGTGATGCCTGTACAAATCTACAGCCAGTTAAAGAAGCAGCATCGACAGTGCACAATTCTGCTCACCACATTAGAAAAAAGATACGGCGGGAAGTCTCTAAAGATGGAGCTAGAACTGAGAGGATGTAAATTCCAAGGAAGATTGAACAAACTAGGACTTACTTCTTTAGAAATGAGAAAGTTGAGTGTTGACCTGATAGAGTTATTTAGGACCATGAGGAGGTTGGATTGGATAACATAGAGAAGGTGCTGGCAGAGAGAACATTACTCAGGGCCATGAATAAAAGATAGCCACAAATAATAAATCAGTAAAGAGTAAAGTCATTGGCCAGAATTCCATTCCACACCTTGAGGAGGTTATGCTGATTTGAAGGTAAGTTTTGCAATGAAGGAGCCATCTGGATAAGGAAAAGGGTCAATGTTGGTTCGATTCCACTATTACTCTGCCCTCCTCTTTCAAAGGAATGTATTGTACTCAGATGAACAAGGAATTGCCACTGGATTCCTCTCCCTTGACTCAGGTAGAGAGTGGGAGGAGTCCCAATTAAAAGGAGTAAGCTCCCTTCATGGAGAGGCTGCTGGAGACCCTATTGGAGATTTCACCACCTAAGCATCTTTGAGGAGGAGGCTTTCAGCTGATTGGAGGTCAAACAAGTGAGGCTGTGGGGAGAAAGTGGCCAAGTGGCTGATGAAGTGTCCAAAATGGCTGTTAAAGGGAAGGCAAGAGAGAACAATGTCACAACTGTGTGTGCAATGTCGAAGGGTTTCGGTAGGGATCGACACAGCTACTGTTTCTCAGTGAGACTCGGGAAGGTCATTTCCATTGTTGGCTGATCTTTTAGCAGCTTGAGATGAATGGAGGGTAATCCTTTCAGCCAGATTACTGTGCAAATGCCGAAGGTAAAGATTGCTCCCCATAACTCTTTACAAAGCTTATGAAGCTGTTGTGTGTTGCCCACCCTCGGTGTGGAACAGAACAAGTTGTCAGAGGAGCACCCAGGCACTATGGGCGGCACAGGTCTTGGTAACTTGTTGCAGCCCAGGGGGGGTAATCACTTAGGAAGAAATGGTGAGTGAGAGATGAGCTCTTTAATTGAAGCAAACTTGGAACTAGCGGCTATCAAGAGCTGGGAATGAAAGAGGCAGAGTGAGCTGCTTACCTATGGAGACTGAGAAATCCCACGCTGATCCACCTCCTCTTCCTCATGAGCTAGCCTCCTGAAGTATGAACACCCACCCTTATCCTCTTCAGCTTCAAATTCAATTCAGAAAGTACATGCCATTAAATTGTACTGTAGAGCTGCTTAGAGGACCTCTAAAACAAGATTGCTTTTCTCTGAAGAGCTGTGCAGACTTGAAACGTTCTCTGGACATTGTCTCCCCTCAGATGCTGCCAGACCTGTTGAGTTATTCCAGCATTCTCTGTTTTTGCTTTTATAATCTCATTTCATATAATCATAGGATCCCTATAGTACAGAAGGAAGCCATTTGGCCTATCGAATCTGTACCGACCACAATCCTACACAGCCCAAATCCCATAACCCCGCATATTTACCCTGCATATTGCTGCTTCACAGCACCACATACCTGGGTTCAACTCCAGCTTTGGATGACTCTGCACTTTCTCCCCATGTCTGTGTGGGTTTCCTCCGGGTGCTCCGGTTTCCTCCCACAGTCCAAAGATGTGTGGGTTAGGTTGATTGGCCACGCTAAGTTGCCCTTAGCGTCAAGGGGATTAGCAGGGTAAACATATGGAGTTACAGGGAATGGGGCCTGAGTGGGATTGCTGTCAGTGCAGGCTTGATGGACAGAATGGCCTCCTTCTTCACAGTAGGGATTCTATGATAGAAGTAGTAGATGTTAAAGCTCAGGATAAAGTGACTAACATTGTTTGCCAACTGTACTTTAATGGACTGAAGCTTTCCCTATAATGACATTGAGAACATTGCAGATGGAAATTTCAAGGCCGTATGTGTTCTGCTGATTGCTTCCTGCAGCAGTGGGAAGTCCTTCTGTCTATAATCGAGACCTGTTTTCTCTCCTTGTTTTGCCAGTTCATTTAATGTCACCTGAGGGGCAGACAGACCTTTGCTTTAGTTGCTCATACAGAAGGTGGCTCCTCCAGGAGCACAGCCCTCCCTCAGTGCTGTACTGGAGTGACAACCTTTGTACTCACGTCCTGGAGTGGAACTTCAACCCACAGCCTGACTCAAAGACAAGAGTGCCACTAACTGGGTCACTGCTGGCCTTGGAACCACAAGGGCACTGCAGCAGGATCTGCTCCTGTTTGTATCTGATAATACACAGACATGTTCCAATTGAGGCTGTTACTGGGTGGCAATTAGAAGTGAAATCTTAGATTTTTAAAAATATAAAACAGAAAATGCTGGAAGAACTCAGCAGGTCTGGCAGCATCTGTAGAGAGAAAAACAGAATTAAAGTTTCAAGTCTATGATTCTTCATCAGAACTGATGTGAGCTAGAAATGTGATATGGTTTTCAGGCTGTTGAGAAAATGGTGAGATGGAAGTAAAGGGAAGGTTAGAGGACAGGAAGATTAAATTGTGACCTCCTTCAATTTGGTCGACTGCATTCACTGTTCACAGTGTGGTCTCCTCTACATCGAAGAGACTAAATGTAGGCTGGGTGACTGTTTTGTGGAACAACTTCACTCAGTCTTCAAGCACGACCCCAGCCTTCTGCTTGCTTGCTATTTGAATTCACTATCTTGCTCAAACACTCACATTTCTGTCCTCAGCTTGCTTGAAACCCGGTGCAACTGGAGAAACAGCACCTTACTTTTCGATTAGGCACTTTGCTATTCAACACTGAGTTCAACAATGGCAGAACATGAACTCAGTGCTCCATTCTGAATCTGTCACCCCGCAGGTACCAGTTTTTGCTTTCAGACAGCATTGGCCCCTTTTTCTGTTATTAACACATCCTGTTATTTTGTTTTCAGAAAGCCCTGACATTTAGTCTGCTGTTAACACCTACTGTCCACCAAAGCTTTAATTTTCAACACCATCATTACCCATCCCTTTGTCTTATGCCCTATGGAATCCACATTCTGAATTCTACCCAAATCCCTTTGCCTCTCCAAGGCACTATACAAATGCAGTTTGTTGTTTTTGCCTGACTGTGTGGTACATAACTTCTCAGCTTGATCCTATCCTGTCCCCTCACACATGAGATCTTTCAGTCAGCGGTCACCAAGAATTTGGTTGATTTTTTTACAGGGCAGCATGGTGGCACAGTGATTAGCACTGCTGCTTCACAGCACCAGGGACCAGGGCTCGATTCCCAACTTGGTCACTATCTGTGTGGAATTTGCACTTTTTCCCTGTGTCTGCATGGGTTTCCTCCGTGTGCTCCAGTTTCCTCCCATAGTCCAAAGATGTGCAGGTTAGGTGGATTAGCCACACTAAATTGCCCCTTAGTGTCGGGGGGGGGGGTGCTACCTAGGGTAAATCCATGGAGTTATGGGGATGGGGCCTGGGTGGGATTGTGGTCAGTGCAGACTTGATGGGCAGAATGGCCTCCTTTTGCACTGCAGGATTCTATGATTCTAGGCCGCATGAGGATTGAGGAGAATTCGAGCTCCCCAGATGCCATCAGGCTGAGTTTAGTTAATTTAACCAATCTGGGAATTAAAGCTGGGACTTTAATTGAATGAAGCTTGCTCCTGAGAGAGATACACACCAAGTTATCCCCTGACACAATCAGAAGTGGTTTAAAAAATGTCTGTAATGGGCTTTTTTTTAAAAGTGAGATTAGAAGTCTCCTCTGTTCTCTTTGACCGAGAGGCAAAGTGAAACCGTATTGTATTTCATCTCTCCTGCCCTCTAACCTATCCCCGACCTATTTTGTTCCACTTGCCTCTCCTTAGATTTCTACCTCTCTTCAGTTCAGAAGAGTCATATGGACTTGAAACATTAACTCCGTTCTCTCCAGACCCGCTGAGATGGTCCAGCATTTTCTGCTTTTGTCTCAGATTTCCAACACCTGCAGTATTTTTTTTAGTTTTTTAAAAAATTCTTCCATGGAACATGAGTATCTTGAGCTAAACCAGCATTTGCTGTTCATCCTTAATTTCCTTGAGAAGGTGATGGGGAGCTGCCTTCTTGAACTGCTGCAGCTCACATATGCAAAGAACATAAGAACATAAGAAATAGGAGCAGGAGTAGGCCATCTGGCCCTTCGAGCCTGCCCCACCATTCAATAAGATCATGGCTGATCTGTCGTGTCTCAGTTCCACATTCCCGCCTTCTCCCCATAACCCTTAATCCCCTCTCTTATCAAAAACCCATCAACCCGCGTCTTAAATATATTTAGCGAGGCAGCCTCCACCACTTCAATGGGCAGAGAATTCCAGAGATTCACCACCCTTTGAGTGAAGAAGTTCCTCCTCAACTCCGTTCTAAACCATCCCCCCTTTATCTTGAGGCTGTGCCCCCTAGTCCTACTATCCTTTCTGAGCGGGAAGAGTCTCTCCACCTCCATCC
This sequence comes from Carcharhinus amblyrhynchos, assembly GCF_965287045.1. NCBI lineage: Eukaryota > Metazoa > Chordata > Chondrichthyes > Carcharhiniformes > Carcharhinidae > Carcharhinus > Carcharhinus amblyrhynchos. The sequence goes on from NC_137346.1 coordinate 35,248,319, forward strand.
TATCCATCCCATTCATCATCTTATACGTCTCAATGAGATCTCCCCTCATCCTTCTGAACTCTAACGAGTACAAGCCTAGTTTATTCAGCCTCTCCTCATAGCTCAACCCCCTCAACTCCGGTATCAGCCTAGTGAACCTCCTCTGCACTCCCTCCAAGGCCAAAATATCCTTGCGTAAGTGCGGCGCACAAAACTGCACACAGTACTCCAGCTGCGGCCTCACCAATGCCCTATACAGCCGCAGCAAGACCTCCCTACTTTTATATTCAATCCCCCTCGCTATGAAGGCCAGCATCCCATTCGCCTTCCTGACCACCTGCTGCACCTGCAAGCTGGGTTTTTGCGACTCATGCACAAGGACCCCGAGGTCCCTCTGCACCGTCGCCTGCTGCAGTTTTTCGCCACGTAAGTAATAATCCTTCCTACCATTATTCCTACCAAAGTGGACCACCTCGCACTTGCCAACATTAAATTCCATTTGCCAGTTCCTGGCCCATTCGCTCAGCCTATCTAGATCCTTCTGTAGACTCTCCACACCCTCCGCACAATTTCCCGTTCCACCAATCTTGGTGTCATCAGCAAATTTCGAAACCATACACTCGGTTCCCTCCTCCAGATCATCTATATAAATGGTAAATAGCTGAGGCCCCAGCACCGACCCCTAGGGCACTCCACTAGTCACCATCCGCCAATCCGAATAGCAGCCATTGACCCCCACTCTCTGCTTCCTATTTGACAACCAATCCTCTATCCACGCGAACACCCTACCCCCAACTCCATGTCCCCTGACCTTCTGCAATAACCTCTTGTGAGGTACCTTGTCAAATGCCTTCTGAAAATCAAGAAAGACCACATCCACCGGCTCTCCTCTATCCACCACCCTAAACACATCCTCATAGAACTCCAGTAAATTTGTCAGACACGACTTCCCTTTAACGAAACCGTGCTGCGTCTGCTCTATCAAGCAATTCCCATCAAGATGCCTCGCTATTTCCTCCTTGATGATGGATTCTAACATTTTACCTACAACAGACGTTAAACTAACCGGCCTATAATTCCCTGCCTTTTGCCTGGCACCCTTCTTAAACAACGGCGTAACATTAGCCGTTTTCCAATTTTCCGGCACTTCCCCGGAATCCAGCGACGCCTGGAAAATAACCACCAAGGCATCCACTATAACCTCCGCCATTTCTTTCAGGGCCCTCGGATGCATTCCATCCGGTCCTGGCAACTTGTCCACAATCAGCCCCTCCAGTCTGTCGAGCACCGCCTTTCTAGTAACAGTAATGTCATCGAGACCCTCCAGTCCTACCACCTTTCCATCGCTAACACCTGGCAAATTATTCACGTCCTCCTCCGTGAAGACAGAAACAAAAAAGTTATTCAAGACCTTAGCCATATCCCCATCCCCTACCACTAAGTCCCCCTTCTCATCCTCTAAGGGTCCAACGTTCACCCTAGCCAGCCTCTTCCTTTTTATATATTTATAAAAACTCTTGCTATCCTTTTTTACATTAAGCGCTAGCCCAGCTTCATAGTTTCTCCTACCCTTCTTTATCAACTTCTTTGTCAATCTTTGTTGACATTTAAACCTCTCCCAATCCTCTTCACGCCCACTACTCTTAGCTACTCTAAACGCCTCCGCTTTTAATTTAACACTTTCCTTCACCTCCTTCGTTATCCAGGCTTATTACCTCTCCTCCTACTGTCCTTTTTGACCATCGGAATAAATTTCTGCTGAGCACCAAGAAAGATCTCCTTAAAGATCCTCCACTGCTCCTCAGCAGACCTACCTTCCAATGCTTGTCTTCTCTTTATGTGGAGATGCCGGCATTGGACTGTGGTAAATACAGTAAAAAATCTCACAACACCAGGTTAAAGTTCAAGATTTATTTGGTAGCAAAAGCCACTAGCTTTCAGAGCGCTGCTCCTTTGTCAGGTGAGTCGAACTTGTGGCTTTTGCTACCAAATAAATCTGTTGGACTTTAACCTGGTGTTGTGAGACTACTTACTGTGTCTTCTCTTTGGCAGAGCATCACTGAGTCAGAATATGAATCGCTATGGAGGGCCTTTTAGTTCAGGAGAGGTGCTGGGTTGCCTCTCTGACTCAGCTACTCATGGCCTCTCTGGCTCAGCTTCTTATGCACTTTCTCAACTGAGGCCGTCAGTCGCCCTTTTAAAGCACAGACACCATCTCCTGGTCTTTTTGTTCTTCTAAATGCACCAATTTTCCTTGTGGAACTGGAGGCAATCTATATGAATGAAATGTTACACTGCCTTCAAAGACAAAGAATGCCTTTTTGATGCAAGCTATCAATGTCTTGTGCGCCTAGACCTGATTTGTCTAGTGTGTGTGTGTGTGTGTGTGAGATGAGTCCTGGGGAAGGTAGCAATTATCCTCTCAATGGATGCAGACTGACTGATGTCCTTGGGCAGACTTTTATTATTTAGGTATGTGCATTCGATTTGATCTCTTCACAAATTCAACACCCAGGGCTAGAATCCAATCAGACACAGTATGGTTCCACTTTGCCTTGTCGGTCAAAGAGAAAAGAGGAGACTCTTAACTCTTATTCTAAAAAAAAGTTCATTACAGACATTCTTAAACTACTCCTGATTGTGTCAATGGATAACATGGTGCGTACTTCCCTCAGGAGCGAGCTTCACTCGGCTAAAGTCCCAGATTCGATTCCCAGATGGGCTAAGTTAACTAAACTCAGCCTGATGGCATCTGGGGAGCTTGAATTCTCCTCAATCCTCATGCACCCGGAAAAAAAATTTAACTCAATTCCTGATGATCGCTGACTGAAAGATCTTGTGTGTGAAGGGACAGGATCAAACTGAAAAATCATGCACAGTCAGGCAAAAACAACAAGCTGCATTTGTATAGTGCCTTGGAGAGGCAGAGGGATTTGGGGAGGCAATGGTTTAGTGGCATTATCACTAGACTATTAATCCAGAAACTCAGCTAATATTCTGGGGACCCAGGTTTGAATCCCACCAAAGCAGATGGTGGAATTTGAATTCAATAAAAAATATCTGGAATTAAGAATCTACTGATGATCTTGAAACTATTGTCGATTATTGTAAAAACCCATCTGGTTTGACAATGCCCTTTAGGAAAGGAAATCTGCCATTCTTACCTGGTCTTGCCCATATGTAACTCCAGAGCCACAGCAATATGGTTGACTCTCAATTGCCCTCCAAGGACAACTAGGGATGGGCAATAAATGCTGGCCGGTTAGTGACACCCATCTCTCACAAATGAATAATAGGAATAAAATTTGGGTAGAATTTAGAACCGGCACAGTGACACAATGGTTAGCACTGCTGCCTCACAGGGACCCAGGTTCAATTCAGGCCTTGGGTCACTGTTTGTGCGGAATTTGTGTGTTCTCCCTGTGTCTGTGTGGGTTTCCTCTGGGTAGCTCCAATTTCCTCTCACACTCCAAAGATGTGCAGGTTAGGTTGATTGGCCATGATAAATTGCCCCTTCGTGTCAGGTGGATTAGGAGGGTAAATATGTAGGTTTACAAGGATAGGACCTGGGTAAATATGTGGGGTTATGGGGACAGGATTGCTGTTGGTGCAGGCTTGATGGGCTAAATGGCATCCTTCTGCACTGTAGGGATTCTATGATTCTATCTCCCAAATAACTGAAAGTACAATAAAGGAAGGAACTGTGGAATGTATGAGAGGCCAGTGTTCGAAAAATATAAAGTTTGTTGCAGAGATAGGGAGTGGCGAGGTCATGGGAGTATTTGAACCTCTGGACAAGATTTTTAAAATTGAGATTGAGGTGCATAGGAATCCATGCAGAATGGCCACATGCTTGAGGCTGGGGGGCTATGGAACTGTACATAATAAGGTAGCTTCTTTAGTCCAAACAAAAGCAAGACAAGTACTCCTAACAGACTGAATAAGAATCACAAGAAACCCTCAGCTGTTACTGCCTTCCCTTCAGTACTCCCCCTTTGAATGTCCTTTGCAAATTACAGGCAGTTTACCCACCAATCTCGTTGGTGACGCGTCAGACACAATCTCTTCTCGGGCTGCCGTGAGGAGAACAGGGCTCTGACCGCTTTGGATAGAGTTAGTACCTGTCCAGCACTTGCTGTGTAGTGACACAGATCCTAACTGATTAACTGCTGGTGATAATATACAGAAGCTTTTTGAGTGCCTGTTCTTAACAATCTTGATCAAAGAAACATTTCTTGGCTTTGTAGCTGGATGTTATTAAAATTTAACTGCACTGTAAAAAATAAATCACAAGTTATGCGGTACTTAATCTTTGGAAACCAATCCCCAAACGAGAGCGAGAGGATCTGCACACATTACACTCATTCCTAAGCTTCTCCCCACAAGAATTGGGGCAGTGCACTGACAGCTGTCCCTGTTGTCACCAGAATTGCACAGACACATTGAGGGGACAGGGAGATAGAGACAGCACACAGACTCCTCTCTATTGGCCTCTGCTGGAGAAAGTAGCTGTTGTGAGGTCAGGAGGGTGGGGGATGATGTGTCAGTTAGCTGCCAACGTTCGCTACCGAGGCTCACACAGGAAGAATAGACACTTAGAAAAGGTAAAGATAAAGAGATAGCTGGAGAGCTAGGAGCAGTATGGTGGCATAGTGATTAGCACTGCTGCCTCACACCGTCTGGGTTCAATTCAGACCTCAGGTGGGAATTTGTGCATTCTTCCCGTGTCTGTGTGGGGGTTTCCTCTGGATGCTCCGGGGGAGGGGTGGGGGGAAACAGTACTGCACCCAGCAGGATGCCCCAGCAAGCAAGTGGGCGGGTTGGGGTGCTGGTGGAGGAATAGAGATCATTACTTCCAGCAGGAGAGTCCCAGCAGGGGAGTGGGGAGGGGAAAATGGGGTCATCGCACCCAGCAGGACGTCCCAGCAGGGGGAGGGGTGAATGTGGATCACTGCACCCAGCAAGATGTTTCTGCTTTTTCTGCAAGATGTTTTAGCTTTTAGAGGAATAACAAATTCACTTTCTGAAGTTTCTTTACAATGGGAAGCATGGTAACGTATTGTTCAAAGCAGGAGAAATCCCCTAAGTGTGCCACACTCTCCATCCTCCCTCATGCCTCAGTGAGCTGCCAGGTATTTATATACCTGTCGGAAGTGCCTTTTCTGACTTCAAAGCAATAATGAACACCACAAACCATTTCCTAATTAATATGTTGACAAGAATCCCATTCATCTGGTTTGGGAGCTCACCACAGACGGCTTTGCTGTACTTTCATGGACAGGATGTGAATGGGAGCAGGTAAAGCTGGTGTCACAGCCTGTCTCCATTCATAAATCTCACTTTGAAATGTGGGTGTGTGTGAGGCGAGACTCCTGTTTCATAAAAGAATGAACTTGCAAAACCTCAGAACTTTATTTGGTGGGAGACAGGAGTTCCGGATAATTTCACTCAATCCTGCTTTGGATGGGATTATGACCGAATATCTTGATAGACTGACTGTAAGGCTGATATATATTAACGGGACGATCATAGCCACTTATGTGTTAGCCTTTTTCTTTAGTCTAGAAATTGGAAGGCAAGCCTTGTGGGAATTCATTACTGCTCCAAAGATGTGCAAGTTAAGTTAATTGGCCTTGATAAATTGCCCCTAGTGTCAGGGGGATTAGGAGGGTAAATATGTGGGACTGTGATGCTGGGACATGAGTGGGATTGTTGTTGGTGCAGGCTCGATGGGCCAAATGGCCTCCTTCTGCATTGTAGATTCTATGGCTCCCCTTTCATTTCAGCTTTCTCTCTCTCTCTCTCTCTCTCTCGGGAGCCTATTATGAAACTGTTCTCTAATCTCCTTCAGCGTTAAAACCTTCCAAGAACCCTGCTAAATCCAACTTTTGGCTCTTGTGTATTCCAAATTTTCAATGTAAAGAGTGATAAAAATGCTTCTCTCTCCACAGATGCTGCCAGACCTGCTGAATCTTTCCAGCATTTTCTGCTTTATTCTCAATTTTGATTGTCCCACTATTGTTGGCCTTGCCCTCGGCTCCACGTTCTGGAGGACACACCCTAGTCCTCTCTGACCTCTCTAATCCTGCCCCTCCCCCCCACCACCCCCCCACCATTCCATTAACAATACCTTACACTTATACAGCAATGTTCATGCAATAAAACATCCCACTTCACAGGAGCATTGTAAAACAAAGTATGACATCGAATCGTGTGAGAGATTGAGGATCTATATTTTTGGGCTGCATGGTGGCACATGAGACCGTAAGATATAAAAGCAGAATGATGCTATTCATTCCATCAAATCTGTTCTGCCATTCAAACATGGCTGATAAGTTTCTTCACCTTATTCTCCCTAGTTTTACCCGCAGTGGTTAGCACTGCCGTCTCTCAACGCCAGGGAATTGGGTTCAATTCCAGCCTTGGGTAAGCGTTTGTCTGGAATTTACACATTCTCCACACGCTTGGGAGGGTTTCCTCCGGATGCCCGGATCTTCTCCCACAGTCCAAAGATGTTCAGTTTAGATGGATTGTCCGTGCTAAATTGCCCATTAGTGTGAGGGGGATTAGCAGGATAAATAGGTGAGGTTGAAGGGATAGGCCCTGGGCAGTATTATTGTTGGTGCAGGCTCAATGGGCCAAATGGTCTCTTTCTGCTCTTCTTTTCTATGTTTCTATTCCCATGACAGAGAATGCTACTATAGCCCTGAGAAGGAATAACAGGGATAGGACGTCCAATGGGATCCTAATTTCATGTATCATTAAGTTTAATTGTATATAATGCCGTTCACATGGAGTATGGAGGATAAAGGATGAAGATATCTGTCTGAAGACAGCAATGCTGAGGTTTATATGGAACTATACAAAATAAGCCAGACAAGGATGAACTGGGGCAGCCTATCCACACCTTCCACCCATTTTACTGCTCTTTTCTGCCTGTCTCTTTGGATTGAATGCACACTGTGAGTACTACCAAGATCCCTTTCATTGGAGATTCTCAAATGGGTTGGTGCTCTGGAGCTGAGTTGTCTGGAATAGGCTGATAGGAAGACCCATTAACTAGGGAGCTGGCTTTATAACTGGGACATCGATCTGCCATTGCTTCTGCCTTTCGATCTTCCTCTTTTTCATACTCTCTCCTTCCCTGAACGAACCTCTCTGTACTAGGCTCACACTTTCAGTTTAATCATAGAATCATAGAATCCCTACAGTGGAGAATGAGGCCATTCGGCCCATCATGTCTGCATCACCCACAATCCTACCCAGGCCCTGTCTTCATGATCCTACTTATTTACTCTGCTGACCCCTGACACTAAGGGACAATGGCCAATCAACCTAACCTGTACATTTTTGGACTGGGAGGAAACCAGAGCACGCGGAGGAAACCCATGTAAACATAGGGAGAATGTGCAAACTCCACACAGACAGTCACCCAAGCTGGGAATCAAACCCAGGTTCCTGGGGCTATGAGGCAGCAATGCTAACCATTGTTCCATCCCCTGTGCCACTGTGCCGCACCCCACCCCTTCGTGCCATCGCGCAGCCCCTTCCTAAAGCTGTTATAACAAAAGGTACACATTTTCTCGTATTGGTGTCATTTCTCTCCCACTTACATTGCTCTTAAAAAATGGTCCACATAAATTTTATCTGAACAAATATTTTCATATGTTTCCTCTTGGTTTTCAGGAAGAACAGCTATTGAGAAGAACTGAGTGAATAGTCTTAACTCACCTTTGGGAAGTTAGATACTGCACATTGATATTGCACAATATTAATTAAGCTGCCTGTTGGCTTTGGGGAAGCTGGGGCCTTATAGTACAACCTTTAATGAAGACATTAAAAAGCATAGATCAATAAATTAAATGACAGTATGAAATATTTAATTTAAAAATAACTATTTCAAAGTTCAACACAAATTGAAACGCAAACAAAAACAAGAGGTCAAGTTGCTTCGACAGAAAATGAGCACAGGATTAGAGAGATGAGGGCTGAAATTCTCCAAACTTGCCTGCGACTGGGATTCTCCAGTCCCGCTGCTATGAATGGAGATTAGTCTGAGCGCCAAAGTCTCTTTTTTCACTGGCAATGGCAGCAGGTGTGTGAGACTGGAGAATTCCAGGTGATATTTTCCTTGGATGAAAAGGCAGTCATCCGCCTGCAAGTTCCCCTTCAAGCCACTTACCATCCTGACTTGGAAAATATCATCGTTCCGTCGCAGTTGCTGGGTCAAAATCCTGGATTCCCTCTCCCAGAGTATTGTGCATAATTCCCCAGTGTATGGACTGCAGTAATTCAAGACAATGTATTTGGAATGGTCAAACGGACAAATATGTGGCAGATGGAATTTAATCCTGGAAAGTGTGAGGTGACCCACTATGGAAGGAGTAATTTGACAAGAAATACTCAATGAATGGTAAGACAGTAGGAAATTCTGTGGAACAAAGGGACATTGGCGTGTTTATCCACAGATCTCTGAAGGCGGAAAGGCATGTTAGTAAGGTGGTGAAAAAATATCATATTGGACACTTGCCATTATCAGTCAATACATAGATTACAAAAGTAGGAAAGTCATGTCGGTGTTGTACAGAACTTTGGTGAGGCCACTGCTGGAATACTGTGTGAAGTTCTGGTCACCACATTATAGGAAGGATGTTGTTGCACTGATGGAGGTGCAGAGGAGACTCACCAGGATGCTGCCTAAGATGTAAAATTTAAGTTATGAAGAGAGATTGCGTAAGTTTGGGTTGTTTTCATTGGAGCATAGAAGGCTGAAGGGTGACCTGATTGAGGTGTTGAAGATTATGAGAGACATGGACAGAATGGATAAGGACAGCTGCTCCCCATAGTTTAAGGGTCAGTTGCAAGGGGACATAAGCTCAAGGTGTGGGGCAGGAGGTTTAAGGGGATGTGAGGAAAAACCTTCTTTACCCAAAGGATGGTGACAGTCTGGATTGCGCTGCCTAGGAAGCTGGTAGAGGTGGGTTGCCTCACATTCTTTAAAAGGTACCTGGATGAGCACTTGGCACATCATAACTTTCAGGGAAATGGGCCAAGTGTTGGATTAGGTGGGAGTTCAGCTGTTTCTAATGTGTCAGTGCAAACTCAATGGGCTGAAGGGCCTCATCTGCACTGCATGGTTCTATGATTCTATAGCTCTTGGGGTGAAGGGGATCAAAGGATATGGGTGGAAGGCAGGAACCGGGCATTGAGTTAGATGATCAGCAATGATCATAATGAATGGGGGAGCAGACTCAAGGGCTGAGTGGCCTACTGTGGCTCCTATTTTCTATGTTTCTATGAAAGAACAAATACTTGAAAATTTTCAATTCCCAGTAAAAGTCAATAGGAAGTGCAAAGAACACATCCAATAATACTGGAGTTCCATTTAAAGATATACAAGGCCAGTTTGGACAAGTTTTACTGACCCCATCCATTTCAATGCTTTCTTTTGAGATTTATTATTAACTAAATTAATATTTCAAGAATATAAATTGATTGACATACACATTTAGTACCATAAACATAGATGTGTTACTATTTGTATTTACCATCTAGTTTATAAATCTTTAATTTTTTGTGAAACACGCCTTTGTAAGCCAGAGTTGCTTGAATATCCTGAACAGTCTTTCCTTGCTTCTTAAGCGATTTAATTACTCAGGTTAATCATCAAGACAACCAGAGGCAAAATGATCTTTCCCATATTTTGCCTTTCTCATGGAAAAATACAGCATTGACTCAAAGCGTGGGAGAAGTGGGTATGCCATGGAATTCTTTGTTTGAGTCAAAATCCTGTGTCAGTCAGATATGAACCATGCTTATGTGGAATTGACTGGAGCAGAACAGTGTTTTCAGAGCATTGGCAACTCTTCAACCTTGTAATAGTTCATTGTGTTTGTACAAAAGCATTGACTGCACAGACTTCAAGGTTGTTAAATACAGGGTAATGGAGAACTAGCAGCCTGTGACAAGCCCACAGCACGGCTAAAGGATTGACATTACATCATCGACTGCAGACTATAGATCAATGGTTTGTCTCCATCGATTGGATGCAGTTTGCCCGTCGCCTGTTTTAATTTTTCAGCCCCCTTCCTCCCCACCCCTCGATTTTCCATTCTTTTCCTGAAGGAGCTGAATCTTGAAGCACTGCTCACCCCTTTGGTACCTCACCCGAGTTGTTGTTCTTTCAGTGGGAAAGTGGAGAATGAACATTGGCAGAACTGCTCTCTCGGAGTAGGCACTGCAGCTAAGTACAGACCTGCTCTCACGCGTATATTCACTAGCACAATTTTCAGCAGAGGTCACTGGAAAGCAGTCAATAATGGAAGCCAGACTGACACTTGCCCCCTCACTGGCCCAAAGCACTGAGTTAAAATCTCCACCAAATCTTGGGGCAAAACTACTAATTCAGCACAAACTGGGTAGTGCCCCTTGAGATAATTTCTAAATAGGGCAGAACACCTGCCAGTTGAGATATTCGGCATGATCTGATTGCCCACTCATATTGATGACAACAATATAAAGGTATTCACACTGACATATACTATACTGATAATAAGGACAGTACAGAAGGCCCTGCTGTATTTATCACAGAGTTAAAAGATCTTTAGAGGTGAGGAAGACCATTACCCTTAACTTAATTCCTTCATTCAGAAAGTGTCACCATTCTGGCACCCATTGAGAGGATTGTTCCCTCCATTACTTCACCTGTGAGTTTGTTCCAAGTGTCGATCATTTTCTGTGAGGAGGAAACCCTGACTTCTGACTTTGACACATTTGAATTACAAATTCAGTTTTCCATTATTCACCTTTCCCAAACCCTTCACTATCTGTAAAAGTTCTCAGCCTGAGCTGCCCCAGACAGAAACGTTTAAGCTCATATAACCCACAGCATTGAAGGCAGATGTGTGGCCTTGTGCCTCCTCTGGCCACAGCCACCAGCAGTTGAAACTCATTGTCCAGACTTGGACCCAGTGCTGGCCGAGTGAGTGACTAGGTACAGTTTGATCACGACTTCCTTTGTCTCGTACTCCACAGTCCAGACTGTAAGGTTCCACAATCTATTGGCTTTATTAATCACTGCTATACATTGGTTTAGAACATAGAACGTAGAACATTACAGCGCAGTACAGGCCCTTCGGCCCTCGATGTTACGCCGACCAGTGGAACCAATCTAATGATCGTCTAACCCAAACTATTCCAATGTTATCCATATGCCTATCCACTGACCATTTGAACGCCCTTAAAGTTGGCGAGTCCACAACTGCTGCAGGCTGGGCATTCCGCACCCTCACTACCCTCTGAGTAAAGAACCTACCTCTGACATCCGTCCTATAATTATCACCCCTCAATTTAAAGCTATGTTTGTCATGCTGAGACTTACAGGTCCTTTTTAACCTCATCCTTAGCTATGACCAACACCATTCACAACAACCCTGTGTATATTACCAGACCAGGAGATATGCTAGGAATTGGCAGGGTATGTGTAGTTCTCGGGCAGTTTTCTACCAACCCCCAAGTGGGAGGTGTGGTAAAATCGCAGGGAGTTGTGTCAAATTGGCCCCCTGACCACTTTTCACCATGGGGGAATTTTACCGACAGCAGGACAGGAATCGGAAGGCTGCCTATCCCAGGGATGTTCTAAGCATTTGTAAAACAAGGATGGGGAAGGGTGGTCGCTGGCAGGGAGGGCAATTCCCACAGTCTGACGGGACATTCATTTCCCCAGAGAGGTTTCCACATCCAGTGCCCTGTCCTGGAATTTTTAAAAGATATTATTTGGTTTACCTTCTGTATAAGTTGCAAGACCCTCACCTGGCCACTACTCCCAGTGGTGCCGCTGAGCTGGCTGCAGCTCTTGGAGACCAGCTCTCCATCTTGAGTAAGATGGCAGTAGCCATTTGTTCCACATCCTGCTGGATGCCTGTGTGTGCTGGTAACACACATATTGGGCTGTCTGCTCGATTGGCACAGTTCAGATCATAGGCTATATTAAAGCCCTGATCCAGGATTGGTATTTGAGACAAATTTGACCCTACTCTACTAGCAGAAGCCAGATAAGTGGTTATTGACAGGGTGCCTTATTTAGTCCCCATCTTTAGTGGTGGCACAGTGGTTAGCACTGCTGCCTTACAGCACCAGTGACCCAGGTTCAATGCAGGCCTCTGTTCACTGCCTGTGTGGAGTTGGGACATTCTCCTTGTGTTTGCGTGGATTTCCTCCAGGGGCTCCGGTTTCCTTCTACCGTGCAAAGAAGTGCGGGTTAGATGGATTGGCCATGTTAAATTGCCCCATAATGTCAGGGGGACTAGCGGTGTAAATACATGGGGTTAGGGGGATAGGGTCTGGGTGGATTGTGGTCAGTGCAGACTCGATGGGCCAAGTGGCCTCCTGTAGGAATGCGATGATTGGATTCTAATGCCCACGAGGTCCATGGTGAATCATTGATTAATCTCCCTGTGGAGCTCGTTGAGTATGAGTTCCCCTGGTAACAGGCAGTGGTCTGCCCAGCTGGAAATCATTCCCTGAGCCTTTTATAAGACAGATCCAGGACTGGGCCTGCTGAACTGTAGTCGTAGACGGTGATTAGTGTGTGCACACGGTTTTATTTTGCATTCTATAATAACCAATATTCCTCTTCAGTCATGCTTCCTGAGCCGTTACACCTGGTTTTCTGAGCAGGTGGCAACATTACCCACCTGAGTCCAGCACAAAATATAACAGTTCTCAGCTTCATATTTCTTTTTGTATTTCTTCTTGTCTTTTTGTCTGATTCTCAAAGTCCCATGTTGACAAGGGCAGGCTCAAGTCATTTCTAGGAGTCTTCAGTCATAAACCTGCACTGAGGCAATATGAACTGTAGAGTAATAGGTTAATGGATATGTTATTGAGACTATGAAGATATTAATGATCAGCTGTCAGATCACCAAGAGGCTCCAAGCTAGACTTTGAACAACCTTTGTCCTGAATACCATACACTTTCCTTGATGTTAGGTGGATTAGCCATGAAAACTGCATGGGATAACTAAAATAAAGGTCGAGGGTGGGCCTGGATAAGATGCTCTTTCTGAGAATTGGCATAGACTTGATGGACTGAATGGCCTCCTTCTGCACTGTAGGGATTCTATCCTTCGATGTCTTTGCAAGTAGTTCTTTAATTGTTCAAATTTAAACCATACTGATTATCTCAAGTCTTTCATAGGGAGGTGAAGCCTCATTAAGATCCAGCAGGACTCAAAAGTATGGAATCAGCAAAGCATCATGAATGCTCGGCAAAGACATTACAACATGGTGGCAGCGTGGAAGCCTTGCCCAGACAGCTACCGCCACAGATCAGTGACATGTAGGTGAAGATCAGGCCTGAAAAATAACACTGTGAGGCACAATGTTGCTAGTCACTGAGCAACCACAAACTTTCCAACACATTGACGGTGCTGAGTGACCTTGATGTTACAAAGCAACCACAGGAACAGGCCTATAAATCTTTATATACAATGGAAGCTATAGCTAACAATGTCCTGAAGTGGCAAGGCATTGAGAAAACTTTTGCATCATATGCTGAGGTTTATGGGGGTGTTGATTAAAACTTCAGCCCCAGGAAGAATTTGGTAATAGACAGAGCGAATTCCAATCCGAGAACCAAATGCCAAGGAAGTCCATCCATCCCTTCATTAATGATCTATATTGGTGAGCAAATAGCTGCAGTTATGGAGTTTCACAACATAAATTGATTAGAGATTATATTGTTGTCATCACTGATGAAGCACTGTCCTACTTGTAACAATCAAAAGAGTATAAGGCATGGTTGGCATGGTGGCACAACGGTTAGCACTGCAGCCTCACAGAGCCAGGGACCCGGGTTCAATTCCAACTTTATGGACTGTGTGGAGTTATCACGCTCTCCCCCTGTCTGCTCCAGTCTCCTCCCACAGTCCAATGAAGTGCAGGTTAGGTTAATTGGCCATGATGAATTGCTCTTTAGTGTCATGTGAATTAGTAGGGTAAATACATGGGGTTACAGGGCTAGGGCCTGGGTGAGATGGTGTTGGTGCAGGCTCATTGGGCTGAATGGCCTCTTTCTGCACTGTAGGGAGTCAATGATTTTAAGATCTGACTCTAGAGGAGGCTGAACAGGCAGGCTGAGTTGAGATGCTGAGGTTTGGGAGGGGTCAGTCCAATGCATAGGCTCAAGGTAGGGAGCCCTGTCCATTGAAAAGCCCATGAAAAAAGACTGCCAAAACCATCAAGGCAGCGGGGAGAACTCTTCCATCTGGATGCAGCAACCACAGACAACAGTGCTTGGAAGACTGTCCAGCAGGGGGAGCTGAATGCTTTCTGTGTGGCAGGACTGGTCATATTAAATAGTTTTGTAAATAGAAAAAACAGCATTAAAAGGGCAGAAAGGTAGAACATGTTCCCAGCCAGTTTGAAATAGGCGATACACAATGGCACGGAGGCACAGTGGTTAGCACTGCTGCTTCACAGCGCCGGTGACCTGGATTCAATTCTGGCCTTGGGTCGCTGTCTGTGTGGAGTTTGCACATTCTCTCTGTGTCTGTGTGGGTTTCCTCTGGGTACTCTAGTTTCCTCTCACAGTCCAAAGATTAGATTAGGTGGACCCGCCATGCTAAATTGCCCCTTCGTGTTCCAAGATGAGTAGGTTAAGCCATGGGAAATGTGTGGGGTTGCGTGGATAGGGTGGGGAGAGGGCCTGGGTGGGATACTCTGTCTGAGAGTCGGTGCAGACTCGATGGGCCAAATGGCACCTTCTGCACCATAGGGATTCTACGCTTCTCTGAAAAAATCAAAGAAGCTGATAAACAGTTCTTGTCTGTAAAGTTGAAAGTCCAAGGATACAGAATGGATACTGGGGTGGGCCTCTGTGTCTGATTGGATAGATTAGGCTGGCTTCAGAATTGGTTTACGGGAGGTCCAAATCCAACCATGTGACTTGAAGCACAGATGCCAGAGTGAAAGGTCAGCTCACCACAACCCTTGGGCACGAAGAAGAAGAAAGTAATGAAAGTTTCTATATTTGACAGAATCAACCAATTTCTCAGCTCAGCAAGGTTAGCAAGTTTAAGACTTGGTCTGATACAGATGCTGGATGAGGTGTCAGTTCAGGATAGCAGAGTCATACCAAAGCAGGAATTTCCAAAGTTGGTTGGAGGACAAATAGACTTCCATTCAACAGGGAATACATGAAGTTCACTCATTACACAGGAAGTTTTGTTTTATTGTAGAAATGCCATGCACTGGACCCCAGCGGATATTGCAGAAAGTGAGGAAGTGGAAGGCACCGAAAAGGACGATGACCATTGATGGTTAAGGAACTTCTAGACCTTGGTTGGCTTTTTCCTGACAGTTGTTGGGAGAAGGCCACTGCAGAAAGATATTAGCCATTGGAAGATGAGGTCCTAAGTCTCATAACCCTCTTTGACTCCACAGCCGATCCAGATGAAGGGTGAGATTCTCCGGTCTCACAGCCTTGTGTTTCCTGGGAGTTGGTGTGTTGTTCGCTAGTGGCGGAATTCCTTGGTTCTGCCATTGTCAATAAGAATTCCCATTGATGTTACCTCATGCCAGCGGGACACCCGGAAGCAGGGCGTGTGCTGTCGGCAGGACTGGAGAGTTCTGGCCAAAGTCTCTATTGTCTTTGTCTGAGGAGTCAGTTAATGAAGCTGCTGAAGAGTTGGATTGATTGGTTCAGCAAGGGGAGTAAGCATGGTATTAGTAAAACATCACCAACACTCAACAATGACATTGAAACATGAACAACTGGCCATTTTGTGCTGGGAATTCCACACAACCTGAAAGCAATGAAGTGACTCAGTTTTGGATCCTGCTGTTCAGCCTAGACTGGGGATGGGGTTCTAGAAATGGTGCTTTAAAGTTCAACTCAGCCAGCCAGGCTGGGTAACCACACCCGAAAGGACCTCCACAGTAGGGAGCAAATCAAAACTGAAAAGAACAAATCCTTTTTTGTTGTGAACTGGAATGTTGATAGCCTAATCAATCAGCATTACACGGAAGTACATTGCAAGGGAACTGTCCAGGTACAATGTTGGTGTTGACACTGGCAATTAAATAATCCCATCAGATGAGAGAGCATAGTACTCATTTGATCATCTTCAGGATGAACTGGTTAGCGATCCTTTGGTTTCAGTTTTGTTATTGCGCCTTTGTTGGTTAATTTCACACTTTAATCCTAAAATTTTTAATACATCATCTGCAATATGTAGGCTTTCAACAGGCACATCTTCAATACTCATCTTTAATAAGCACATTTTGATCGGGTCCATTGTCAATGACAGTCCTCCAATCATTTTATAAGGTTGTTTTGCAGACAACAGCACCTGTTTTTGTTAAGCTATCCCATTGGGATTGAGGAAGAGAAAGAGAAACATTGTCAGAAGGAAATGTGTCAGCTTGATGTAATGGTATATCATATTGGATTGCCATTTACCTTTTGTAGTGAACTATAATGCCAAACTTGGAACTCTGATATTTTCCTTCCATTATTCCTTTTACTGCAAACAAAGAACATCACTCAAATATCAAAGATTGCCATTGAAAATGTGCATATGAAAAAATGTCCTTACTGAAGATATGTACGCTAAAGATGTACATATCGAATATATGCTTCTTAAAGAAGCCCGGATTAAAGATCCACCAATTTCAGTTAAGTTTCCTTGTTCCAATTCATCTCCAAGTCATTCCCATGCCTTCCAACA
Organism: Carcharhinus amblyrhynchos; assembly: GCF_965287045.1. NCBI lineage: Eukaryota > Metazoa > Chordata > Chondrichthyes > Carcharhiniformes > Carcharhinidae > Carcharhinus > Carcharhinus amblyrhynchos. Next base: position 35,265,028 of record NC_137346.1, read on the forward strand.
TGTAACCTCCACAGCCACTCACCCAGTACCATTATCTACACACCTCAAGAACTATGCAATAGCAATGGGAATTATACTAAATACTGGAAAAAAAATGGAACCTCTAGTGGTCTGATAAAATCTTAGTTGAAATACTCTCATTAATACTGGAAGAAAAAAAAATTCCAGGACAAAATGTGTAATCTTTCAGATGTCTCTCAGTCTGTAAGCAAACAAGAAACTAAATCAAAGGCATACTCTCTCATTACAGCTTCTTAAATGTTTTGATCATTCTTCGATTGATAGATCACTTGCTAAGCTAATGCCACTGATAGAGTTTGAAGCCCAGCCAAACATTCATTTTGGCCACAGCTGTCATAAAAAGCTTCCAGCTACATTGCCTGAAATTGACAGAACAGACTGGTGGCTTGTTTCCATTTCAAAGCAAAGTCCCTGTAAATTAAAGGAGCGATGTAGGTGCAAAAGTTTTGTTTACTTTCTGAAGAAGGGTTTTGTTTTAACAGAGAGAGCCATCAATTGATTTATATCACAGTACCAAACTATGGAATTCTCTACCACAATGCGCTGTGGAAGCCAAGTCACTGAATGAATTTAAGAAGTAAGCAGTTTTATTCCTAGACTCTAAAGGTGTCAAGCAGGAGGGGAGAAAGCGGGAATATGGCATTGAGATACAGGATCAGCTATGATCATATTGAATGGAGGAGCAGGCTTGAAAGACCCAATGGCCTACTCTTCCTTGTTTCTATGTTTATATGATGGCAGAGGGTGACAAGACTTTTGTTTTGCATTAACGGCATTTGCTTCAATAGAAAGATACTGTAATTCATGATAACACTTGCACAATGGTGGTCAAAGGTCAACTTACTTTTGCAGGACAGATCCTTATGATGAATCACTGCATTAAAAACATATCTACATTACTGTACAACATTGAATAGTGACATTTGAAGATTTCAAAACATTTTACACTTGGTGGTCATGAACCCTTCAGGGAGGGGCATTTGTTCAGACTTCCAAACCCACAACATCACACAAAAATTGTGTCCAGAAGGGAATGTGTAGTCCTCACAATGGGATCCCCAACCTCAGAAGAGACGCATGTGGAGTTTGCACTGAGCTTTTCCTGACCCGGGCAAAGGGTTAGGGTTAGGGGTCAGGAAGGCAGAGGTAAATTCTTTCTTGAATAAAATACAGCTTCATCTGGATCGCACCTTCATTGGATGATGTAACTTCTGCCCTGAAAATGTGAATATTAAAGATTTGCAGATTGATGACGTTTGCTTTTGAAGATGTGAACATTTAGTTACGTGGAGCGAACATTTGCTTTTGAAGATTTGCTTATGAAAGGTGTGAACATGGCAGATGTTTGTATTTCGATGTACAGACCAGAGATGTGGAGATGGAGAGTTGGCTGGTGTAGATGTGGGTATTTAGGTGTGCAGATTGAAAACATTAGCACTAAATTAAATGAAAATTCCAGCCATTTTACACTGAATGATACAATTCTCATAAAGACTCCTTTCATGCCACAATCATTGCCTCTTTAGGCTATTTTAAAATGATGTTATCACCATTAGTGCATACAAATCTAATTCCCAACCTAAGCATCAGAGAGAGACAGAGAGAGACATCAGAGTGAGAGGCAGAGAAAAGGAACGGGTTTTGTTGGGAAACAGCCCCGGTTTTAGCCTGTCAACTCTCAGTACTCGATTGAAGCTACTTCAGTGCCTGCATTTGCACATCAAAAACCTGAAGGATAATGCCTGCAGGCAGCCAGATAATAATGAGCTTGCCGGAAAAAAAAGAGGAAATAAAACAGAACGACATTAATCTTTTTAATCAAAGTCTTCATGATAGTTTCCTTTTTAACTTTGCCAGTCCAAATGTTAGCAACACAACATCAGTGACAAAGGTTTAGTCCCTGTAATTTCTGTTCTCTGGTTATCAGCTTCTTAGTTTTCTCCACTGTCCCCTTCCTCCTGTTCCCCTGAAAGAGGCGATTCTTTCTGGGAGATGGTTCTATGAGTATCGACAGCCCTCCAGTACCTCACTCAAGTACTGCTGTTTATGCGGGAGTTTTAGTGAAAGCTCAGCAGATCCTGTGCTGCAGTGATGCTCACACAGACCTGAAGCTTTGCTGGTAGCTGATTGACTCACGTCTTGCCATATTGTGTTATCACACAGTAATATTAAAGATGAGGCCATTCAGCCCCCTTGCTCATGCTCTACCATTCATTTAATTAATGGCTGCATCTCATATTCCAAATTTCCCTATATTGGTGGCATGGTGGCACAGTGGTAAGCACTGCTGCCTCGCAGTGCCAGGGACCCAGATTCAATTCTGGCCTCGGGTTACTGTCTGTGTGGAGTCTGCATGTTCTCCCCTGTGTCTGCGTGGGTTTCTTCCAGATACTCCAGTTTCTTTCAATAGTTCAAAAGACGTGCTGGTTAGGTGCATTGGCCATACTAAATTTCCCTCTGTGTACCCAGATAGAGTGTGGTGACTAGGGGATTGTCACAGTAACTTCATTGCAGTAAGCCTACTTGCAACATTAATAAATAAACTTTAAATTGTTTGACATTGTTATTTAACAAAAATCTATATGGGGGGTGGGATGGGGGGGGGCGCGGAGTGTGGTTTATGCAGTAATTCTCCCAGCCAGGAGACTTAAACGGAGGCAGTTTAGTGGGTTTGCCCCTGGGTGCCCTGGCATCTGTGAGTCTCCCAGCGCCATCAGCTCTGTGCCAGAAATTGGTGCGGAGCTGAATAAATTATGCAAATGATCATTTACATTTCATTTGTGGGCCCAGGACTGAAGTCTCCAGGCCCCCTAGCCTCTCCCCTCCCCAGCAGGAGTAGTTCACTCTGGCAGGGTTTACAACAGCTCCCCACTAGCGGGGAACTGGGGGCCTGACTCCTCTGGAGTGAAAGGGGGGCTATGGAGGTCCCCCCCAGGAGATTGGGGATAGTGCAGGGATGTGCTCCCTGGGTACTGCCAGCTGAGCAGTGCCAGCCTGGTCCTCTGGCACTGCGCAAGGAGCAAAGTGCCAATGCCCAAGGAGTACTTTGGCACTGCCTACTGGGCAAACTGGTAATGCAAATGGGTGGGGCCTATAGGGGCAGGTCTACTATTGGGGGTGGTGGGTGGGGGTGGGGGTAGGGGTGGAGGGTCCTGCTGCCTCTCAGCACTGGGGATAATGACATAAAGAGGGAGGCCAGTGATCAGGGCTAGCCACAGGGGTGTGGAGAGGGGGATCGGGAGATCAGGACTGCCAAGAGGGGTGGTGTGACCGAGACTGTAGTGGGGGTGTGGAGGAAGGTCAGGACTGCAGGTCGGGGGGGGGGGGGGTGCGCGGTGAGGCCAGCAATCGGGGCATTGTGGGGGTCACACAGCTAGTGATGTGGGGTCAAGGAGCTGGCCAGCGATCAGGAGGCTGGCAATATGGCTACAGTGCATGTGCCAATCTCAGTGCTGATAGATCTACACATGCGCAATGGTGCACTCAGTGCAATGCTGCTGGCTTCCCTTGTGGGAATAGGCCCCATCCACTGATGTTCAGTGTGATTTATGTTAGTGCACTCTGCAATGCTCAGAGTGTGGGAGATTCATTTTGAAAATGTCTGAATAAGACAGTGGGAATTCCTCCAGTTTTTACATGAGTTTGGCACTTAGAATGTTATTTTGGCAGAATTGCCCCAATGACTACATGATCTCTTGGGTCTGAATGTTGTGTACACCTTGCGTGCACAATGGAGGGGGGGGTGCCAGAGGCAGTTGTGATTTCTGCTTCGGGCTGGGATTGAATCCCAGGCGTGATTTCACATGGGTCAGGCAGTGTGAAATGCGACTGGACATTGGCACTGCCCTGCTGGCAGATGGAGGGGAATGGCAATCACTGGGACCTGCTGGGGGTGGGGGAAGGGGGTTCAATGCAACAGAGGTATCTTCCTGAAGGCAGCCAGGAGTTGCCGAGAAACATCAGGGAGCTGCCCAGAAGAGATTGTAAAAATTTGACAGCAGTTATGGCCGCGGTACCCGTTGTGTTACGCCAGGCAGGAAGGCAATGTTGGTGGGCACTCTGCCCCCTGCCTTTCGAACAAGTGTCAGCACACTCTAGCAGAGGTGGTGCGTGCCAGCCCTCATGCTGCAGGATGGTAAGAGGAAGCCAGATAAAGAAGATCTGGTCAGAGGTGGCAGCCCAGGAAAGCAGGCAGGTTGTTGTGTGTCACGCCTGGACACAGTGCTGCTAGGGTTCAATGATCTTCTTTGCTAAAAGCTGGGAGTGCTGAGTTGGCAAGGTGGCACTTCCTTTGTGGCACTCAGAGCTGTAAGATTCAGAGTTATAAAAGATACATATACCTGTGCCAGCCAAGGCTGGGAGATCTGCTGTAGGTGAGGTGTGCAGATCTGACAGGCACCTTGACCTGAGCATTAGGGTAGAAGAGGGTGTGGAGATACTGGAGGCGGGGAGTGCCAGGCTGGTATGGTGATGCAGGTAGGAGGTGGGCGGATGTCCATTCAGAAGAGAAGGCATTTTGTTGTGGAACACACACAAACTGGGTTGAGCTGGCCAACTGGCAAATTTGAGATCGATGCCCTTGAGTTAGAGTGTGGGTGTGGAGCAAAGGTCCTCAGGTTATGGAGAGGTAGCTGCCTTGGAGGAAGATTAGAGTTCATGGACAGATACAAGACTGATGGAGAGTGAAAACAGTGTGGGATTGTCTCATCTCAAATGAGAAGCTTTAAACAAGAGTCCCCAGTGATCCCCCAACTATGATGCTCCATGTCGTTGATAATGTGATGATTGGTATTACTGACATATTGGGGTTATCTTCCCATCCTGCCAACTGCAGGAATTGTCAGGGATGGGAAGGACAACTTGATGGGACATTTAAAGGATTGCTGACCCAGCCAGGAATGTTTGATCTCAGGGCAAGCACGACTGGAACATGCCACTCATTGTCTTCCTCCCTCAGATATGCCATCCTACAGAGCTGCCAGGAGGCTGCCAGGACCCTCCCTTCACACCTGAGGAAGAGACACAGACAGAGCCATCTACACCGTACCCTGTCCCGCTAACAGGTATCAATGCAGATCTGAGCAAGCTGGTGGACATTAGTTTGTCGGTTCTCAGATGGTAGTACACATTAGGAAGGGCAAGGCACCCAAGAAGCTGGCAGAGGCTGTAAGTACCCAGGGAGCTGGCAATCTGGGGGGGCTGCTGGAGATCAGGACCATGCTGAGTCCGAGGCAGGCGATGAGTCAGTATTGAAAGTCATAGGCAAGGGTGAAGGTGGCAGAATGAGATAGACTATAGTCACAGGGCAGGAGGAGAAGCGGCCTTTGTAGGGTGGGAAGAAGGGGAGGCGACCTGGGGAGGGATGGGCATGCAGGTGGGAGGGCAAATGACCTCACGTGGGGCGGGGACGGAGGGGATGCACTGGGGTTGGGGTGGGTGGGGAAGCAACCTTGGTGGGGGGGAGGCAGATGGTGTGAAGTGACTTTGGAGAGGTGGGTTAGAGGAGCGCTGGTCGGTGGATGGGGGGAGGGGGCGGTTACATGGGTGGGGAAGAACCCATTGTGGTTGGATGGTTGTACTTGCACGTTGATGCTGAATCCATTTAGATGGATATCTGATGATCTGAAAGTGTGCATGTGGATGTCAGGTTAGAGGTGATCAGTATGATACTGCTCACAGTTAAATGGTGTTACTCACTGTCTCGGCAGACATTGTAGTTGGTGTTAATTGAGTATACCCCAGCACAAAATCGGAGGTAACCTTTTCTCTGAGTAATATTCCCTGTAAGTGTGACTGGCCTCCTGGGAGTACAAGACTGGAATGCCATGGACTGCAATCCTCTTCTAACTAGTAAGGCTGTGACATTTTGAAAATGACTGGTGCTTCAGTATTTGTTCAGCCCATACTTGTCCAATCCTACTTTGCCTAATCTTTTCCAGAGATATATTCCAGCCTCAAGTCCTGACCTTCTCCCTCTGCTCTATCCAGCCTCAACTTGCTAAGTGATAGAAACTTCTCTCATCGTCTCCTGTTCCTGCATTCTGAACCCACCTCCTGAAACTCTGGAATCTAGCAGCTGTGCCCTCCTCTTCCAAAGCTCCCACCCTGCTTTCACTTTGCTGGTACGCTAAATTACCACCCTCATGTTTCTGACAACTTTTCCATAGTGCCCGATCATCCTCTTGATCCAATTGGGCAGGAAACAGACACAACAGGAGTCAATTTTCAGGATCAGTGTCCTGCCCCACCAGAATGCCTGAAGGATTTCTGACCCATCAGCAGCTTGGTCAGCGTTCAGGCATCCAGGGCGGTTGCCTTAAACAAACAATGATCCCTTTGCTAATAAAGGTCCTTGCACTATTTTGGTTTCCCTCGCTCAGGAGGACAAGGCCTGATTGTCACAGAAATCAGGTTATAATCGAGTGGATGTGGCTGAGAACGTGGCTTCATTTGAAAGTTTGATGTGGAAATGGGAGAAATACTTCTTCTGGAACCACCATATTCTGGAGGAACACCGTAGGCCTCCAATCAGTACCTCACTCCCACCCAACAGCCCATTGGCCTTGTGACCCAACACAAAACTGCCCCTAGTTTGAACTAATTGAACTAAAACAGCAATTTCCCAAGCAAGGTCACTGGATGGCTGGTACAGGGATGTCAGATTGGCATTGGATATTGAAGCTGAGGTACAAGGAGCTTCACTCTGGATCTAATTCTGTGCTGGACCTCATCTGGACACTGCTTGATAACCAAAGTGTGAAATATTTTATTCTCGAACCCTTTTGTCACAATGAGCACCAAATTCACACACAGGCTGGGATTCTCCCACCCCATCCACGGTCAGGACTCTCCCACCTCACTCGCAGCCGGGATTCTCCCACCTCACTCGCAGCCGGGATTCTCCCACCTCACTCGCAGCCGGGATTCTCCCACCTCACTCGCAGCCGGGATTCTCCCACCTCACTCGCAGCCGGGATTCTCCCACCTCACTCGCAGCCGGGATTCTCCCACCTCACTCGCAGCCGGGATTCTCCCACCTCACTCACAGCCGGGATTCTCCCACCTCACTCACAGCCGGGATTCTCCCACCTCACTCACAGCCGGGATTCTCCCACCCCATCCACGGCCAGGATTCTCCCACCTCACTCGCAGCCGGGATTCTCCCACCTCACGCAGCCGGGATTCTCCCACCCCATCCACGGTCAGGATTCTCCCACCTCACTCACAGCCGGGATTCTCCCACCCCATCCACGGTCAGGATTCTCCCACCTCACTCGCAGCCGGGATTCTCCCACCTCGCCCGCGACCAGGATTCTCCCACACCATCCATGGTCAGGATTCTCCCACCTCACTCGCGACCAGGATTCTCCCACCCTGCCCACGGCCAGGATTCTCCCAACTCACTCGCAGCCGGGATTCTCCCACCCTGCCCACGGCCAGGATTCTCCCACCCTGCCCACGGCCAGGATTCTCTGTTTCCGCTGCAGTGAACGGGGATTTCGCGAAACAATCTTTAGTTTTTAATATAAAGAAAAATCTCTCAGTGTGAAAATTGGAAAGCTCTTTAAGTAGGATTTGAATGTCTTCAGAGTGATGGATTTTCCTGTCTAAATATTTATTCACAGTGTCACCTTTTTTGCATCTTCTCTGGGCTGAAGTGAATCCATTTGGTTTGAGAGCTGCCACTCAGTGTAGGTCAGGAAGTGTGGTGCAGAAATAAAAGTGGACACAGTTTATAAAAAAGAAACCCAAAAATATATATTTGCATTTAAACTATCATGAACATATACAAAAACGATATTCTATTGTTTGTCTTACCATAAATTAATACATCTACAATCATCGAGGAGACAATGTGAACTACAGACTGTACAAACTAATTGTACAGCCTTTTGCACAGGGTTCAGCTAAGACACACAAAGATCCTGGAAATGGAAATAAAAGAAGACACACTTGTCCCAAAAGCTACTGTCACCAAACCACATCCACCCTCATCCATCACTTCAACTTCTTTCCAATTTCCCTTTGTCTTCACTGAATGATCAGACTCGAGCTGCTTCAGTGCCGGGGGTGGTGGCTGGGTGGATTCTGGGGGGGAGGTGGGGGTGGGGGGTACTGATGAACACTAGATAAGATCCCAATTGCAGTGCAACAGGGCACAAGGAGCGGACAGTGGCAGGGGGCGACTAGGCATTTTTTAAGATAACCTCAAATTCCCTAATCAAGTTTTGACTGAAGTGCTCGTTAGGAACAAATCCAAGAAAATGAGGTAGGAACATTGTTTGAGTTCCAATATTTGACCCACTGTTGACTAAGGTCATGAATTCAGTTTAATAACTCTTGTCGTTTAAAAAGTGGAGATCAACAAATGGCTATTTAAAAAAAACAAGCTGAGAGCCAATTTTTCCAAGCATTGTACCCCAATATGTTGGTTTAACACTCCCCAACGACAGCACCTCTGACAATGCAGCACCCCCTCCATACTGCACTGCAGTGTTAGCCTGCATTGTGTTAAGGTCCTGGAGTGGGATCTGACGCCACAAACAAGCATGATACCAAGACAGCCAGTCTAAAACTTGGCACCTGGCAAAGCATGGATCATATGGTTCCAATTACCTGCCCCGCAAAGCAGTACACTGAGGCATCCCACACACACAAACCGTTCAGACAATCTTCCTCCTACTCAATGTTTGAAAGTGTCATGTGTTTCCCTAAGGTATCCAGATTATCAGCTTAACATGGAGTCTGGCTATAAGCAACATCTTCAAGGTAGAATCCCTGTGAAAATATTGTACTTGGTGTAGAACTTTCCTTTCGCGATTGAGCAGCTGAAAATGAATAATAAACACTCTACTTTGGAATGGAGGGAGAACGTTAGTGGCAACCTCTCAGATCAATGTTAAAAATTAAATGTTGCCGGTAAACTTCATTCTCAACCTACTGTCATGACTTTCTCATAACTCGCACTCCAGCCTCACCCAGGAGAGGCTGTCACTGACAAAATTCCACCAGGATTTCAATCTGGCAGAGGAATATTAAAAGAATGTGGAATTCAATGTTCTTAAGACATTTTCTCCTGAAGGTGCTGTCCTCCTTTGGTTCAGGCTCACTGGTACTGGCTGCCTTTCTGGTACATTGTTCAAATTACTGCTCTTCATGTGTGAGTCTAAACAATGAAGGGCCATGAGGTTATTCAACCAAGGGAGCATCACCCCAGAGCCCCAATTTATTGTCCCAGATGTAGGCATGCACACACTTTCCAGTTCTTACACCAGTCAGCAAGCAGAAGTGGAAATGCTGTTTGATTTATTGCCCCTGAGCCATGGGGTGCTGAGGGCAATTTAGTGTTCTAATCCCCCCATAGCCCCAGCACATACTGATCTACTCATTAATTCATTCAATATTCAGTGAGAAAATGTGAAGAAGCATAAATCTATTGCTAATTATAGCCCTGTATGTTCTGAGCTCTGGGTGCTTTATTTGGGAATACCACTTTGGAAGATCATTCCAAAAAGAACAGCAAATCCCCTGTGGCATTGCTCGTGGTACATCAGGATTTCACACTGGTTATTGCACAAGGCATGATTCTGTTGCTGCCGAGGGTGGACTGGATGCAATCTAGCTCATCCTGTTAAAGCAGTGGTCTAATCGTTCCATTATTATCTGGTCAATTATAGGTTGTATATGTTTCAGGACAACCTGAGGCTTTTTATTAATTGCAGGGTGTTTTCTTTTACTGGACAACTCCCTCTGCACATTGCAAATGACTGCATTTTGTAATATAGTGTAGCAGTATAACATTTCCCCAGCTTTCATATACAAGTGAATTTCCAGCTTTGTAATTGGGATCTTATCGACAAAGTGTGATGAGGAAGATGTGACTGGGAAAGTGTTACAGGAGTTAAGTACAATGCACGCACACTACAGAGAGATTGCTGGTAAATACATGACCAATAATGAAACTTTACTCCCAAAGCCAGTGCATAGATTCCCAATCTCTTTTAGTTCCCTTATTCTTTATAACTTTCACTGCGTTGGTGCATCTGCTGTGCTGACAAGACTTCCCAGTAAATTGGTAATCTGATATATTCACCATCATTTCTGGTGCAGATATCAAACTTGTCATATCTTCAAAACAGGAGAAGGGCCCTCAACAGGATTCGGGAAAAGTTTAACTGATGATTTTTGGTAATTAAAGTGAGCAGTGACAAAGTATGGGTTATTTCAAAGGGCAGTGTTGACACATTGGGTTATTAAAGGGTCATCACCATCAAACATTGGGAATGGGGGGATTTCAAACAGGCTGGGGCAGAAATGAAAACCCTCAGACCTTCGGTGTGAGTTGATGCTAAGGATAGGTTTGGGCTATACTTGATACCATATCTGGTGCTATGGGGACTTGCATCATGTGGCCTTTGGAGTTAGATATTCAAGGAAAAATATCAACAATGGTGGAAGCCATCAGTGATGTCTACCTCCCCTCTGAATCCCAAACTCAAACCCTCTGAATCTCTTGTAAGGAGCTTTACTGGGGGAAGTTTTGAACCAGCAGAGCATTCTGAGGCTCGGTGTGATCTCCAAGATAAGATGCATTGACACTCTCAAACAATCTGACAACAACCCCCTCCCCCACCCACTCCTCCAGCTTGCCTGTGCACCTTGCTGCCCTTCAGCACAGGGACAGGAGGGAGAGCTGGTCAGTCAATTCAAAATCACCACCAGAAAAATTGACAAGTGGCGTACAATGCAGATTAACAACTGTAAAAGAAATCACAAGTTGCAATGAGACATCAACACATACAATAGCAGAAAGGGATGGGAGTTCTCACTCTCCCATTTCCTTCAAAAGGAATTATATTGCACAATAGGAAAGTTTGGGGGGGTGCGGTTGTGGTGGGTTGGGGTATAACTTAAGGCCGATAATTCCACCACTCCATTTTCCAAGTAATGACCCCCGCTGTGGAGAGGGCATTGTCCGTTCTGAGGGGCCACTCTCACCCCTCCCCCCTGCCTCTCAGGTTAGTGTGGGAAGGCCTGTGTTTTATCCACTCTGTGACAAGCTCTCCTGGCATCAGTACCTGATGATTATCCTGCTGAAAAATGGCTGTCCAGTAACTTAGATGAACTGTTACAACATCGCAATGATTCATCCCTCACTAACATAAAGGAGGATCCTCATGATAACCCTTTACTGACAAGAATTTAACTGACAAATATGCTCAGGAACTGAAACTACACCTGTTGATTTGGTGGCAAGAGTGGCTGGGAATGCTTTTTGAAAAATGATAAATGTGACGAGACTGGAACTTAGGGTGAAATGCAGCATATAAAGAGAGTTTCTGATTATTTTTGGGATCTGTGATTTTAAAGTGAATTCTCTGTGATTCTTCACTCCATCTCCCTGATGCTGCTAAAGTATGATCTCATGGTGGTTGGTCATCCTTTTCCAAGGAATGGCAAGATACTTGACTCTGAAGGGCACTGAAACTGAAACCGCTGGCATCTTCACCCATATTTTCCAGTGTGGCTGGCCGAATACCAAGCTGGTTGCTGGCAAGGTTCACCCTGTCTAACCTCAAACCAACTGAGAAATGCTGTTCCCATGAACTGACGATATAAGGACCAGGGGGACACAGATTTAGGGTTTGGTGGAGGGGAATGTGAGGAAGGACTATTTTACACAGCAAATGGCAATGACCTGAAACTCGCTGCTGAAGAGGAAGCGGAAGCAGAAATGATCCATGATTTCAAGAGGAAAATGGATGAGAACATGAAGGAAATATATTGTGCAGGAATGAGGGGACACGTCAAGGGGAATGGGAGTGACTGGGTTGCTTCATAGCGAGCCAGTGTACAACTGATGGGCCAAATGACTGCATTGTGTGCTGTAGTGACTCTAATTCATAACTCTTCCTTTTGATCAGCTAAGTGAATTTAGATAAGGAATCAAACTTGGGGCAGCTTCTCACCTCTCCCAATGCCCAATTCTGGGTGGCTCAGAACAGAGACAATGAATTGTAATGAGGGAACATCAGGGCAAAAGGTGGAGGTAATTGGTGAAGGCAGTGTGAGGCATAACACAATACAGAAAAATCTCCCTTTATTACTCACCACCTAAACATCCCTGCCCCGTGACCTATTGTACAATTTTACTGTTCCACATTGCTATTGGGAAAGAAACGTAAGAAGACTTCAATAAAAGAATCAGTAGATAAGGGACCTTCAGTAGTTACAGGACTGTGTGCTAATCCAGAATCTGCATTACCTGTACTCGGCAGAGACATTTTAACAGATCACTAATTGACCAAGATTATTCATGGGATACTTAGTGTCAGTATTGTTTCCCTACACTTTAAGACTAGTTTTACTTTCTTCACCTGATAGGGTTAAATATTTTTCTAAAAGAAATATTCTGGGACAGAAACTGAGAAATAAAAAGTCCTTTGTGCTGAAATGCGAATTACAAGTTAGAAATGTTTTTGTTGGAAGAATGAAGTGTTTATATGGAAAGTATTAAATGTAAGGGAAAGAAACATTTGAAATTGGTGTGAGTGTAGCCTGCAGAACCAAATAAGCCTCAGTAAAAAGATCATACGGTTCTCGAATGAGTTGAGGATTTTGTTTTGCTAACTTACTGTCCTCCTCCCCAGAGGGAACCAATTGACCCCGTGGTGCCTGTTTCCACAGGTAGTGCTGCCTTGAGTGAGCCCCCTACCAGTCCACTGGACAAATGGCCGTTCCTTAGGATCGACTCACCCTCATCCACCCGCCTCTCCCCACCGCTGACAGTAAAAGAGAGGCATCAACATCTGCTCTTATACAACTGCTGCACTTCTACCAGAGTAACTGAATAGCAGTGAAAAATACCGAGGGCTTGTGTCCACATTTACAGGGGTGCTGAGGCCAACTGTGTGCCCTTGCCCAATTGCCCGACAGCACAGATCAAGAATTAACCCCAGGACCTGCTGCTCCTCGTTGCCTTAAATTGCCCTGTATGGACCTTTCAGTTTGATCAAAGAAACTCTTGTGGCAAAACACCAGGGATTTTTCTTTAGAAAAGTATCTTTGGGAATGACTGAGAAATTATTGTAAAAATGTATTTAAGATTAAAAAGTAACTTTTAAAAACATTATCAATATTTAGTATTTTTCATTACACGCTTTGATACTGTACACCCCGCAATTTGACAATAAAGCTTTGAAAATGAGACGGTCCCAAGCTGCATGATTGCAAAGAGGGATTGATAACATTTTCCCTTCTACAGGCTTGGCACGGTGACATTCAGAAGCACTCGGCGTTTGGGGGGGAGGGAGGAAAAAATCCAGTTTCAGCTCAAAATGAATGAAAACTCTTCCAGCCGTTCTGATCTAAGCGGTGTATGGCTCAGTCTTAGTGATGTTAGAAAGAGATCATCCACTCTCTGGAAGATTGCTCTCCCCCAGTAACCTACATGACAATAGGTCTTAGGATGGGCATTATCTTAAACCTTTACGTGGATTTTACAGGAATTCCTAATCAATCCTATAGGTTAAGAGACTTCAGTAATGTGACTATCTGAACTAGTAAATCTTGTGGCCAAAGGGCTGGTCCCTGAGCCTTGTACTGGGTTCTGAGCACACACTGGCTTGACTGTTCTGCTGCCCCTTTGTTTTACCTGGTCTTAGTTACACATGGGTCGGATTGTCCAGGTAAGGGTCTGTTTTGTTCATGTGGACCATAACAGAAGGTGCCTTGTAGTGGCAGTGGCTGGCAGAGCAATTGACCCCAGTGCATGGTTTCCCTCGAGTCCTCACCGATAGCTTTCTGCTGCACAAACTCTGCCACGTCTGAAGGGTCTTGGAGCTCCAGACCCATATCCCACTGGTGATCCCCACCACCAAGGACATGAAGATCTTTAGCATGAAGACAGCCACAGTTGGCACTGAGGTGTCCAAAGTGCAGTCCAGAATCCTTCTCCCTGGATAGGCAAGGCAAGGCAGCTCAGAGGCCAGCACTTTCCAATAATCCATGTTCAACCTTTCGTAGAAATAGCAGACAATGACACAAGTGGCTGGGACGGTGTAAAGGATGGAGAAGACCCCGATCTTCACCATCAACTTCTCCAACTTCTCCGTGTTGGTGCCCCCAGTCTTCATGATCCTGCGGATGTGAAACAGAGCCACAAAGCCGGTCAGGATGAAGGAGGTCCCTATCACCAAATAACAGGACAGAGGAATAAGCACAAAGCCAGTCAGAGCATTCACGTCCATGCTGCCCACATAACATAGCCCAGTCAACTCATCACCTGCTACCTTCCTCATAGTCAGGATAATGATGGTCTTCATGGCTGGAACCCCCCAGGCAGCCATGTGGAAATAGCTGCTGTGGGCTTCAATGGCCTCGTGGCCCCACTTCTTGCCTGCGGCCAAGAACCAGGTTAAGGTCAGGATGACCCACCACAGGGAGCTGGCCATGCCAAAATAGTAGAGGATGAGGAAGACGATGGTGCAGCCTGTACTCTCCAAGCCTTCCTGGATGACATATAACTCTCCATTTTCCCGGTCACAGGCAATGTTTTCAGCCCCAGCTACTGAGCGAATGATGAAGGCCACCGAGTAGACATTGTAACACATGGACAGGAAGATGATGGGTCTCTCTGGGTACTGGAAACGGTGAGGATCCAGCAGGAAGGTTAGCACAGTGAAGGCAGTGGAGACAAAGCAGAGCGTGGACCACACGGCCATCCAGATGAAGGCAAAGTCTTTGTCCCCCTTGGACCAGTAGACATCCACCCCTGGGGAGCACTTGGGGGCACAGCTCAGGCTCTTCTCCACATACTGGAACTTGTCAGGGTTGGCACAGGAGCCAAGCGGCCCTGGGTTCCTGCCATCAGCTGCCCCAGGCAGCCTGGCTCTGGGTGCTACGGGCAGCATGCCCTGTCCTCTCTGCGGCTCGCCAGTCGCATTCTCAGGGGCTTCCATGCACAGGGCGTTGGGGTCGTTCCTGGTGGGCAGTTTGCTGCAGTCCAGAGACTCAGGCCAGCCAAAGTTGAACTGTGCCATGATGGGGGCACAGCGCTGGCGGGCTTGTTCACACATGGGTCTGCAGGCTGGGATGGAGGTGGACACTTGGTCAGTGCACATGGGGGCATAGAGGGAGCAGAGGAAGAGGCGGAGGTGGATGTGACAGCCGTATTCCACCAGCGGGGCAAACTCATGCAGTTTGATGGCAGCCTCCCGTTGGTTCTGGTGCCCCATGTAGTTGGGCATTCGGGTCATGTTGTAGCCGATCCCTAGGCACATGGGGATCTCGATCGGCTCGCACTTGGCCTCTCTGCCCCTCTCGTGGTCGATCGAGCCGATCCCCCGGCAGATCCCCAGCACCATGGATTGGCAGAGGAGGACCAGGGAGATCCGGCGAAGGAAGCGCCCCATTCTTGCAGCGGGGTAGAGTCTCACCCTGACATCTCCCCCTGGGCAGCAGCAGCAAGCGGGCAAGCTCAGCAATCCCAGTCCCAGCAGAGTTTGTCAAAGTTTCCAGAGCAGATTCCGCAATGCTGGTTTGGAAGCTCCAGAGCGCTGCTCCGGCTCCGCAATGGCTCTGCAGTTTCCCCTGCTGTTGTTTCTCACTCTCTCACAGGGAGACTGTCCCCACTCCTCCACTCTGGCTCTTTGTTGGACAGTAGCTGTCTCTCGGCAGTCCCAGGGAGTCTGATCAGCACTCACACACACAGGGGAGGCTTTAACACTGGATGCTCACTCCCCTCCTGACTGCAGGCACTCAGCACAAACCCATCCTGCCTACAGCACCACGGGGGGAGGTGGGTAGAGGGGGGAGTGGGAGGGAGCTGCCACCCCAGTGCCCCACCCCTCACCATCCCCCATTGGCTCCCACTCTCACCTCCCCCCCCACCCCGGATATCATTGGCCAGCCCCTCTGCCACTCAGGCAGGAAGGGCGGGGCTGTCAGCTATATGTTGAGCAGATAGTCACAGACTGAGCTGCAGACTCTCTCTCCCACTTAGTGTCACCCCCTATTGTCGGTGCAAGCTTCAAACCAGCAAGGGGGGGGGGGTGTGGGAGGTGGAGGATGTATGCTACACAGCCCATAATTCACCCAAAATGTTGGCAATGTACATCATGAAATTCACAGCTTGAAATTTACCCTGTGAAATACCCCACCGTTTACACTTTGCTTTACAAGTTCTTACCTGCAGGGCAGCATGCACACACCCTCCTTATTCAGTTCCTATTCTAATTCGGCAGGATAAAAGATCATTCTGCCCTCCCCAGCGACAAAGTCTAGGCACAGAGGTTAGATGCAGAAAAATTCTAATCAGCCATCTACCCCCTCCCCTGTGAAGATAAATCTCCGGCAAGTTAGATACATGGAGCTGTGGGGTGGTGGGAACTCGTACAGGTTTTGCTTTCAGTCAAAGTAAATACACACAACACAAAAAAAATCAAATAGCCACGAATTGACTCGAATGTAATTTTTTCACAAATCATTTCACCCGAATCTTTGACAATGTGCCGGAGATGAAGGATTGACCTTTTTTAACACTGTAAAATATAGCTGCTTTAAGAAATAATTTAAAGGTTTTTTAAAAAAAACTCGAAGAAGGTTGGATCTTTGTGCAGTCGAAGTTGCCCCTTGGATAGGAGTTCAGGATCTGGATGATTAGTTAAAAACCTTACCAAGATGCGCCCTCTACAGTACTCTTCCCAAATCTATTCTTTACTGTGGTCTTTACTGATCAAACCTGCCCCTCTCGTTTAAAATGTTGCCAACACAGATAAATAAACTGCCAACTTCCCCACTGCAGATATTAACAGAGACGCTATTTCTAGCACTTTCTGTTTTTATTTTAGATTTCCACCACTTGCTGTTTTCCTGTTTCCACGCAGTTGTGTAATTATTTAACATTTCCCCACAATCTGGTGTTATTTTTAAATTCCAGTCTCACTTTAAACTTTATTTGGAAACAGACTGTTGTTTGTGCTGCTGTTGCTGTGACCTCCGGGGCTGCTGTTTTTTTTCAAAGATGTCAATTCTGTCAGAATGGGCCAGTCTCCTTTCATTCTCCTTTCAATCCCTGTCACTAAGGAGGCCGTCCTTAAAGAAGCGCCGAAGAATTAAAAAGGAGCTGTGAATGCCATTAGCTCGCTTTCCAAAAAGTCTTTTCACCTCTGCAAAGGGTACAACAAGAGGCGATTGGACACAATGACAAAAAAGGATGGAACCCCGGCGAGAGAGTGAGGGGAAGGAGCTGCGGATTTGGGGCAGATCTTTGCGCCGCTGCATTTGTCTCTCTCTCTCTCTCTTTCAAAGTGCTTCTATTCTCAGCCTCACTGCCGCCTTTCATTCAAACAATGCCCTGCCCTTTTTGAGCTGAAAGTAGGAATATTAGGAATAAAAGGAATTCTCAGTCTATCAGCCGTATTCTCCCAGTCTTTCCATTATTGACCTGTCTGTCTATCTCTGTCTATCTATCTATCTGTGTCGGTTTGTCTATTTTTTTACATGCTATAACTGTTCAGCAGGCTATCTCTGCAACTGTGATTCTTCTATGGCTCTAGCTCTGTCTCTTTTTAGGCTGGTTTATCTGTACCGTGCTCTTTTATCTCTGTTCTCTTTTGTTCAGCCTTTAACTATATCTTTCTTTCACTCTTATTTGTCCTCCCCTCCTCTCTCTGTTCTTCGACGTTGCCAATTTTACCTGTTCTGTGTTTCTCTCTCTGGGGATTATTCCAGCTGTACTCCCTGTTCCTGAGGATTACACCGAATTTTTATGTTGAGGACAGTGGGCACATTAAAGGTAAATAACAAGTAAAAGTGAAATCTAATACATTTGTACATACCTGTGTTTATACAGATATAAATGTGTAATATACACACACACACAAACATGAATGTGAGCTTTTGTATGTTGTTTATGATGGGTCCAGTAACGTGCTGAATTGAATAACAGAAAGGGAGATTTTCCGTTTCCGCATGTCGAGAATATATCTCGGGAATTTGCAGACTGCTAGCCCATGATTTCAGTCCATTTGGTTCAATGGTTCCTTGGCTTGCAGAGATGAGAGTAAAGTCATTGAACCGCTGCTCCCGGTGGTGAGGCATGGTGTGGTGGATTATTAGTCCTCACACTAATTGTCCATCTCTTTGTGTGGCTGAGTGGGAACAGCAGGCCCGTACAGAGCTGAACCCAGCCAAACATTGGGTTCAGTGAATCAGTGTAGAGTCAGTTGCGTTTTGTGTTCAGACTAGTGCAGCTACTGACGCAGAAAGCGTATCAGTTGAGAACTTAGACATTGATGTTCAAAAGCTGGGAGCTAGTGGAGGTGATTGCTGCCTTTGGGAACCATAGGATCTCTACAGAGATCATTCAGCCCATCGAGTCTGCACACTGTGTCTGGAACCAGCTGTCAGAGGTAGTAGAGGCAGGTACAATTTTGTCTTCTAAAAAGCCATTAGACAATTACATGGATAGGATGGGTATAGAGGGATATGGGCCAAACGCAGGCAATTGGGACTAGCTTAGTGGTTAAAAAAGGGAGGCATGGACAAGTTGGCTGAAGGGTCTGTTTCCATGCTGTAAATCTCTACGACTCTACAAAACAGCATCCCACCCAGGCCTTCCACTTACCCTCGTAACTCCATGCATTTAGCATGGCCAATCCAACAAACCTGCACATCTTTAGACTGTGGGAGGAAACTAGAATACCCAGAAGAAACCCACATAGACATGGAGAGAACATGCAAACCCCACACAGGCAGTGGTCTAAGAGTGGAATTGAACCTGGCACTGAGAGGCAGCAGTGCTAACCATTCTACCTACAGTGCCTCCTGGGCAGACTGAGAGGATGGAACAAGCCATCTCCATTCAAAATGGTTTTTTAATAAAATTATTCCTTCCTCAGACTTACAAAACCAATGTGCAGAGTGAATCTTGATCTCTAGAGAAAATATGAATTCCATCATACATAACTGGTAAGACAATTGAAAATGTTTTTAATGTGTCTTTAGATTCTATGTAACACATACTTTCGCAAAAAGAATCCACCTGTAATCACTGATCTTCTGAACTTAGATTTTGTGTGTCCCTTTTGTGGAGACCATGAATCCACCTCCACACTTGCTCCAAAAATGAATTCAAATTCAAATTGAATCCAGTTCATGGTCTCCACAGAAGAGACACAGAAAATGTAAGTTCAGAAGATCAGTGATTACAGTTGGATTCTTATTACGAAAGTATGTGTTATATAAAATCTAAAGACACATTAAAACATTTTCAATTGTCTTACCAGTTATGTATGATGATATTCATATTTTCTCTAGAGATCAAGATTCACTCTGAGGTGCTTTAGTTCACTAATGAGAATATTAAGTGTATTTCAGTCTTTTTATTACAGTATAAAATTTTTCACAAGCTATATACATGGGTTATGCTGCATTCTGAGATGGTTCAATTTTGTTACACACAGTCAGAATTAAACATGCAGTCCAAGGGTGTTTTACCCGGTTCCTAGCCCCTTGATCTACATTGGCTGAAAGGCCTCCTTACACAGTGACCTTTACCCATTGCACCTTGGTGACAGTTGCCCCAACCGTGAGTACGTCTCTCAGCACTTAGTCCTGGATCTTGGAATGCCAGTCTGCAAAAGTTGATCAAGGACAATTCTTTACACTGGAAGTTCAACAAGTTTTGGGGAGACTAAAGAGCTTCTTTCACTGAGTTGATGACCCTCCAGCAGCAGTTGATGTTTGTCTGGGTGTGAGTCCTTGGGAACAAATGGTAGAGCACAGAGTCCCGTGTCACAGAGCTGCCTGGGATGAACCTTGACAAATACCATTGTGTCTCTCTCCTGACTGTCTTTGCAAAGGCACATTCCACAAGGACATGTGTGACTGTCCCTACCTCCTCCTCCCCCCACCCCCTGCAGCCATGTCGAGAGGGTACGGTGGTATAAAAACTTCAGGCCTGCATGAAAGATCTGGCGGGAAGTGCCCTTCTCACCACCAGCCAAGCTGGGTCTAGGTGCTTGTTTGAAAGTTCTGGTGATGAGGCATTCTGCTAAATGACTGTGACAGTTTGCTCAGGGAACCACCCAACAGGACCCACCATCTCCTTTTCCCTCGAGGCATTATGTGCAGATCATTAATGATCGCCTTATGGTCAATAAGATTTCCTGAATAAATGTTTCATAGAAACATTGAATTCCTACAGTGCCAAAGGAGGCCATTCGGCCCATTGAACCTGTACTGACAACAATCCCACCCAGGCCCATCCCTGTAACACCATGTATTTACCCCTGTTAATCCCCCTGACACTAAGGGGTAATTTATCATGGCCAATCCACCTAACCCACACATCTTTGGACAGTGGGAGGAAACTGAAGCACCCAGAGGAAACCTACGCAGACATGGGGAGAATGTGCAAACTTCAAACAGACAGTGACCTGGGGCCGGAATTGAACCCCGGTCCCTGGCGCTGTGAGGCAGCTGTGCTAACCACAGTGTCTCTGTGCTGTTCATCATTTCCATGAGAGACTGGCAATACAGCATGGTCCAAGTACTTGGAGTGTTTCATGACAGTGTGGCCAGACCCATGCTTAGCAAGCACACCTGACCTCACACTTGATCCTACAATTGATTTGAGTTCCTGGGGTTGGGCACTGCAAGCATTTCCCTTTGCACTTCCATTGGCTCTGGTCCTGGCCATTTCTCAGTCAGTCCAGCTACACCCCCAACCATGGGCCTGAGTCTGCTGCTGTTTCAAGAGTAAATGCTTCAGGACATTGGTCACCCAGGGTGTGAACCATATGGATGGCATGGATTCAGGTGTCGCCTGTGGCATTCTTTCATTTGGTAAGGCAGGGCCTCATTCTGACATGACTGGCTCCGCTGCTTTTGACAGGGGATCAATGGGCCAGGGAGGTGCCCTGGCCTTTTGTTCTCTCCGTGCCCTTTTCTCTGCTAGCTGAACTGTTAGTTTCTGCATGCTTTTTCCAATGCTCTTCCAAACAGTCAACCTCCAGAGGTCACAGTCATCAGCAACCGCCTCCTAGTTGTCAGTGTCAATATCCACCATCTTCAGGTCTGGCTTGCAGGTTTCTTTACAATGGAAGTTTGGGTAGCCTGAGGTGGTGACCCAGTGCCCAGTTCTTTGTATGGAAGGTCTTTGAGAACAGAGCCATCATCCATCTGATGAATGTGTCTGAGCCAGTGCAGACATTGTTGGTATAGTAATGAGTGAAACAGGTGAGACAAAAGAAATCCCAGGAAACCAAAAGAAACTTATAAGAATCTCAACATTCTCAAGAAATTCTTTGAGGTTTTACCCAGCTTCAAGTGTAAAAATTTCAAAACACCAAATAATCTTGGAAATATGCCTTCAACAGCTTTGTCATGACATTATGTCATAACATTCAAGGATATGGGAGAAGTGTTGGAAAACAGGATTAGCATGACTTTAGTGGTAGTTACTGTTAGTGCAGACTTGATGGGCTGAAGGGCCATTTCTGCACTGTATGACTCTATGATTATATAGGAAAGAGGAAGTGATATTACCACCACTAACAGTATTATGTTCAGATTGGTTACACCAGAGTTTCATATTTCTGAAACCCATGATCTAAGGCAATGTAAAGTGGGAAACGGTAGCTGCAAGTTAATTGGAAGCCTGTGATCAAATCACTCCATGATCTCAATTCTGTCTCCCTTTCAAACTTTCCCCAGTCTGAGCTTCTCTAACTCTGACCTCACACACATTCCCCTCTCCCTTCATCCCAGCAATTGGACACAACAATTTCAGTTTTCTTTACCCTCTTTGGCCCTCCTCTTTAATATACTCCTTAAAACCCACCCCTTTGACTGAGCTTGTGGCCTTCTCTCTGAATAGCTGTTCCTGTGGCTTGATGTTAACATTTATCTGAAGATGCTACCCCAATGAAAGTTATGAATGGAAGTGAGTTTGTTCACAGGCAACTTGTTAATTAATCAGCTCATGATTCATCTGACTGTACTATTCCTCACTTTAAAAGTCAGCAAAGTGCAGGCGGACATGTGTGAAATGCACTATATCCAGTGAAAAAAGGGTTCCTCTTGCTAGAATGTGGGTTACACTATTTCACTATCAGATATATAGGCAGGCCCCTGAATAGAAGGTACTCGGACTGATTAATTTAAGGCAAGAGCTGAAACAATGAATAGGGACACTGCAGAGATCAAGATGGTCTTGGGGTTAAACAGTTCTATAGGGATGTGGGATTGAGTATGTTCAGTAAGGGAAGAAATAAATCCTCCTCACTCTCCAGGTGGTGGGGAAGTTGACAGTTGCACCTCTGAAGCTGAACACTAGCAATGATGCATTGATTTGGGAAAATTGGCAGAGAGTAAATCCACAGAATGAGGAGGGACAAAAGATTTAGGAAATCATTGGATATTGCAGTGCCAAGCATATGGACCAGAAAGAGAAATCCTCCAATTTCCATAGCTCTGTGATACGTCAGGAGCCATTCATGGCCTCGAGACACAGAAAAGTATTCTACAGCTAATGAAATATTTATAAAAATTGCAGTACTTTTGTTAGAGACATGCCAAATAGCAAAGGGGTAGTGACTAGATAGTGATGATTGAGGATTAAATATTGGTCAGGACACCAAGAGGACTCACTTACTTGCCCCTCTTTGACACTGTTAGGTCATCCTTTGTGTCTATTTGAGAGATAAACAGTTTAACATCTCACCCAAAAGACAGTATCATTCAATGCAATGCTGAAGTGTCAGCCTTTATTTGTGTCCTCAGGTCCTGGTTTGAGGGTACAGCACACACACTTTTAAATTCTGAGGGAAGAGCAGTACCGCGGAGGCAAGCCTGATTCCCAGACTGTGTTGAGTTAATTAACCTCAACTGGGCTGATTATTACTGACCTCCGCATTTCTGTGTTAGAGAGAGGGAAATCAGCCAGGGTTCCTCCTCCTGATTCTTATCCATAGACTCCTTCTGGAATCTGCATGTATTCTGACATCGGCTGGGAGTGGGATCAGGCTCGACTGAAATGCCCTCAACAATTAAATCGTTTTGACATGTGATGTCTTGGCTCACACATAAGACAGCGGCGGGCTCTCCACCCAGTGGGATTTTGCATCATTAGGAGAGGAGGGGAAAAGATTGAAGAGAAAGGTAAGCAAATTGTTTTGAAGCCAATTCATTTTAAGGAAACTAAAACTAGGCCAGCAGCTGTGTTGGACAGCGGGTGAGGAACCTTTCCACTGGCGTTCAGTTTCAAGGACTTAGACAACTACAAACCCAGTTTCTACATGTTTGATAAGGGGAGCTGGGGAACTGCAACAGGTGTGAAGCTCATATATACAGCTTCTCATGTTGGACTTGTTGTGTCAATCATTCATCACCTTCAGTGACTGAGGAGTAAACATAATAACCAATGCTTTGTATACTGACAGTATGTCTATCAGAGAAAGAGATTCAATTTCAGGATACTTAAAGAGAAATGGTTATATTAGATTTGTAGAAACATATCAAAACCAGACTTGCAGCTATTGAAAATATCAAGACAGACCCACATTGGTACAATTACTGCATGCGTCAATCCAGACCCAATGATTCTGCAACTCGATCACACAGAGTTGTGCCTGCCCTTGATTAGCTGGGTATAAAGTAAATATTGAAAAGCCACTGGGTACAGTTACTGCATGTGTTGATGCAGTCTCACACTGGGTACAGTTACTGCGTGTATTGATACAGCCTCACACTGGGTACAGTTACTGCGTGTATTGATACACCCTCACACTGGGTACAGTTACTGCGTGTATTGATACAGTCTCACACTGGGTACAGTTACTGCGTGTATTGATACACCCTCACACTGGGTACAGTTACTGCGTGTATTGATACAGCCTCACACTGGGTACAGTTACTGCGTGTATTGATACACCCTCACACTGGGTACAGTTACTGCGTGTATTGATACAGCCTCACACTGGGTACAGTTACTGCGTGTATTGATACAGCCTCACACTGGGTACAGTTACTGCATGTATTGATACAGACTCACACTGGGTACAGTTACTGCGTGTATTGATACACCCTCACACTGGGTACAGTTACTGCGTGTATTGATACAGCCTCACACTGGGTACAGTTACTGCGTGTATTGATACAGCCTCACGCTGGGTACAGTTACTGCGTGTATTGATACAGCCTCACACTGGGTACAGTTACTGCATGTATTGATACAGCCTCACACTGGGTACAGTTACTGCGTGTATTGATACAGCCTCACACTGGGTACAGTTACTGCGTGTATTGATACAGACTCACACTGGGTACAGTTACTGCGTGTATTGATGCAGCCTCACACTGGGTACAGTTACTGCATGTACTGATACAGCCTCACACTGGGTACAGTTACTGCATGTATTGATACACCCTCACACTGGGTACAGTTACTGCGTGTATTGATACACCCTCACACTGGGTACAGTTACTGCGTGTATTGATACAGCCTCACAATGGGTACAGTTACTGCGTGTATTGATACAGCCTCACACTGGGTACAGTTACTGCGTGTATTGATGCAGCCTCACACTGGGTACAGTTACTGCGTGTGTTGATACAGCCTCACACTGTGTACAGTTACTGCGTGTATTGATACAGCCTCACACTGGGTACAGTTACTGCATGTATTGATACAGCCTCACACTGGGTACAGTTACTGCGTGTATTGATGCAGCCTCACACTGTGTACAGTTACTGCGTGTATTGATACACCCTCACACTGGGTACAGTTACTGCGTGTATTGATGCAGCCTCACACTGGGTACAGTTACTGCGTGTATTGATACAGCCTCACACTGGGTACAGTTACTGCGTGTATTGATACAGCCTCACACTGGGTACAGTTACTGCGTGTATTGATACACCCTCACACTGGGTACAGTTACTGCGTGTATTGATGCAGCCTCACACTGGGTACAGTTACTGCGTGTATTGATGCAGCCTCACACTGGGTACAGTTACTGCGTGTATTGATACAGCCTCACACTGGGTACAGTTACTGCATGTATTGATACAGCCTCACACTGGGTACAGTTACTGCGTGTATTGATACAGACTCACACTGGGTACAGTTACTGCGTGTATTGATAAAGCCTCACACTGGGTACAGTTACTGCGTGTGTTGATACAGCCTCACACTGGGTACAGTTACTGCGTGTATTGATACAGCCTCACACTGGGTACAGTTACTGCGTGTATTGATGCAGCCTCACACTGGGTACAGTTTCTGCGTGTATTGATACAGCCTCACACTGGGTACAGTTACTGCGTGTATTGATACAGCCTCACACTGGGTACAGTTACTGCATGTATTGATACACCCTCACACTGGGTACAGTTACTGTGTGTATTGATACAGCCTCACACTGGGTACAGTTACTGCGTGTATTGATACAGCCTCACACTGGGTACAGTTACTGTGTGTATTGATACAGCCTCACACTGGGTACAGTTACTGCGTGTATTGATACAGCCTCACACTGGGTACAGTTACTGTGTGTATTGATACAGCCTCACACTGGGTACAGTTACTGCGTGTATTGATACAGCCTCACACTGGGTACAGTTACTGCGTGTATTGATACACCCTCACACTGGGTACAGTTACTGCGTGTATTGATACAGCCTCACACTGGGTACAGTTACTGCGTGTATTGATACACCCTCACACTGGGTACACTTACTGCATGTATTGATACACCCTCACACTGGGTACAGTTACTGCGTGTATTGATGCAGCCTCACACTGGGTACAGTTACTGCGTGTATTGATACAGCCTCACACTGGGTACAGTTACTGCGTGTATTGATACAGCCTCACACTGGGTACAGTTACTGCGTGTATTGATACAGCCTCACACTGGGTGCAGTTACTGCGTGTATTGATACAGCCTCACACTGGGTACAGTTACTGCATGTGTTGATACAGCCTCACACTGGGTACAGTTACTGCGTGTATTGATGCAGCCTCACACTGGGTACAGTTACTGCATGTGTTGATGCAGTCTCACACTGGGTACAGTTACTGCGTGTATTGATACAGCCACACACTGGGTACAGTTACTGCGTGTATTGATACAGCCTCACACTGGGTACAGTTACTGCGTGTATTGATACAGCCTCACACTGGGTACAGTTACTGCGTGTATTGATACAGCCTCACACTGGGTACAGTTACTGCGTGTATTGATACAGCCTCACACTGGGTACAGTTACTGTGTGTATTGATACACCCTCACACTGGGTACAGTTACTGCGTGTATTGATACAGCCTCACACTGGGTACAGTTACTGCGTGTATTGATACAGCCTCACACTGGGTACAGTTACTGCGTGTATTGATACAGCCTCACACTGGGTACAGTTACTGCGTGTATTGATACACCCTCACACTGGGTGCAGTTACTGCGTGTATTGATACAGCCTCACACTGGGTACAGTTACTGCATGTGTTGATACAGCCTCACACTGGGTACAGTTACTGCGTGTATTGATGCAGCCTCACACTGGGTACAGTTACTGCATGTGTTGATGCAGTCTCACACTGGGTACAGTTACTGCGTGTATTGATACAGCCTCACACTGGGTACAGTTACTGCGTGTATTGATACACCCTCACACTGGGTACAGTTACTGCGTGTATTGATACACCCTCACACTGGGTACAGTTACTGCGTGTATTGATACAGCCTCACACTGGGTACAGTTACTGCGTGTATTGATACAGACTCACACTGGGTACAGTTACTGCGTGTATTGATACAGCCTCACACTGGGTACAGTTACTGTGTGTATTGATACAGCCTCACACTGGGTACAGTTACTGCGTGTATTGATACAGCCTCACACTGGGTACAGTTACTGCGTGTATTGATACAGCCTCACACTGGGTACAGTTACTGCGTGTATTGATACGGATTCACACTGGGTACAGTTACTGCGTGTATTGATACAGCCTCACACTGGGTACAATTACTGCGTGTACTGATACAGCCTCACACTGGGTACAGTTACTGCGTGTATTGATACACCCTCACACTGGGTACAGTTACTGCGTGTATTGATACAGCCTCACACTGGGTACAGTTACTGCGTGTATTGATACACCCTCACACTGGGTACAGTTACTGTGTGTATTGATACAGCCTGACACTGGGTACAGTTACTGCGTGTATTGATACAGCCTCACACTGGGTACAGTTACTGCGTGTATTGATACAGCCTCACACTGGGTACAGTTACTGCGTGTATTGATACAGACTCACACTGGGTACAGTTACTGCGTGTATTGATACAGACTCACACTGGGTACAGTTACTGCGTGTATTGATACAGCCTCACACTGGGTACAGTTACTGCGTGTATTGATACACCCTCACACTGGGTACAGTTACTGCGTGTATTGATACAGACTCACACTGGGTACAGTTACTGCGTGTATTGATACAGCCTCACACTGGGTACAGTTACTGCATGTATTGATACAGCCTCACACTGGGTACAGTTACTCCATGTGTTGATGCAGTCTCACACTGGGTACAGTTACTGCGTGTATTGATACAGCCTCACACTGGGTACAGTTACTGCGTGTATTGATACACCCTCACACTGGGTACAGTTACTGCATGTATTGATACAGCCTCACACTGGGTACAGTTACTGCGTGTATTGATACAGCCTCACACTGGGTACAGTTACTGCGTGTATTGATACACCCTCACACTGGGTACAGTTACTGTGTGTATTGATACACCCTCACACTGGGTACAGTTACTGCGTGTATTGATACACCCTCACACTGGGTACAGTTACTGCATGTATTGATACAGCCTCACACTGGGTACAGTTACTGCGTGTATTGATACAGCCTCACACTGGGTACAGTTACTGCATGTATTGATACAGCCTCACACTGGGTGCAGTTACTGCGTGTATTGATGCAGCCTCACACTGGGTACAGTTACTGCGTGTATTGATACAGCCTCACACTGGGTACAGTTACTGCGTGTATTGATACAGCCTCACACTGGGTACAGTTACTGCGTGTATTGATACAGTCTCACACTGGGTACAGTTACTGCGTGTATTGATACAGCCTCACACTGGGTACAGTTACTGCGTGTATTGATACAGCCTCACACTGGGTACAGTTACTGTGTGTATTGATACAGCCTCACACTGGGTACAGTTACTGCGTGTATTGATACAGCCTCACACTGGGTACAGTTACTGCGTGTATTGATACAGCCTCACACTGGGTACAGTTACTGCGTGTATTGATACAGCCTCACACTGGGTACAGTTACTGCGTGTATTGATACAGCCTCACACTGGGTACAGTTACTGCATGTATTGATACAGCCTCACACTGGGTACAGTTACTGCGTGTATTGATACAGCCTCACACTGGGTACAGTTACTGCATGTATTGATACAGCCTCACACTGGGTACAGTTACTGCGTGTATTGATACAGCCTCACACTGGGTACAGTTACTGCGTGTATTGATGTACATTGCCTGGCTGCTAGTCTTGGGCCCTATGTCTACGGAATCTACACTAGCTCTGCACCTTGTCAGTGTTGGACGATAAGGTTGGATACCAGTTCTATGATTTTTGAACTGTTCCAATGGAAACTGTCACAGATTCACAGCAATGCCTTGGCTGTAATGTGCATGTTGTTTTTGTGTTGATGCAATAGCAGAAATTGTCCAACAATGAACGCACTTGTTTTCTAACCCTGGACACAAACCTAAGGAAGATTTAAGAGAATGAATAATTTGAAGTGAAGGGTAAATGAGATATGGCCACATAAGTGGCAGGTTTCCAGTCCATCTATAATGTTGGGTACTGCATGAGGTGACGGGATTCTGCCCTGTATTCTTTCCTCAGTCTGAATTAAGCTTTTATACATGTACTCCATACTCGAAGCTCATATCAAATATACCCAACCCTACCCATCCACGACCACCTGAATCTTTGAATCATGTGGCTGTAATGCTTTGATTGATGAGCTTATTTGTTCTCAGTCACAGTGGAGGCTTACCCTGGAGGGTTGGATACCTAAAGCAGCCATTGACTCAAACCCAGCCGTGCAGACAGTAAAAGGACCAAACATGGTCACAGAACCACCACAACAAGAAGTTACAGTTATGTACATTATAACTCGTATTTATACTGTCCCAAGCCACTCCATGGAACATTGTAAAATACCATCACCAAGCCACGTGCCAGATCATCAAAAGCTTGGTCAAAGTGCTGGGTTTTAAGAAGTGTTTTAAAGGAAGCAAGTGAGGTAAAATTGCAGTGAGGTGTAAGAACAGAATTCCTCAGCCTGGGGCCTGGGCAACTGGAAGCATGGTCATCACTAATCGAGACATTGTAACAGGGAATGCAGAGGGGCCAGAGTTAGAGGAGTGCAGATTATTTCATGGGATTGGTGGGGTTTAAGGAGATAACAGATACAGGGAGGGATGAGGCTTGGGGTTCGGGGGGGGGGAGGAAGGAGGTGGGTGGGGGAAGAATTGGGAACAAGGATGACAATTCTAAACTCAAGAAAGCTGAATTGCGAATAAAACTGCAAAGTGAATCTTCTGATGACTTTGGATTGTTAGGTACATTAGAAAAATACACCTCAGCAGGTAATTACTCTGAAATGTGGGTGAGCTGGAAGATCAGTGACTGGAGAGTGGACTGACAGAGACAATCTGGGAAGTGATTACTTGTAGCGGATCAGAATTAGGAGTTTACTGCCCCCAAGTGTTTACCTAACAAACTGCAGTGTACAAACTAGAAAGGCTGTTTATAGCTCCTTAGATCTTGCTTTTGCAGGGCATTTACCATTAGTTAGACACTAGCTGGAATTTTTTATTTTGCTACCTTTTACTACTTTAATTCTAATCAAAAAAGCCAATTCAAATTAAGTCCAATCATGGTCCCCACACGAGGGACAAATCAGATCCAAGCTGACAAGACAAAATATTACATCCCATCATGGTGCTAGATCAAATGAGATCCAAGCTGACAGGGTGAGGCATTGCACCCCCTGCTGGGTTTGATCTAATGCATCATCTTGGCCAAAGGTCGAGATGGGCTTTGAAAAATTACATCAAGTAAAGCCTTGGTTTAACCTCATTGGCTACCCTGAACCTTTACCCTAGCTTAGGCAACCACGATGGCAGGCTTCAGCACACCTCCAGTGCAATAGACTAGCCTTGTCCCCTGCCTGATCATGGTGTCACCCCTGCTAGGTACGTACCCTATCTCTCTAGCTTGAGATACAAAAGTTTGAGAACACGTCCCAACCAATTCAAGAGCAGTCCTTCCCTGGGGCCACCAGATTTTTGAATGGATCTACCTTACATGAAGCTGATCTTTCTTTACACCCTAGTTATAATTATAACACTGTATTCTGCACCCTCTCCTTTCCTTCTCCCCCTATGTACTCTACGAGTGGTGCGCTTTGTCTGTACAGCGCGCGTGTATCCCAATACATGCATGGTGATTAGCACTGCTGCCCCACAGCGCCAGGGGCCCGGGTTCAATTCCAGCCTCTGGTCACTGTCCGTGTGCAGTCTACACATTCTCCCCATGTCTGTGTAGGTTTTCTCTGGGTGCTCTGGTATCCTCCAACAGTCCAAAAGATGTACCGGTTGGGTGCATTGGCCATGCTAAATTCTTCTTCCTTGTACCCAAACAGGCACCGGAGTGTGGCGACTAGGGGATTTTCACAGTAACTTCATTGCAATGTTAATGTAAGACTACTTGTGACTAATAAATAAACTTTAAAATGTAACACGTGACAATAATATACCAAAACTAAAACTATAAGATGCCCACTACATTCTGGAAATGTGAGCTGATAACAGCATAGAGGGAAAAAGAGTGAGGGTACCTGGAAACTCAGAGGCGGGACCTGCCTCTTTATGCACTCAGGCTGAAGGATTGAGAATAGAGCTGGAATGAGGGTGAGTTAAAGAGGTAATTCAATGTCAAATCAGGAATGGAAAGAGAGAAACAGAATGACTGAATGCAGTGAGAGAAGAAAAGAAAAAGACGATTAAAAAATGACCTTTCCACAACAATCAACTAGCTGAAGAAAAGAGATTCCACACTTTATGACGTTCATTTGCAAGACCGCAGAGGTTGATTGGAAACAACTGAAAACAGTGATGTTATTTAAATGCTAATTTCTAGTCCAAAATGCCTGGAAAGGGTTGGATCTGCACGTAGCACGGCAAGATAGAAGTTGGAGGAAGTTGAGTGGCCAGACAGAGAGTTGGAAGCTGTTTTTGTAAAGCTAAAAGTGGAGTGCTTCAACTTGAATACAGCTACTTTTGATTATGTGCATTTAGTCATGCATCTGTCACACACTTGAAGTCGCCATTTCAGTTCTGCATAAATAACAGCGATGCTTTGAGCTACACCATTATCTTAATAACAAATTCCAGCCAATATGGAATCGGACTCCTGCAGAGAGGCATTGATGGTTGGAAGTATATGACAGTGACAGGGTCAGCACACATCTTCTTTTCAGGGCTCCACCAGACACTGCAATTCCCAGTTTACTGAGCAGAAACTGCTGCTGACAATGCACAGTGTCCCTAATGGTGACTTAGCAACAGCCTTGGAGACAGAGAGACATTATCCAGTCAAAACCGCTCACATTGCTGTGAAAAACACCAAATCTGGGCACTGCTACTTAATTCTCCTGGTCAGTTCCTGGTTACTGAGGGCGAACTGGTTCAGAATACCATCATACCCTATCCAATATATACAGTGATTCCCTCAGCATAAGACCATAAGATAGAGGAGCAGAATTAGGCCACTCGGCCCATCATTCAATCATGGCTAATATTTTTCTCATTCCCATTCTCTCGCTTTTTCCCCATAACTCTTGACCCCCTTATTATTAATCAAGAACCCACCTATCCCTATCTTAAAGACACTCAATGACCCGGCCTCCACAACCTTCTGTTGCAAAGAGTTCCACAGATTCACTACTCTCTGGCTGAAGAAATTCCTCCTCATCTCTGTTTTAAAGGATCATCCCTTTAGCCTGAGGTTGTGCCCTCTAGTTTTTCCCATTAGTGGAAACATCCTCTCCACGTCCACGCTATCCAGGCCTCTCAGTATCCTATAAGTTTCAATAAGATCCCCCCTCATCCTTCTAAACTCCGACAAGAATAGACCCAGAGTCCTCAACCGTTCCTCATACGACAAGCTCCTCATTCCAGGGATCATTCTTGCAAACTTCCTCTGGGCCCTTTCCAAGACCAGCACATCCTTCCTTAGATATGGGACCCAAAACTGCTCACAATACACCAAATGGTGTCTGACCAGAGCCTTATACAGTCTCAGAAGTACATCCCTGCTTTTGTATTCTAGACATCTCGACACAAATGCTAACATTGTATTTGTCTTCCTAACTGCCAACTGAACCTGCATGTTAACCTTCAGAGAATCTTGAACAATGACTCCCAAGTCCCTTTGTGTTTCTGATTTCCAAAGCATTTCCCCATTTAGAAAATAGTCTGTGCCTCTATTCCTCCTTCCAAAGTGCATAACCTCGTTCTTTTCCACATTGTATTCCATCTGCCACTTCTTTGCCCACTCTCTTAACCTGTCCAAGTCCTTCTGCAGCCCTCCCTGCTTCCTCAATATCACTTATCCCTCTACATTTCTTTGTATCATCTGCAAATTTAACAACAGTGCCTTCAGTTCCTTCTTCCAAATCATTCATGTATATTGTGAAAAGTTGTGGCTCCAGCATCGGCCCCGAGGCACACCACTAGTTACCACCTGCCATCCTGAAAAACCATTTTATCTCCACTCCCTGCCTCCTGCCAGTTAATCAATCCTCTATCCATGCCAGCATCTTACCCGTAACACCATGGCCTCTTATTTAACAGTCTCTTATGCGGCACCTTGTCAAAGGCCTCTGGGAATCTAAATAAATCATGTCCACTAGTTCTTTATTTAACTTCCTTGTTACCTGCTCAAAGAATTCTAACAGATTTGTCAGACATAACCTCCCCTTGATAAAGGGTAAGCCCATAAAGAGTATAGAAATGCAGCAAGACCTGGGGGTGCAAGTGCACAAGTCTTTGAAGGTGGCAGTACAAGTGGAGAAGGCTGTGAAGAAAGCCTATGGTATGTTAGCCTTTATAGGAAGGGGTATAGAATATAAGAGCTGGAGTCTAATGTTGCAGTTGTATAGAACGTTGGTTAGGCCGCATTTAAAGTACTGCGTCCAGTTCTGGTCGCCTTACTACCGGAAGGACGTGGAGACTCTGGAGAGAGTGCAGAGGAGCTTTACCAGGACGTTGCCTGGTATGGAAGGACTGGATTATGAGGAAAGATTGAACAAATTGGGGCTGTTTTCCCTTGAAAGACGGCGACTGGGGGGGACCTAATAGAGGTATATAAGATTATGAAGGGTATAGACAGAGTAAACAGAGGTAAGCTATTTCCTATGTTAGAGACACGCAGTACAAGGGGCCACGGGCTTAAGGTGAGGGGGGACAGGTATAACACAGATATTAGAGGGAGGTTTCTCACACAGAGGGTAGTGGGGGTATGGAATGCTCTGCCAAGTAAGGTGGTGGAGGCAAACATACTAGAGTTGTTTAAGAGTAACTTAGACAGGCACATGAGTGGGTTGGAGATGGGAGGATATAGGAGATTGATTTAAATAAGGTTCATTAGCATTGGGACGTCCCTGGTAACGTAAAAGGATATGGTATGATAATAATGTTTTTTCTCTTTTAATTCACAGGTTTAATTCACAGGTCTGCCTTGTTGTCCAACGAGGGGCATACACACGATGGGTCATACTTGGGCTGCTCTTGAGTGTTCAAGATTGGCCTAGTGCTTCATATCGTTAGTGTGTGCTTAAACTGGACCAGATGCTGGGCAACACGGCAGCTCAGTGACTATCACTGTTTGCTGTGCAGACACATGGATTTGGGCCAGTGTCTGTGGGAGTTTGTGCATTCTCCCCGTGCTTGCGTGGGTTTTCTCCGGGTGCTCCGGTTTCCTCCCACACCCCAAAGATGTGCTATTAGGCTGACTGGAAGAAATAAATTGTCCCTAAATTAGTTTCCCTCAATGTGGATTGCCATAAAAACAATAGATAAGGGTCATGGGTGGGGGGGGGACTGGTAATGTTAAAATGGTGGCGTGGGCTCGTTGGGCCGAAGGGCCTGTTTCCCGGGCTGTTTTTGTTCTTTGTTCTTTGACAAAGCTGTGCTGACTCAGTCCTACTTTATTATGCACTTGTAAGTACTCTGCGATCTCATCTTTAATAATGGACTCTAGAATCTTGCCAATGACCGAAGTCAGACTAACTGGCATATAATTTCTCATCAGCTGCCTCCCTCACTTCTTAAACAGTGGTGTCACATTAGCTACTTTCCAGTCCTCTGGTACCCTTCCTGTCTCCAGAGATTCCTGAAAGATCACCACCAATGCCTCCACAATTTCCTCAGCTATCTCTTTTAGAACCCTGGAGTGTAGTCCATCTGGACCAGGTGATTTATCCACCTTCAGACCTTTCAGTTTCCCCAGAACCTTCTCCTTAGCGATGGCCACTACACTCATCTGTGCCCCTGATTCTCCTGGAGCTCTGGCGTCCCACCGTGAAGACTGATGCAAAGTAACCATTCGGTTCCTCTGCCATTGCTTTGTTTCCTATAACTACTTCTCCAGCCTCATTTTCCAGTGGTCCATTGACTATTTTTGTCTCTCTTACCTTTCATATATTGAAAAAAACTCTTCCTATCTTTGTTTATATTACTAGTTAGCTTACACACATATTTCATCTTTTCCATCCTTATTGCTTTTTTAGTTATCCTCTGCTTCCTTTTAAAGGCTTCCCAATCCTCTGACTTCCCATTAATCTCACCACTTTGCGTGCTTTTTCTTTTATGCTGTCTTTGACTTCCCTTGTCAACCATGGATGCCTCATCCTCCCCTTAGCATGTTTCCTCCTCCTTAGGATGAATTTCTGCTGTATCTCCCAAATAACTCTCAAAACTCCTGCCATTGCGGTTCCACTGTTTTCACTGCTGGGCTCCCTTTCCAATCGACTCTGGCCAGCTCCTCCCTCATATCTTTATAGTTACCTTTATTTCATTGTAATACTGTTACATCTGACTCCAGCTTCTCCCTCTCAAACTGCAGGGTAAAGTCTATCATATTGTGGTTACTGCTCCCTAAGGGCTCCTTCACCTTCAGTTCCCTAATCAAGTTTACCTTGTTACACATCACCTAATCAAGAACTGCCTGTTCCCTAGTCGGCTCTGGCACAAGCTGCTCCAAAAAAACCATCTCTTAGACATTCCATGAATTCCTTTTCTTGGGATCCACGACCTACCTGATTTTTCCAATCCACCTGCATATTGAAGTCCTCCATGATTATTGTAATGTTTCCTTTTTTACATGCCTTTTCTATCTCCTGATTTGTACATCCTATCCGGTATACACAGTGATTCCATCATACACTATGCAATATACAGTGATTCCCTCACACCCTATCCCATATACACAGTTATTCCCTCACACCCTATCCAATATACAGTAATTCCCTCACACCCTATCCCATAGACACAGTTATTCCCTCACACCCTATCCAATATACAGTAATTCCCTCACACCCTATCCCATATACACAGTTATTCCCTCACATGCTATCCAATATACAGTTATTCCCTCACACCCTATCCAATATACAGTAATTCCCTCACACCCTATCCCATATACACAGTTATTCCCTCACATGCTATCCAATATACAGTGATTCCCTCACACCCTATCCCATATACAGTAATTCCCTCACACCCTATCAAGCACCAGCATACACCCCTCAGTCTGCAGTACTGTCTTCACATCAGTGCTGCCAGTGAAGTGACTGCATTGTTTGGTGAAGCTATATACAGTAAGAAGTCTCACAACACCAGGTTAGAGTCCAACCTGGACTCCATCCTGGTGTTGTGAGACTTCTTACTGTGTTTACCCCAGTCCAACGTCGGCATCTCTACATGTCGAAGTTATATCCGGAGTGTGACAAGCTGAGATAAACTGATTCTATTATCAGTGTGCTAGGAATTATTTCTGATGGAAAATGTTGAGAGAAAGTGCATGCTGCAAACTGCTTGTCATAATTTACCTCAGTTTATTTTTAGGTAATGTAACATGGGTTTGTGTGCTAAATTCACTCTTGAAATCTATCCTCGCTGAGTCGACACTGATAAACTATAATACAAGCTGCTTTGTCTCAGTGTTGCTGTAGATAGATTTGGAAGAGAATCCTGTTTTTTCTGGTTAGTCACAGTTACTTTGACAGTTCTGTTCTCCTTGGGCCTGACGTTTTACAGTTAGTTTGAGTAAGTGACATCAGGCAGGTTGCTGCTGCACCAGTCAGTCAACGTGCCTTTCTTATGAAGCAGAGCTAAACACCGAGGTTTCAATAAAACTGTTAATTTGAGTTAAACCCGACTGGAGCATTGCAAATGTCGAAACTGATTTGTGAAGCCATTCAGTGTCTCCCCTCACAGTTCCGCTGAGCGACTGCGCTGATATTTCACAGATGAACCACAAGGTTTGTGGAGCTCTCCTGTGGCTAATTGGGTTAATGAGCATGAATGAGGCTGAACAGGCCTTACTGAGACTTGTCAGCAGAATGCCAGCCAAGGAGCTGGGAAGTAATATTGCCTCTCAGTGTGTGTGTGTGTGTGTGTGTCTGTGTGTGTGTGCTCCACATGTTACATACTCTGCAGCACAAAAAATAACTCATGTGTAAGTTACAGAAGAATGGATGTCACTAACATTATCCAGCCAGCGAAATGCTCTACTCACAAGCTTTAGTCTATGCCTCAATTCTCCCTACCAAACTGTATGCTCTCACACTTTCCCACATTGTATTCCATTATTTTTTTACCCACTCTCCTAACCTGTCCAAGTCCTTCTGCAGCCTCCCTGTCTCCTCAATACTATCTGTCCCTCCACCTGTCTTTGTATCATTTGCAAACTTAGCCACAATGCCCTCAGTTCCTTCACCTAGATCATTGATGTATAAAGTGAAAGATTGTGGTCCCAACACTGACCATCATGGAACCTCACTAGTCACTGCTGCCATTTTGAAACAAACAAACTCCTTTATCTCGTCTCTGCCTTCTGCCAGTCTGAGGTTAATGCAGACTTATCTGTCCAGTTTCAATACCTTTTTGTAGACTTCTCAGTGGTGGCATGCTAGGCCATTGAAGAATCAACCACATTGGTATGGGTCTAGAACCACGTGTAGACCAGATGAGGTAAAATGACAGATTTCCTTCTTTATTAAGTACATTATTGAACAAGAAGGCTTTATGTTACAATCGACAAACCAATCTTGTTAATTATTATTCACTGAATTTAAATTCCACCATCAGCCAAGGTGCGATTCAAACCTGTGTCCTCAGAGCATTAGCCTGGGCCTCTAGGGTACTAGTCCAGTGGCATTACCACTACAGCACACCTCCCCAAACATGTTAGAATCTATTACAGTGGGTATGAGAATGGGATGGTCAGAAAATAATGGTATGGTTGGCCAGAGTCAACATGGATTTATGAAAGGGAAATCATGTTTGACGAACCTGTTGGAATTTTTTGAGCGTGTTAGTTGATAGATAAAGGAGAACCAGTAGATGTGTGGGGCAGCTTTCCCACAATAATTCTAAGTGCACAATGAGCAGGAAAATGAGAGGTTTTCCTACTTGTTTTTTGGGTGAGTTGAGTTTTGATAATTTACAGCACTCTGTGCAATACAGAGGCCATCAGGCGATTCACGCCAGTGGGGGTGGACAGAGCCAAAACCTGCTGGAGAGGCTGGCAGCAGAGTGCTCATGGGGCAATTGGGCATGTGTCAATCTCCCAGTATACTGGGAGGTCTGTTGATATGCTACTTTGTCCCCCCACCCCCGCATTCCACCACCTACCCATCACTGACCAACTGATTGCTGGCCACCCACACCCCCAGGCATCAACAGCCTCCCGATTGCTGGCCCTGGCCCCCAGCCCACCTTCCACCCTGGATATTGGCAGCCTCCTGATTGCCAGTCCCTAACAACAGCCCCCTCCCGCTTAGCTTCGATAGCTGGCCTCAACCTCTGATGACTGGGCCTGGTCCCTGATCACCGACCCCACCACTAACCCCCGATGCAGAGTTCCCCCCCTTCCCTCCCCTCCTACCTCCCCCCGGTCTAGCTCCACTTCTTCTGGCCCCGCCAGACGTCCTGCCCCATTGGCACTGCCCAATGTCCGGTGAACACTGCCAGTGTGCCAGGCTGGCACTGCCCACCAGTGCCCTGGCACTGTAATTGGATATGCTGAAAGGAGGTGTGCTTTTTTAAAATAAATGATACTTTCCTATTAAATAATTAAAGCTGGTAGCTTCCTGGTGTGGGAACGTGTGACTCAGTGCCACACATGATCGCACATTAAGACTCTAAATCTTGGGCACTACTGCCCATCAGACTGCATTTCATTTCTGATTTGGGCCTCTGCTCATTCTTGCTCCACCCAATGGAGGCAAGATCACATCTGTGCAGATGCTACGGAAGTCAAAGAACAAATATTAGAAGTTATCCAAGCAATATATTGTGGGCTTTTGTGAGTCCCTCCATAATTCCGGCTCACAGCCAACCACCCGCTTGGAGCTGCTGAGCAGACATGGAACTGAGAACAGTGCCAGTCTGTTCCAGCAATAGAAACCTGTGGCTGAGACAGGCAAGTTTTTCACCAAGTACTGTCAATGTTTTATTAAGTGACTAACTTACCAGCCTCTCATGTTAGCCAAGGCTGAGTGCTAGCAAGCCTAGCCTCTGACTCAGAGGTCATGAGTTCAAACACAGCTGCAGGGATTAGAGCACAAGTCTAAACTAGCATTTCCATGTGTGACTGAGGGAGTGCTGCACTGTTGGAAGTGCCATCCTTTTCTCCATCTGATTTCTCTGCTGGACGTAGAAGATCCAAGGGCACCATTCAAAGAAGAGCAGGGGTGTATTTCCCTCTTGTTCTGGCCAATATTTATTCCTTAACCAGTATCAGCATTAACTGAGTATGATCACATTGTGGTCTGTGGGAGCTTACTGCAAGCAAATTAGCAGACGTTTCCAACATTATAACAGTGAGTAAACTTCAGAAGTACTTCACAGGTTTGGGATCGCTTTGGGATGCTTGCAGTCAAATGCAAATTGCTTTATAAGGACAAGTCCTTCCAAAATGCACACCTAATCCGTGAGTGAGTTTCCCTGGCATTTTCACCTTTTCACACAGAGCCTGCGCTCATGGTACGTTTTGTGATTCACAGTAGAAGGTGTGAGGATTGTGAGTGAGGAGGTAAGTGAGTTAGAAGGCCTGCCTCGGCTCTCCTGCACAGCAGCTCAGCTCGAGACATTGTTAATGGGATCACTAAACCTTACCCCTCGCCTCCCACCCACCTGCCATGTAACCTCATGCTCTCTCAGATCACTCGTATCATCCCATGCCAACCATCCCCCACAGACTGGCCAAGCCACCCCAGACTCCCCTTACCTCCTACCCAATCCATTATATACCTCCTCAGTTCCATATTCCAGCTTCATGCCCCCTCAGATTTCCAGCCTTCCCCATGGATCCTGAATGGCCATTCACACAAAATCCAGGGTACATATTCCTCAGGAGACACACAATGACAATGGGAATTAATTTAAAATCAGTGGGAAAAATTTTAACTTGAATCAACTTCTGAATTCAAAGACACCATCACTGGCACTAGCAAAACAAAACCTTCAATGCAAAAAAAAGCCTTTCACTGCCTAATTGATTTGTAAACAAACAAGAAGCCCGATCAAAGGCATATTCTGTCACTACAACCTCATAAAACTGTCAATCATTTTTGGATCATAGAATCCCTACAGTACAGAAGGAGGCCATTTGGCCCATTGAATTTGCACCAACCACAATCGCACCCAGGCCCTATTCCCGTAGCCCCACATATTTACTCTGTTAATTCCCTGACACTAGGGTGAATTTAGTATGGCCAATCAACCTAACCTGCACATATTTGGACTGTGGGAGGAAACCAGAGCACCCAGAGGAAACCCACTCAGACCTGGGGAGAATGTGCAAACTCCACACAGACAGTGATCTGAGGCCGGAATTGAGTCGGGACCCTAGCGATGTGAGACAGTAGTGCACAGCAGCTTAGCTCGAGACATTGTTAATGTTAGATTGTTGGATGATGTGATGCAGGTGCTGAGATTTATTTCAGTTTTCAAAAGAATGCTTTTTAAATTAAAGTACCAAATATGATAGCAGAATCTGGCAGGATTTTTTAAACACATTTTTAATGCATTGTGACACTTTTAGCAATTGGGAAAGTACTGTAACGCATGGCAAAATGTTGGTCAATATTAGGGTCAACTTATCTTTGCAGGATAGATCCCTATGATGGATGAATCTCTGCATTATAAATATATATATTGGAATACAACATCTACTAATGACACTTAAATGTGTCAAAACATTTTATACTTATCTGTCAGAATGTTCCTCTCTCCTCAGCTGGCCTGTATCACAACCAAGAAAACTCTCCAAGAAATCATTTTTATCTGGTGTGTCCAAACCCTGCACCAGCAGATGGAAATTGTTTGTGGGAGGGAATACAATTTTCCTGTGGCATCACAGTAAGATCCCTGACTTTGAAAGATGCATGTACACTTTATAGACCAGACAGGTCACATGAGAATGGTATGGGGTCTGGAGGGCAGGGTAAACTTGCTCTTTCTGTCCTGATTTCCCACCTCCAGCACAGTGACAAAGTGATAGGTTAGCACTGCTGCCTCACAGCACCAGGCATCCATGTTCAGTTCTGACCTTGGGTGACTGTCTCTTCGGAGACTGCACGTTCTCCCAGTGTGGGTGTGGATTTCCTCTGGCTTCCTCCCACACTCCAAAGATGTGCAGGTTAGATGAATTGGCCATGCTAAATTGCCCCTTATTGTCAGGGGGATTAGCAGGATAAATACCTGGGGTTCCGGCTTGGGTGGGATAAGGTCTGAGTGAGATTGTTGTCGGTGCAGGCTCGATGGGCCGAATGGCCTCTTTCTGCATGGAGCGATTCTATGAATTCTATGCACTTTGAGGGCCCCAAGCCTGCTCACTGATCATTGCTGGCAGAGAAATAAAATCAGGCAGGGTACCTGATTTTAATTACTATGAATTATTACTACTATAATCCCTGAGTGAGGTCCCCAAATTTATTCCCTCCTCTGTGGGAACCATTTGGACACAATAACCAGAGTTTAATTCCAGATGGGATACCCCCAGATTCCAATGCCCATGGGTGAGGAAGGGTGAACTGGCTCTCTTTCCTGCTGCAATAAGATAACTTCCAAAAAGACCCCTTCCCTTGCAAACACCCTCTCCCAGTTCCAACATGTTTATGTTTTAAAAGGAGCCAATTTAACCAGGTTTTCGTGAGTTCAAGAAAGAGTGAGTTTATTAGTAAACATGATGATAGTCACTGAATTCTACAATTTCAGAATTTATCTCCTCAGCTGTTTTTGGATTGTGTGTCCATGTTTAAAAACATACATCTTACTTAAAGTCCAACATGTCCGCACATAATTTGGGGTCTTACTCCATCATCAAGACACCAGTGAGCATAGATTGTAGGTAACATGCCTATGTACAAGTTGCATGAGAACAGGATTGGCTTGGACTGTGATACATGCGCCCCCCCCACTAGCCCCCCTCACACCCCACATACCACCCCCCCCACCTCCCATTTGATGACTAACCAATGGTATTCGCTATGCAGGCTCATTCATGAAGACATACCTGGGCTAGACAGGAGTCTGCTGGCACAGCAAGCGTCACAGGAGAAGAGAGAGTGAGCTGGCAATAAAGACAGACCAACAATGGGCTGGTCCAAAGTTGTACAGCACCCCGCAGGCTATTCGGCCCATTGCGGCTGTGTTAGCACCATCCTAATCAGACCCCCCTCATACCTCTCAGTTGATTTCCCATAGCCCTACAAATCCTTCTGCAGCAAATACTATCCACTTCCCTTTGGAGGGACAGGATTGAATCCACTTCCACCATCCTTTCAGACCATAACAACTCGCTGTGTAAAATAAATTCTCTCATCTCCCCTCTCAAACCTTTGCCAATTATCTTGAATCTGTATATGTTGCTGACTGACCCTCCCCACTGGAAAGAGTTTCTCCACCACTGCTCATTTTTTTCAATTTCCTTCACATTTTTGAACACCTCTATAAATATCTCCCTTAGCAGCTCCTGCTCGAAGGAGAAACATCTCAATCTCTCCACGCAAATAAAATCCCCCATCCCTGTACAGCCTCGAATATTTCCGCCCATATCTCAAAACAGATTTTGTTTTACCACAGAAAGAACTGAGGAAATGATGCTGAGAGAAAGTTGGTAAAAGTGGTCAGAAAGAATTTGCTTGAAGCAGGGATTGACTGCCAAGATGTTTGAGCTCTCCAGAATGGGTCAATGTTCAGTACCAGTTTGGTTTCTCAGAGGATTGGAGAGCTTAGGTTGCCTCTGAGTTGCAGGACTGAGTGGCGCTGAAGTCATTATGAGATGCCAGAGAGACACTCGGGATTCATGCGTCCTTCCAAACTCTTACTGTACATGTACCTGTCACCTTGAACATCAACTGCACTTGCTGAAAGTTTACATATCAAAGTATTTGTCTCGTAACTCAAACACCTGTGCTTAACACAGCAGCAACCAGACCTCAACAGGCCCTGAATGGTTCTTGAAGAATCAGGAACGGTCCCACGGTATGTTTAACCAGGCCTGAAACAAGGCATCTGGAACTTCCAAACGTTCATTAACTGTATCCCAACTATGTACATGGACAGATAAGCACGAAGCTGCTTCCAGAGGCATCTCTCTCGGGGTTCCAGTGATGGGATCTGACATGCATATTAGCTATTAGGATGAAAGCTATTAATCCTTTGTACTACATTCTTACCCCCTTTATCCCCTCCCGCCCTGGCCAAATCTTTCATTCTCCTCATTAAACTACTCATTAAGTACTTACACATTCTTCTTGCCCCCAACACCTGCTACCCAACCCTTTCCCAAGTCACTGTCACCATCCCCGAGTCAGAGGGAAAGGTGGTTTAAGCAGACTGCTGGATAATGTTCTTGTGAGAGAGGATTAGGAGCACAATATCCTGGCAGAGAGGCCTGTTAGCCACCTGGTAAGTTGGTCAGGCACTCAATCCAATCAGGTGGATACGAGTGCAGAGCTGTTCTGCTGGAGGAGGCTGTTGTCAGTGTGTACTAGGTAGAAGTGTGAGTGAATGGTGTGGGTCGGTTCTGATATCACATGCAGATGGACTTTCCTGCTCAGAGTGTTGGTAAATCTTGCTCTTTGTGGTGATGGGTCTGGCGCAGCTGATAATGGTCCTCTTTCTCCTTCACCTTATCTATCTCTATCACCTTGAGGCACGATTATAGGGAAACTCCAGAATTGTGTACGTAATCTCCTATTCTCTAAGGGTTACAATGGGGCATTCTGGAGTGGTGTGGGCTGGTAACTCATAAGGCCACTTGATGTCATCATTTCCCTTCAATAACCATTGGGCAGGACCAGGCCGCGTACTCTGATGAACGCCATCCAAGGATATTTGACACAATCAAGAATGTGTTCATGTCCATGGAAACAGGGACATTGACACCTGTGGGGATTTTTTGCACACACCACAACAGGGGCACTGGATAATGGTAGTGACCACCTCCCCTCTGCTCTGGTTCTGCTTTTTACTGGATATACTGGCACTTCTGATGCTCATAGGCTGGACTGAGTCAGTGGTCTGTCGCCACAGAGCTGCTTCTTCACTCTGGATTTAAATTTGATTCTGCTTCCTGTCTCGCTAATTGAACTGTCTTGGATAATGTTAGCACTTCTCTGGACTGCAGAAAATCAGGCAAGCCTTCATCAAGGACACCCTCCGTAACAGAATTCCTCCTTTAGAGCCCCACACTCGCAACACAACCAAATAATACAGGTCATTCCGCAGAGCACTTCTTAAATCTCACTCAGTCTGATAATAATGTTCCTCCAAAGAGTGAAATAGAAGGTCTTGAGAAGCAATGAGAGCATCCCTGCCTCTGAGTCAGAAGCTCCAGTTTTGACTCCCATCCCAGAACTTGATGGCCAAGGAAGGTGCGTTCATAACACGGCCAAAACAAGTTGAAAACACACGCATGATTGGTGCTAGCAGTAGGAGAGACTCCTGGTCAATTATGCTTGACATGGCTGGTAGTCCTCAAGCTATAAAGCCTCTGGAGACAGTCCAGCAACCTGTTCCTGTGATTACTAG
The DNA here is from genome assembly GCF_965287045.1 of Carcharhinus amblyrhynchos. NCBI lineage: Eukaryota > Metazoa > Chordata > Chondrichthyes > Carcharhiniformes > Carcharhinidae > Carcharhinus > Carcharhinus amblyrhynchos. The sequence continues at coordinate 35,309,492 of NC_137346.1, forward strand.
CTTTGGAAACACACAAAAGCCTGCCTTAGTGCACCACCAGATGCAGGAAAAGATGTGGTACTGCCAATGGAATAGAGGTGTGTGCTGACCAGTCCTTTGTTAAGCTTCTGTGCTAACACTGAAACAGTCCTATACTGTTGAATCTACAATGCCAGTTTTTTCACTCTGCTGCTTAGTTGGGTTCTTCCCTATGGTTTTTATTAAGGTCATCTGTTAATTTAATCAACTCTTTTTTCCTTTTGATTCTGTACTGCGGTCTTTCCCTCACTGCTGTACCCTCAATTTGTTTCCACTTTCTCGCCCTGATAGTTCTGTTAGGTTCCTTGCAATTCAGTTAGTTTACCGTTACACCACAAAGGCTCAGGCTGTCAGTGGTGGAGGGGTCTGAGTGGTGAGTTGGGTGGACAGTGGGAAATGGTTAGTGGGCAGATTGTGTGATCAGTTGTGAGATAGATGAGTGGTCAGTAGGGAAATGGTTAGTGGGCAGATTGTGTGATCAGTTGTGAGATAGATGAGTGGTCAGTAGGGGGATGGTTAGTGGGCAGATTGTGTGATCAGTTGTGAGATAGATGAGTGGTCAGTAGCGGGATGGTTAGTGGGCAGATTGTGTGATCAGTTGTGAGATAGATGAGTGGTCAGTAGGGAAATGGTTAGTGGGCAGATTGTGTGATCAGTTGTGAGATAGATGAGTGGTCAGTAGGGGGATGGTTAGTGGGCAGATTGTGTGATCAGTTGTGAGATAGATGAGTGGTCAGTAGGGGGATGGTTAGTGGGCAGATTGTGTGATCAGTTGTGAGATAGATGAGTGGTCAGTAGGGGGATGGTTAGTGGGCAGATTGTGTGATCAGTTGTGAGATAGATGAGTGGTCAGTAGCGGGATGGTTAGTGGGCAGATTGTGTGATCAGTTGTGAGATAGATGAGTGGTCAGTAGGGGGATGGTTAGTGGGCAGATTGTGTGATCAGTTGTGAGATAGGTGAGTGGTCAGTAGCGGGATGGTTAGTGGGCAGATTGTGTGATCAGTTGTGAGATAGATGAGTGGTCAGTAGGGGGATGGTTAGTGGGCAGATTGTGTGATCAGTTGTGAGATAGATGAGTGGTCAGTAGGGAAATGGTTAGTGGGCAGATTGTGTGATCAGTTGTGAGATAGATGAGTGGTCAGTAGGGAAATGGTTAGTGGGCAGATTGTGTGATCAGTTGTGAGATAGATGAATGGTCAGTAGGGGGATGGTTAGTGGGCAGATTGTGTGATCAGTTGTGAGATAGATGAGTGGTCAGTAGGGGGATGGTTAGTGGGCAGATTGTGTGATCAGTTGTGAGATAGATGAGTGGTCAGTAGGGAAATGGTTAGTGGGCAGATTGTGTGATCAGTTGTGAGATAGATGAGTGGTCAGTAGGGGGATGGTTAGTGGGCAGATTGTGTGATCAGTTGTGAGATAGATGAATGGTCAGTAGGGGGATGGTTAGTGGGCAGATTGTGTGATCAGTTGTGAGATAGATGAGTGGTCAGTAGGGGAATGGTTAGTTGTGGGGGGGGTGATTAATGTGCACTGATCGGTGTGGGTGTGGTCAGAAGGGGATGGTCAGTTGAGCGTCAGGTGGTGAATGGGGATATGGTTCCGTGGTGGGCTGAGGTTGTCAGCGTGCAGTGATCAGTGTGGGTGGTGGTCAGGTGCTTTGTGGGAGTCGTCATGGGGTGGTCAAGTGGTACATGGGTGGCGGTCATTGGTGGAGAGGTTTGTGTGCTCCAGCAATCCCGTGAGCAATGCCATTGGGTGTTCCTTGCTCCTGGTATGCCCAATGTTGGGGCAAGGTCAATGGGTTGTGCCAGACAAAGTGCAATCCAAAATGTCCTCAAAGACAGAAAAGGTGAAGGAAGAATGTGTGTCTCACTGACTGAAGGTGGCAGAAGGCTGCAGTGGCACAGTCATCCAACACATCACCAAAACCTGACCATCAACCTGTAATATCATGTGGATAATGATGGCGCCTCAAGCTCCCTGTGACAAACAAAGTGATGAGCAGGCTTCTGCCGGGGTCCATTTGCCAAGTTCTGCAGCAACGGGGACAGGGCTGTGAATCTACAAATCTCAAGTCAAGTATCTAGATACAGTTGCTGGACAACTCTGATGGCACAGAGGGTTATCTGGGCAGCAGCGTCTGTGACTAAGCAGTCCTCTCCAAGGTACCCTCTGCTCAACCCAAAGTGGGAGAATGTGAGAGGAAGGTGTCTTAAAACCATTCTGTCCCACTTTCTCTGGGCTGGAGAACCATATCCCTGTAGGATCATCATTCTTGTGGTTAAAGAAACAGCTCTTTAATGTTAGGAAAGTCATAGATATTCTCAAAAGTGACTATCCAGAAAGAAGAACCACAATCATATCACACAACCATAACACGCAACTCTATCATGCAACTGGATCACGTAACCCCATTACGCAATCCTATCATGCAATCGTTTTACGCAATCCTATCACCCAAGATTCCAAATGAAACTTTGGCACCCTCAGTGAGACCTGCCTTCCTGGGGAGGGACAGTTGAAGGAACATGCAAGAGGTACACTTCTACCAGAAAGAAAAGGCCAATAGCAACCCTTGTGTCCACCAAGTTGGAATCTGGAATAGTATCTTGGATACACTGCCAGGACTCCCCAATTGTCTCAATAAAATACTCATGTCATTTCACCTACAGCTCAGCCACAATTAATACACCACAGTCATCAACACTTACTGACCCTAGATTCTCATGAAGATGTTAAAGAAAAGTTTTATCCTAACCTTGATGAAGTCCTCACTGCCATCATCATAAAAGAAAAAAAGATCAAGTTTCTCTGCCGGGTTTGGCCATGACTCCCACATCTGGACTGGAACTGTGGGGAAAAATAGGGTGGGAAATGGCCTCATTATAACAACAAAATGACATGGGAGTATCCTGGAGCAAAGCATTGGCAACTCATGGATTATGTCCATGTTAAGGTCAAAGATCAAAACCAGGTCTGTATCATTCTCTTTGTGGGGGGATTGATGCCTGCCGGACAGATCAGACTTGTCTAATTGATAATGAACATCCCCTAGCACCAAGATATCCCCAGGCTCAATAACAAGATCAATGTCCCAGTCTTAAAGCCCTGACTGAAAAGAAGAATTTGAGGTACACGTCACGGCTCACCTGGAAAATCTTCATGTGCCCAACTCAAATCTAGAACAGTCAGATGAAATAAAGTCAGCTGTACTAAAGCCCTGTGCTCAGACCACTGGATATAAGCATCATTGTCAGCAGCACTGCTTCGATGGAAATAATGTTGACCTCCTCACTGCCAGGCAGAACAAGGTGGCAAGTCAAGAAGGCAGCGTTCCACCAGCTCAAAACTGCCAACTCAAGATAAATCTGGAAGATAAAAGGCAGGCAGTGGGAAGAGAAAGCCCAGGAGATTCAGCAGTATGTTAGTCATTGCGAAAGACAAAGCTTTCCTGAAACCACCTATAGGCCCAGGTCAAATGGACAAAATCCTTTCACTCACAGATGGTGTTTCTCTTCTTAAAGATGACAATACCATTCCAAGAAGACTCACATGTGTTCTTGACAAGCCTCGCACTCTTTTTGATGATGACTTCAATATTATTGTTTAACCGGTCAATAAATTGTCCATCTTGCGAGAACATTTTCAACAACAACTCAGCAGCGAATGGCAGGGCAATTGATCCACTCTAGCTTCCCAGCCTTTTCTATGTCATGGCACACCTCAATGCCATAAAACATTCGAGGGCATACCTTCGATTTTCTCCATCTTCTTCCCTTACTGGGAACCTAATTTTTAAATTCTCCTTATATTCTCACGCTTTTTTTCAGTCTCTTCTTGTCACTCTCGCTTTTCCCAGGACGCTTGCACCCTTTTTGACCCACCCCTTCACCAGATATTGCTCCCCCGGCTGTATATTGACACAACGCCACCATGTCATTGTGTCGGCATGGTCTACAACTGGCTCACACAGACATGGATCTCTCGTGGGGGTTCCCCAGGGGCATAAAAACAAGTATAGCCTCAGGGGGATGGGAACATGGCCAGACAATGGCTTGGCAATGCCACTTTGTACTGTTCCTTGGCACAGGGTGATACCATGCCAACCTGGCAGTGCCAATCTGTGCAAGGGGCAGGCCCCAGTGGGAGTTTAATGGGGGTAGGGGAGGGGGGGGGGTGTTGGTGGAATTTATTTAGATGTAATCGTGGTCGGGGTTAGATGGAGGAACTTGGGGATGCTGGTGATTGCTACGGTGGGGAGTTGGAGGTGGGTTGGGGAGCCTCTCAGCCCTCTGTGGTAGCCTAGGGTTGGTTTACTCAGGCTTTGATTGGGCCGCCTTTTAAAGATGATACTGTAATCTCTGTGCAGCTGGGATTGCTGGTGCGTTGAGGCCACACCCCTTGTATGACTGTGTGAAACAAGCCCCTTGATCCTTCTTGGCAGATTGCCCTAATGTCTGGAGAGAAAACCAACATCTATCTCTGGAGATAAACATGCCAGTTTTCTTGCCAGAAACAACACTCTGCCATTTTTGGTAAGATTTAGCCCTGTGTCCAGAAGGCCAAATATCTTTCCCCTCCCTATCGGGTCCCCTTCTCTCAACTCCCAAGTGTCCAGCGCTCTGGGGGAGGAAAAGAAAGTTCTTCAGAGGCATTCTGAAGCTCTACTTGAAGGGCGCAAACTAGGATTGCACTAACAGATCCTGCAGTCATTATTAAAAGCAGCTACTACGTTAACTATACTGACCAGTACAGCATACAACCATAGAAATGATACAGCTTGGAATGGGGCCATTCAGCCCATCTTGTCCATGCTGATCCCGTTCCCTTTCTAATCCCATCTTCCTGCACCCAGCCCATAGCCCTGCAGCTTACAGCACTTAAGGTGCAGATCCAGGTACTTTTTAAATGAGTTTAGGGTCTCTGCCTCCACCACCAACTCAAGAAGCGAATTCCAGACACTCAGCATCCTCTGCGTGAAAAGCTTTTTCCTCATGTTTTCTCTAATCCTCTGCCACAGGATTGGAACTTATGACCCCTAGTTTTTGAACTCTCTGCCAAGGGAAACTGGTTCCTCCTGTCTATCCCTCACTATCTTGTATACCTCAATCACGTCACCCCTCAGCCTTCTCTGTTCCAATGGAAACAATCCCAATCTCAGCTGCAATTCTCCAGTCCTGGCAACATTCTAGTAAATCTTCTCCGCACTCTCTGCTGAGCAATTACATCCCTCCTGTAATGTGGTGACCAGAACTGCATACAATACTCCAGTTGTAGCCTCACCGGTGTCTTATACAGTTTTGTCATTGTATTTGTACTTTTGAATTCTATACCTCTGCCAACGAGGGAGAGCATTCCATATCCATAAAGGAAATGGATCAATACTTGAAAGAAAAATTTTGCAGAGATATGAGAAAGGAAGGGAGTGGGACTAACTTGATTGTTCTTCAAAAGAACCTGCACAGAATTAATGGGCAGAATGGCCAGTGGCTACAATCCTATCTACACAATTAATTTTCCTGTGAATAATAGGAATCTTGGCCTTTTCTAAAGGGCTGGCTGGGATCTGTTCACTTGGGACAGCACAAGAGGTTGAACTTGGGACCTTCCTGGTCTTTATGTTTAGCAACTCCTGACCTTAACTAGCCTTAACCATGGGGGTGAATGATTTCTAATCATTTGACAGATAACTAGGGCAAAAACAACAAAAGCCTCGTAGCACAATGTCCGCTGCAGTGTAATTCACGGCCATTAACGACCACAGCCACTGTTATAGAGGAGAAGCTGATGGTTAAGGCTGGAAATGGACCCAACATCACATGCTGGCAACAGCAGGGGTTGACATTACAGCACATGCCAAACGCAATAGAAACAAGGCCTCTGCTGGGGATGGGTGGTGCAGCAAGTTCTCCCTTTACCTGGGATCAAATCCAGTTCATGGGATCATGTATCAATCCCATATTCTGGCAATGGATCTTATTCCAACCTTGGCACATAATGTCAGCATTGAAGACTCACAGGTCAAATACGTCATGGCCAGATGTGGAGGATAGCTCGCTCTATTCAACCTCCATAGTACACCTTAATATGAAGATTGAGAATCGTTTTTTCAACTACCCTGTAAGCGCCCTCATTCTCTATGTCATATTGATTCAATGAATATCCCCCCCAGCATTTCACTTCAGGGTGTTGCTGGGCTAATTGGCTGCAGGAGTCATTAGAGCAAACTGACCTTTACATCCCTCATGGATCCACTTTCTATCAGCAGTCACTGGCATTGACCCTGGTCAGGAAGTAGAGACTGCCACCTAGCCTGGATGACTTGTTATTACAACACATGGGGCTTTTACCACTGTTAACAGAGATACTACCTCACAATAAATTTACCAGCTGATTCCGAAGGTCCTATTTGTCCTCTTATTTTCTTAAACCTGTCCCACCCCTTTTCCCTCCAAGTTATAGCCTGACTGAGGGGAGGGTCGGAAACCAGTGAGGTCAGAAATTAGTCCAGAGAGAAAAAAACAGACAAAAAGCTGCAATGAGTCGCACTCCTGTTAACTTGAATAAAGGGAATCATCTACCTTGCATCCAGGACTCTACCACAGTGGGAAATGCTGCAGAGTTGTGACAGAATACCGTGGCCTTCATGAGTGTAGGGAACATGCTTACCATGCTGTTTGTCAATCAGTTAAAAGATGTATTTAGTGAACAAATCCCAATTGATTTTCCAATAGGTAAACAATAGAGCTGAACTGAATGCCCTCAGATTTCCTGCTCCAACTTTACTGGACAAGTACCGGAAATGTAGTGATGGAGATTTAATTTACATTCCAATAAAACAACAGTAACTGCAGCAAATCCACCTCCACCCCCGCCAAGATTTGGGGCCATTAAATTTGAGCTACTCAGTGACTCTGTTGGCTGCAAGGTGCACAGACCAGCTTGTTGAGTTGCCTGATTACGGCTGGGTCAGCTGTCGGAGCAATAGAATTGGTTTTGAGTAGCTGTGCAAAGGGAAGGAAAGTTCAACCAGGGTTCCTGTCCTTGCTTGTTAATCAGTAACTCCTCCTGAAGAGGACATGAGTCTGCTTTCCAGGTGTAGCCTGAATCCAATTCCCATCGTTCAATAGTTCACCATACTCTAGGATTACATATGGATAATATGGAGATGGGGCTTTATCCTATGCAACTGTACCAAGCATAATTATTAACTACAAAAAAAACTGAAAAAGAAAAGCTGAAATTCTAACTTTATTAATTTCATCAAGAAATTAGGAAGGAACAGAATATTAATAGAAGATGCTTTGTGAGATTTTAACCCACCTCAAAACCTGCCCACTTGTACAGAGCTAACATTGGACCCACTAACCAGATAGAGAGAGTGAACAAATGAGTGGGCCCAAGAATGAGACAGAGGGCCCTTTGGAGTGATAAAGGATCCTAGAGTGAGATAGAAAGCCCTTTGGAGGGGTAGAGAGCCCAACAGAGTTTGGATGCCAATCCCTATGGCAGTGCGGAGAGAATTGATGGGAAATTCTCTTTCTCTGCCAATAAGCTGCATAACTATTGAGATAGTGCTGCAATATTCCCAATAATTCTGCAGTGTAGAGACCCTATCCCATCCTGTTACAGATATTGGGAATGGCAATGGAATCTATTGCCAGACATCCTGGATTTCGTAGACCACAGTAGACAAGAGAGTCTTCATGATGGCTCTGCTGCTGAAGGTAGGGTGCCTGGGCTTAGCTGGAGAATGCCTAGGTTCTCAGTTTTTAAAAGAGAAATATTTGAGTAAGTAAGCAACTCCAGTTGGACCCTCCATTCTCAAACTACTGTGCATTTGGAGACAGTCAATGCTCATTGCCAATTGCAGTTTACATATATGATAAACACAAGGTGTTCTTTCTGATCCTTCATAATCTTTAGGCCTTATATCTTCCAAACTCTCCCTCCTTATCAGCTTGTGTATGTTTGGTCACTGGGGGATATGTGGAAGCCATCACTTGCTCTGTGTCCTCTGAAGGAACTTTCAAATCTCAAGTGATTGGAATGTGAATCTTCTTGCTGGCCATTTGTTAATTTTTGGAGGGTGGGAGGGTACTTTTTTGGGGAAGAAAATAGGAATTTCAGCCCCCAAATTAAAAGAAAAACAGAATATTCTTTAAAGCTTGTTTCTTAATCTTCAGGATGTTCTCAAGATTCTCAAGAAATCAAACCCCTTTCCCACCATAGGAACTTAGGTAGCGGTGAAAGTTTTTAAATGTATTAATGAATGTGTGAAGATGGTAATCATTCCTCCTGTTTGAATTATAATTTGCTTTTGAGCACTCAAAGAGTGCAGCGAGCTATTTGGCAAAACAGGCCTGTACTTCTGTTTATTTATGCTGGCAGTGTAACTATTAACTATTCTGCTCAAAAATGTTGGCACTGAGGGTATAATGTTGCAGGCAACACCAAAATTGATGACACATTCCTGATCTACATTTTCTTATTAAAATCTTTTTTTCTGGACCTTTTCTTCCCATTAATGTTAAGGATGTTAGTGTTGGGAATTAACATTCCCCCATTATAAGTACAGCATCAATCCTATCAAATAATCACAGGTTAGGTACAGCACTGAATACGTACAGTCATAGCTCCCTTTTCTCTTTCCCGGCACAGTGGCACAGTGGTTAGCACTGCTGCCTCACAGCGCCAGGGATCTGAGTTCGATTCTCGGCTTGGGTCACTGCCTGTGTGGAGTTTGCATGTTCCCCCACGTCTGCGTGGGTTTCCTCTGGATGCTCTGGTTTCTTCCCACAGTCCAAAGATGTGCAGGTTAGGTGAATTGTCCTTTCTAAATTCTCCCTCAATGTACCCAAACAGGCACTGGAGTGTGGTGACTAAGGGACTTTCACAGTAACTTCATTGCAGTGTGAATGTAAGCCTAATGTGATTAAGAAATAAACTTTAAACACTCCGAGATCAGCTACAGCACATGGTAGAAACCAAGTACAGCTTCTTCTACACTGCCCCAACAAATACTCCCAGAGCAGATATAGGGTCAAGCACACTCTACACATCACATCAAAAAGTCCCATGCCAGGTACAGCACAGATTACATATTGATTAAAGCTCTCTTTACACTCTCTTAACAAATACTCACAGATTAGATACTGGTGAGGTACTCAGTGCAGCCCATTCTACATTTCCCCATCTAACACTCCCAGAATGGGCACAGAGTAAAACCCCTTTAACACATCACATCAAGCAGTCCCTGGTTATTTATTGTATGGGCTAGATACAGAATAATGCTCCTTCAACACTACCCTATCGAGCATCTTAGCTCTGATGCGGATTAGATACTGAGTAAAGTTCCCTCTAGCCAGCCTCAGCAAGCTCACTTAGGTCAGGCATAGCACACGTTAGATGCAGGTGAAGACTTTTCCTACTTTGCCCCACAAAGTAGGTGTTTTCAGTACTGTAGGTACAGTCTTCCATTTACATACTAGCCACCCCATGATCTTGTTTAGTGAGATTGCTACTTTCTAACAATGCAAGGCAGTTTTTAGCTGTAGACCCATTGCCCATTAGAAAATGAAGTCAGATTGACTGATCCCAACTTACCCTCTGCATTGAAAGCACGGGAGGGAATTTCCAGAAAGTGCTCCCAATTGCCATAACTTTGGCAGAAAGGTTGCAGAAGCCCCAGTAACTCGATGGAAATAATGATGAGGCTGTTTTTCTGGTACAGCTTATTTTGCTCAAGTTACGACTCCCGGTATGCCTTCTCAGTAACAGCCTCTGGGGCACATATTCTGTCTGGAATAAACTGTAACTAAATCAGAGCTGAGGAAAATGGTAATAAGTGAAAATATTCAAAGTTTATGCCCAACAGCACTGCTGTTGCCATGTCAGTTACAATGCTGAAAGACAAATAGCAGGGAAAAATCAAAAAATAATCCTGTAAACACACAACAGGCCAGCCTGCAGAAGTAAAGGGAATACAGATGGCGCACTGGATGTTCTGTTAGCAGCAATTGAAGGGCACCAACCATTTGTTAGACTTACGCTTACCATTATTTGATAGCAAAATCCAGTTGATGATATTTTGGCTGTGCAACCTTCAGCAGAGTGGAAAAAAAACACAGATTTTACATAGGATTTTGCACAACAAGTATCTGTTGGCCAACCATCCAAACAGCCCTCTGCAGGACATCTGCGGGGGTGGGGGGGGGGTTCTGCGTGAACAGGACAAACAACTGTGGAACCCCTTAGCAAATTAGATTAGTGTAACATTACCCAGCCACACAGTATCTTGAAGCAGAAAGAGTCAGATTGAGTAATAAATTCAATGTCAAATCAGGCATGGAAATGAAATAAAATGAGGAAAAGAAACATTGAATTAAGAGAGAGATAAAAAAGAATGAAAAAGTTAACATGTATCTAAATGTAAATTGCAAATGATGATTAAAAGCTATAGAAATAAGTCTATACATGTCTATAAGCCAATTTTCAATGCCAGCAAGGTTGTTTGGTAGTAAATAAGGTGCTGTTTTTGGTCCTTAGACTGAAAAAGACAGCTTCGCTTTGTTTTATTAACTTTAGTCCATTTCACAGAATTGTTATGGCATAAAGGAGATCATTTGGTCCATCCTGTTTGCTCCAGCTCTCCAAACAAACACCATGACTTAGTGCCATTCCTCTGCCTTCTCCCTGTACCCCTGCACATTATTTCAATTCAAGTAATCATCTAATGCCCCTTGAATGTCTCAATTGAACCTGGCTCCACTACATTTCCAGGCAGGGCATTCCAGACCCAAAAAGTCTTTCCTCACGCAGCATTTACTTCTTTTGCAAATCACCTTAAATCTGTGCCCTCTCATTCTTGATCCTCTTAGGAGTGGGAACAATTTCCTCTGTCCCCTTCATGATCTCCTCTTAGCCTTCTTCACTCCAGTTGGAGAATAGCCCCGACCTCTCCAATCTATCTTCTTAATTGAAGTTTCTGAGCCATTCTTGGAAACCTCTTCTGCACTCTCTCCAACATGTTCATATCCTTCCAACAATGTGGTGCCCAGAACAATGTTCCAGCTAAGGTTTAACTAATGTTTTGTATACGTTCAGCATAACCTCCTTGCTATTATACTCCATGCCCATATTAATAAAGCCCAGAGAACTATATGTTTTATTAACTGTTCTGTCCATCTCTCCTGCCATCTTCAACGATCTATACACATAGTCCCTCTCTCTTGTACCCCCTTTAGAATTTTATCCCTTAGTTTATGTTGTGTCTCCATGTTCTTCCTACCAAAATGCATCACCTCACACTTCTATCTCACGCTTACCTATTTGGTAAGCACAGGAACTTGATGCTGTTTAGTACATTTGAATGTTGAGTCAGATGGTGCAATCCCATTATTACTCAGCTTGTGGAGGGGCTTGGCATCAGGTGCAGCAACATCTCAATTAACATTTAACTGTGGTGTGCCTTTCCTGAAATTTCTGTGAATAAATAATAGTGATTGCTGTGAGCCTTACCATTACTTTTATAGCAAAATCTAGCCATGCAACCTTCACCAGAATGAAAAGCTGAGACAGAGCAGGCATTTTTGTTACGTTGGAAAATGAGAGAGACAATCAACTGATACACCAAACATTTTTTAATCATTCATGGGATGCAAGTGTCGCTGGCATTTACTGCCATCCTTAATTGCCCTTGAGAGGGCGTTAAGAGGATATCTTCCTCCATCACATCTCATCTTGGTCTCTCTTTCCTTTGAGAACATTGCCCTCCATGGCCTGGTTCATCTCTATTTCTGTAATCTCTCCTGGCAAAAGAAACATTTGAGGACTCTGTCCTCTCCCAAAATGGTCTTTTCTGCATCTGACACTTCCTTCATCACAGCATTAGCCACCATGCCTTAATTTGTAAGGGCCTTAAACTCCTTAATTCCCTTCCTAAACCTCTCCAAAGATTTACTTTCTCCCCTAATTATCGTAAAGCCTAGCTTTCTGAGCAACTGCAGGTTGTCCAAGGTTGAGTAATAAGAAAGGGGCCAATCAGATGGGCTCATAGAGCAGAAACCAGGTCATTCAGGTAATACAGGTGGAGATTGAACCGGGAATCATAGAATCCCTACAGTACAGATGGAGGCCATTCAGCCCATCAAGTCTGTACCAACCACAACCCCACCCAGGCCCTATTCCCATAACCCTCATTTACCCTGCTAATTCCCCTGATACTAAGGTCAATTTAGCATGGCCAATGCACCTAACCTGCATATCTTTGTACTGTGGGAGGAAACCGGAGCACCTGGAGGAAACCCACACAGACACGGGGAGAACGTGCAAACTCCACACAGACAGTCACCCGAGGCCGAAATTGAACGTGGGTCCCTGGCACTGTGAGGCAGCTGTGGTAACTACTGTGCCACTATGCTGTCCAGGAAGATATGGTTATTGCAAGAGTCTGTCGGATTAAGAGAATCAGTAGATGGGCTAATAAAGGAGGAATCTTTTAATTTGGGAATTAGAGAAGTCAGGCAAATGGGGTAATAGAGGAGAAGTCAGCCATAGAGGGTCATAGAGGGGTGAGGTATTTCAGAAATGAGAAGAGAAGTCCAAATTATGAAATGGTGTCACAGTCTTCAGCAAGCTTTGGCAGATGAAGTAATTTGTTCTTGGCTGCTTTGGGTTAATCAAGAGGATAATGTTTTGCTCCTTGTACGGTGATTACACTGGTGGGATTTATGCCACAATCTGACACCTCAGTGCATCTGGTACTGATTTGGTGCTCAAAGTATTTGGGAAGGATATTATAATTGAATGGAATTTTACACATAGCTGAGATGTGGATGATTTGCTGATTTGCCAAAATAGCCCACTGATATTCCAACAATTTCATTCGCCTGACTATGAGAGATTAGCAAGCTCTCATGTACATGACAATTATTGAAGACTTCCGAAAGTAAATGAATGAATACTGACAGTAGATGACAAAGACTTTGAGACAAGCTAATGAAGAGTGAAAGTGAATAGCCCTGAGTCATCAACCGCAAACCACACTCTCAGAGAGAATGAAGTGTGGATAGCTGTATTGATTAAAAGATTACATATGTCCTCCACTGGCCCAGTAAAGATTGCAATTCCTCAAAGTCTTCTGGCACCTTGGTTGACAGTCCATAAGGGAGCAATAGAAAAGACAATCCCAGTGCCCCAATTGACATTGGCATTATTATAATCCCACTGGCAATAACACACTTATTTTAAACAGGTTAAGACTAGCATTTTATTAATGGTGATTAGAGAATGTCTGCTTGAGTGCCAGAAATGGGAATGTAGGAACACAAGGGGGCCATTCAGCCCCTCAAATCTGTTCCACCATTCTACTATATAATCTGTACTCCATCACTATTTACCTGACTTTGAGTAAGATGAAAGGAGCAGCTATTACTTTAAAAGAGTTCCTCTGTAGGAATTAAATCTCCAAATAACTTCTACCAGACTTTGGTCTGTATACCTTGATGATGTCAAGTATGTTGCTCTCAGTAAAAAATATCAACTGATCCAATATTCTTTCAGCAGAGAGTTCCAGATCTTCATTACCTTGCTGTAAAAAGGCCTTCCTGATTTCACTTCTGAATAGTTTAGCTTTATTTTTGAGATCGTGTCTGTTTGTTCTGGATTCCCAGATTCAGTTTCATTATTTGTTATCATTTTCATTATTTATCATACATTGTCATGAATAGGCTTTCATTATCACTGCAATGAAGTTACTGTGAAAATCCCTTAGTCTCCACACTCCGGCACCTGTTCGTGTAAACTGAGGGAAAATTTATCATGGCCAATGCATCTAACCAGCAGGTCTTTTGGACTGTGGGAGGGAATCAGAGCACCCAGAAGAAACCCATGCAGACATGGGGAGAACATGCAGACTCCACACAGTCAGTGATCCAAACTGGGAATTGAACCCAGGTCTCTGGCGCTGTAAGGCAGACTATTGTGCCCCATGCTACCCCCTCAGCACTTTGATCAGATGACTTCTCAGTCTTAAGGAAATAGAATCTAAGTTTATATCTTCAATACTCATAATTCAGCTCTTTAATTCTGGAGAATCTGCATTGTACTCAGGTTGACTCGGTTAAGTGCTCCCAAGCATATCCTCACCAAATAATCAAGTACTCATTTCTAGCAAGTACCTGTAGATAGCAATCAACAGCAGGAACCTTGACTAATTTTACCCCTTCCTTATCTGGCAGTGGGATTGGGAGTGTGGAGAGGGACTTAAGTCGAGCTGGAGCCCCCTGATGTCACATTGATAATGTCACTTCATTGAGATTAATTAACTCAGTTCAGAAAAGGAATAATTTCTGGGATTTTCCTGGTAGGTATCTGTTTGTGTGCTGACTCTTAAGCATATCGCATTTATACATAATTCAAAATGATCTTTATTTGTTGTTTTCTAACTCTTTCTACCCTTGAATTTGATTTGATTTTTGATCTGATTTATTATTGTCAAATGTGTTAGTACACAGTGAAAAGTATTATTTCTTGCACACTATACAGACAAAGCATATTGTTCATAGAGTACATAGGGGAGAAGGAAAGGAGAGGGTGCAGAATATAGTGTTACAGTTATAGCCTGAAGGATTAGACCATAGATTTTGAAATGCTAACTCTCACTTTGCTGTAAATTTGACAAGGTATCAAATACCCTGACACAATCTATTTCGGTCTCCCAATGGATCTACTCTCACCAAAAATATCTCAAATTTCAGAAAAACTCATTGATGAGAAAAACACCTTGGCTATTTTATCTGTCACTGTGGTGCCACACTTCTGTTGTTTCAGGGCTTCCCCTTTGAGTGAACCCTTGTTCCCATTTAAAGCTTCACTCAAAATATTTTGCGCAGAATTCTGTTAATTATAAAGGGTAATTAGAAATGATTGGAAAAGTGCTAGCAGTATGCCTGAACTTCAGATATACACAACTGCTGGCCAACAAGTCCGGAGAGTCAGAAAATTATCCAATAGTTAAATGATTCCCATACGTTTTTAATTTGAATTGAAGTTGAAGAGTTTTGCTTCTGGTGAAATTGCCTTTTGGTGAAGATAATGCGTGATATGTGTCAGTCTAGTTGGGGTGTCCTCGATGTATCTCAGTTCAATCCTCTTTGCTGGTTCTCTCCAGCTTTTGCTGTGTGATAGTCTAAAATGTACGAACAGTGAAATGTGAGTTGGCCATTACTGGCCAACCACAAACTACATATTTCATCCAAGGAGTAAATTGCTTCTAACTTGGAGCTTCTCGGCACAAAATTCAGCTTTATGATTTTTCATCAGCCAGAATATTTTCCCATTAGCCAACCCCTCCGCCTTCCATCCCAACATTCCTGAACTGATTTCAAGTCAGATTTCCAACCTCCAGAAAATGCTTGTGGCTGAGGTATTTATAACTGAGTCATGATTTATAAATGAGTACCTAGCAGAGTTCAGATATCAGGGTTAATCTTCTGTTTATCCAAGGGCCAGTTCCAGTAATGCACTAACTCAGGACTAAGTCACATCATCTAGCTGCCCTGGTAGATGAGTTAGATGCAAGGGTAACACTATACCCCCACCCAACACTACACGGAGAATATCACCAATTCCCTCTTCCCAAGCCCACATTCCCAGTGTATTTACATTTACTGGTGTCCAAGATGTTCAGGTGACAATGCTACCACTGGATTCAGTATTGGAAAGCTGTTCCTCAGTTTATCAGGGCCTCAACTGTCACTCACACTAAACACCAGCAGGAGAGTAAAGTCAAAGTTTATTTATTAGTCACAATAGGCTCACGGTAACACTGCAATGAGGTTAGTGTGAAAATCCCCTAGTCGCCACACTCCAGTGCCCGTTCTGGCACACTGAGGGAATTTTAGCATGGCCAATGCACCTAACCAGCACATCTTTCGGGTTGTGGGAGGAAACTGGAGCACCTGGAGGAAGCCCACGTAGATACTGGGAGAACGTACAGACTCTGCACAGTCACCCAAGCCGGGAATTGAACTTGGGTCTCTGGCGCTGTGAGGCAGCATTGCTAACCACTGTGACACCATGAGGGAGTTCTATTCTCAAACTATCCTCTGCTCTAACTCACTGTGGGATATCAGGCAAAGAGAATAAATGCAATGACTTTGCTCCCACAGCGAGGTGAGAGTAGGCCAGAGGATTAAATGTAGAGGGTCACAGCCCTATCCCTGATGTATGCTCCACGTGGGATTAGTAACTGAGCCTGTACCTCAGGTATTCTCTGCCATAGTGCCAGTATTGGCAGTGTCAGGTTATGTCTTATCTACAGTACCTGGCCCTGTATAAGAAAGAAGGTATTCTGCACAAGTTGCAGAGGCATTCACAGATCTCAAGGTCAGCTTCACAGCACAGTTCCAGCCATAAGAGTATCTTGCCACATGTGAAACATGCTGATGTCATGTCACTGGCATCTTCATGGAACATGCCGACACCCTACACTGAGGCCTCTGCAGTAACTCTCCCGCTTCGTTCAGCTATGGAAACATTGGCCTGAACTGCTCAATGGGGGCTTGGTTGGTTGAAAAGTTGGTGAGGAGCACAGCCCCGCTGACTTCAGCAACCCGATGCAATATTACTCCCCAATGAGTTTTGATTGGCATAAGGTAAGGAAACGTCTCTTCACTCGGGAGGAAGTTGCAGGTTAGACAGCTGGCCGGCAGCTCTACTGTCTCTCCAGGCACAGCGCTGCAGTGGCTGGAAGAGGCACTGCACAGACCTGCCTGGCACAACATACCGGAAACCGTAGGATAAGTAAATGGCATGGCTCTGAGAGCAGGGAGAGTAGGGCATGTCTGAGGGAGGCAATCAGGATCTCGGAGGATAAGCCAGGTGAGGGAGGGCAGTACGGTGGTCACCAGGCCTTAAGGGAAGGGTGCACCCAGTCTGAAGAGTGCATCTAATGGAGGTGCCCTTCCTCCTTCCTAGCCATGATTGAACTTTGCTTTTTTCTGGCCTTCTCCCCAATCTCTCATCCGCCTGTCAGCCTGAAAATTGAGGCTTGGCAGGAAAGGCCCTTCCGTGGTTGCTAAATGGTAAGAATGGGCTTCCCTTCTGAGGCCCTGCCCACCCCAGGTTGAGGTGGCTGGGAACCCAGAGGGAATTCCATCCATGTAATTTGAAAGACCTCTGCCTCAGAACTTGCTGCTGGAGTACAGAGAGGGGACGTCAAACTCTGACCGTTATTCTACAATAAAACTTCACAGATACAAAGGAAATATAATAGTCAATTTAATTTACACAGTGATCAAAGTATGTGACCAGTATCTTTCATGTTTCCTTTATGCCCTGGGGTTCCGTGAGGCTCATCCAGGAGTTCTGCAGTAGGTCTGGCTGTTTTAAATTTTTTATTCCTCATTCATGGGACATGGGCATCGCTGGCTGGCCAGCATTTATTGCCCATTCCTAGTTGCCCAAAGGCAGTTGAGACTCAATCACATTGTTGTGGCTCTGGAGTTGTATGTAGGCCAGACCAGGTAAAGACAGCAGATTTCCTTCCCTAAAAGACATTAGTGAACCAGATGGGTTTTTACAACAATCGACAATGGTTTCATGGTCATCATTAGAGTCGTAATTCCAGATATTTTTTAGCTGCCGTGGCAGGACTTGAACCCAGGTCCCCAGAACATTGGTGGAGTTCTGGATTAATAGTCTAGCAATAATACCACTAGGCCATTACCTTCCCTGAGAGAGAGAGAGAGAGAGAAGTGTGCATGTGCATGTGTGAGATATGTGTGTGTGTGTGTGTGTGAGAGGTGTGTGTGTGTGTCTGTGTGCGCGTGTGTCTGTATGTGAAAGAGGACTGTGTGTATGAGGAAAGAAAGGATGTGTATATGAGAGAGAGTGTGTGTGTGTGTGTGCATGAGATGAAGAGGTGTGTGTGTGGGTGTGTGTGTGCGTGTGCGTGTGTGGAGAGAGATAGAGATGTGTGTGTATAGAAATTGTATATATAAGAGAGGTGAGTATATGTGTATCGAGAGAAAGAAGTTTATGTGTACATGAGAAGGAGAGGTGAGTGCGTATGGGAAAGAGGGATAAGTATGTGTGAGGGAGAGAGATATTTAGCTTTGGATCATTGGATTGTCTTAATTCACTTTAACAAAACGTTCCTTCCAGCTTTTCTGATCTAAGCCTTGGTTAAGGCCATGCTGTCTTTTCAAACTTTGATTGCTTACAGAGCATCCTACTTGGAATGCTTCTCAGCTGCTATCCTGGTTCTATCTTTCCATCTCTTTTGTT
This sequence comes from Carcharhinus amblyrhynchos, assembly GCF_965287045.1. Classification (NCBI taxonomy): domain Eukaryota; kingdom Metazoa; phylum Chordata; class Chondrichthyes; order Carcharhiniformes; family Carcharhinidae; genus Carcharhinus; species Carcharhinus amblyrhynchos. The sequence continues at coordinate 35,327,802 of NC_137346.1, forward strand.
TAATTCATTCATGGGATGTGAGCATCACTAACAAGGCCAGCATTTGTTATCCATCCCTCACTGGCTTTGGAAGTTGGTGGTGAGCTGCCATCTTGAACTGTTACTGTCTGTTGTGTCTTACGCTGAGAGAGAAACCTCCAACACATCAGAGTTGCATCAACCAACACTCAACTCACTTTATTTATTCCTCCCCAACAGAGAGGGCAGCAGAGATGGTGAGGTTACAAAATGTTAAGATGTTGCCACCTACCACATTCGCACCACACTGAAAAAAAACAACTTTTACTGGAAATGTAAAACGTTGCATTTACGTAAGTTCCCAGAACACAAGGTGAATAAACCAACATCAACAATACCTGAAATTTTAACAGGTCAAGTTGCTTGTTTGTTTTGACTGTAATCACAACTAAAAATATACACGATTGGTACTGCCTGAATAACTTATGTGTAGAAAGGAATTTCCCTAACACCAATATATGTTTAACAGGAATATCATCAGTTGACAAGAAATAATGAAAGATACTGTATTTCTTCTTCCTGCCTGCATACTTTAATTTACCAATCAGATTTCTTTCTCTTGGCATTTCCTTCCACTTCAATTAGCTTGACTCTGTTCCCTTAACATCTCTGACTGTCAAATCTGAACTTTAACTTTGACTGCCAACTCAACTGAATGGTTACGATTTATCTTAGTCAAAGACACTGGCTCACTTTGCTGTACCGCTGATTGCTGCCTGTCCAGGAAACTTTCAGTTTATTTGGGACCTTCACATTCTTTCTGAATTTCTCATTGGGGTATAGGTGGATTATTATTCTCTCCTTTAATCATATTTCCTTTCTTAGGCAAGTGATCTACATATCTGATAGACTTGTTGGATATGTAAATATACTTAGTCTCTTTACAACAATTCCAATCACACATTTCTCCTTGTCACCTCAATGAATTTTCACCATGACCTTCTGACCTGCAGCGAACTCTCTAAGTTTCATGCCTGATGTATCATGACTCCTCTTCACATTGTCTTGTTTTTCTCTTGCTTTACCATTGACATCAGGTTTAAGCAAACTAAACCTTGTCCTCGGAGTGTGTTTAAACACTAACTCATAAGGTGAACAACCTGTTGTGGACTGGCCCAGTTATTCTTTCAGAGAACAGGAAATTGTCTGTGTCACAGAGAAACATGTTTTCCACCTCCCAAATACTTTTGCAAAGATCTCTTCACAATCTGTATGTTTTTTTCTGCAGCACCATTTGATGCTGGTTAATATGGTTTTGTTAGAGTGTTTTTGACTTCATTCTTACACAGAAATAATTCAAACGCTTCTGAAATAAACTGTGGACCATTACCTGACACTAACGCCTCTGGCAATCCATTTATTGGAAATCAACTTTTCAAACTCTCAGTAGCTTTGACACTTGTGGAATTGGACATAAACTCAACATTTCTCCACTTGCCACAGCTAATGACCAAAACAAGGTCCTCTTTCCCTTCACTTCAAAAAAATCGATATACATTCATTTTCACAGTTACCTTGTGTTTGACCATGGAACAGAATGAATCTTTGGTTGGATTGTTTCTTATTCTGAGATACACTTCATAACTTTTCACCAACTCTTCAATATCTCTACCTACCTTTCGATACCAAAAATTGCTTCTTGCTACTGTTTCCACTCAGACTTTCCCTGTGTGTTCTTGATAAAGATCCTCTAACAATCTCTATCTAAACCTTGTTGAAATAATGACTCTTTAACCCTTTAGGAGATGCCTTGATCTACATTCAGTTCATTTCAATGTGTAAAATATCCTTGCAATATTTCATCATCATCTTTAGTTACCATTCATGATGTCATTGAGCACTTTACTGAGCACCACATCCTTGTGAGTTTCTTCACCAATCTCACTGGCAGAGCTGACACATCATTTGTTTTATGCAAAGTAATTCACAGATAATTCGATGGCTGGAAATGAATTGGTCTACATGGGAAATCTCAAAAGAAAATCTATATTTGCTTGATCTGCTTGTTTTCAATATTTAATATCATACTGATGGCTAATTTAATTATTTGATCCCTCCTTGCTCAAAGACTGCTTTGTGCTCTCTCAGCACTTCCCTAATGACAGACATAAACTGACTGATCCATATAGTAATAACTCATCACAGTTCAACTGTTTCCTCTTAAACAAATTTCTTCTCATCAGGGAGATTTTGTTCCCTCCGACCACTACCAATGGCAAGTAATAAGATGCATCATCATATTCCATCCTATCACTAACTCCACCACACACTGGAATACTGTTACTGGAATAACTAATAAGTTTTGCACCAATTTTGGATCTGGGAATATGACTTAGGGAATTCTTGAACTCTCCTTCCAAGATAACCAACACAGTTGCAGCTCTATCAATCATGAAAGTAAGTTGTGAAGCTCTGATTTTCATTGTAATTGTGAATGTTGGAATTTTATCGACATATCTTCCATACACTGCATTCCTTGCTCACTGTCTGAGTGCAATTCTGTTCAGTAACATCGACTTGTTTCCACATCAGTCAGACACACATTCGAAGATTTTCAGACTCCTGAACTCGATTTAGATCCATGATGGCCTTTCCCTACTGCATAGTTATGACCTGAAGCTTGACTATGACCTGGAGTATTGCTGGTTCCACTATGCCTGCATAGCCTCTGGTTAAGACTGACTTTCTCACTGGTATAGACTTTGACTGTAAATGGGGGTGTTTAAATAGTTGGTGCCTACCATGGCTGGTGTAGCATTGAAATTTCGGAGGCTGAGATTGTGAAATTATCTGCCATGGTCTGATTCTGGCTGAAATGTAGTGGACCTGTCCTGCTGGTTCAGGAAAAAACTCCCCTGCGATCTGCATTCATCTCTTTCTGCCATTTTCCATGGATGTGGCCTCTGTCCAAGTCTGCCCTTGCTTAAAAGCTTCGCCCACATTTTATTGATTTGTAGGTCTTCTGCAAACATGTCTCCAAGGTCAATTTCTAAATTCACATCATAGCCACAGTGGTGAGCGAATTTCTTTAATTCCAGAATGTAATGTGCAACAGTCTCACTTGCAATCGCTTCCTTTCATGGGATGCGACTCAGTGCAATCTCATTATTAGTCATGCCATAACATGAGTCCAAATATTCATTAATTTCAGAATAATCCATAGCACTGGTGTCTTAAGGGTAACATTAGTTTGACACCATCTCAGAAACATCTGGCTCCATCACTCTATTCCCATCTTCAATTTTATTCGCTTTCAGCCAAATGTGAAAACTTCATTCTTAATTACACCAGTCCTCTCTGTTAGAGTTGAATTCCCTCATTGTTGCAAAATATATCTTTAGTGCCATGTGTTCAATTATATACCGAACTGACTCAGTACCTGAATCTGATGTGCACGCAAAAAAAAATCTTTCCAACTTCCTCAAAATCAACCTCAGGAGTTTTAAAGATTTGTCACCAAGTTTTTCAGTCCTTAATTTCTTAAACGAAATGTAGTTACATCCCAGCCTTGGTACCAGCATTCTTTATTTTAAAATAAATAACCAGTAATTTATTTTAAAAAGAGATACATTTTTAAAATTTTCTTTTTCTGAATATTTAAAAAAAATTGTCATCCTATTCAGATAATCATAGGAATTTATAAAATTCTCACAGGATTGGACAGGGTTGATGCAGAAAGAATGTTCCCGGTGGTGGGGGAGTCCAGAATTAGGGGTTTGAGGATAGGGGGTAAACCTTTTAGAACTGAGGTGAGAAGAAATTTCTTCACCCAGGGAATGGTTAATCTGAGGAATTCACTACCACAGAAAGTAGTTGAGGCCAAAAGATTGTGTGATTTCAAGAAGAAATTAGATAGCTCTTAGGGCTAAAGAGATCAAGGGATATTGAGGCGGGGGGGGAAGGGGATTCAGGATATTGAATTTGATAATCTGCCATGATCATAATGAATGGTGGTGCAGGCTCAAAGGGCCAAATGGCCTACTTGTCTTTTTACTTTCTATGTCTATGTTTCTATGTTTAAAATGGAGAACTAACCAGAATGTAGAATTTGCAGTCCACCCAAGTTGAATGAAAAGGGAACAGAGCACCCCCCCTCCCCCTGAGCAGTGTGAAAAAAGATCTTCTCCTGTTGGCCTTCACACTATTGTGAATCACTTATGAAGTTTCTGAGATGAGACATCAGAGAGCAATGTCCTTTCCTACAAAATAATCACTATAGCAGAAATGGCAATCAAATGCCTCTGGAATATACAGCCCACAGGACTTTTAGGAAGTGTTTACCTGATCAGATGCAAAGAGAGATCGGGATGCTGCACTGAAAGGCTGCAAGGAAGCTATTTCTTTCTCTCTCTTGAAGGTATTGTGCCGTAATTTGCAAAGTAAGAGGAATGTACTGCAAATTAAGATCGTTTTGGAACTAAATGTGAAAATCTGCTCCTTACAGTTACACCCAAGAAGACAAATGGACAACACATGGCTGTAAAGTGGGATCAATGCATCAAGACCAGTCAGTGGATAGTTAACCAAATATTTCTTTGATTATTTATCTATTTGACAAACTGTAAAATATCTTCAACACTATTCTTTTATTCTACCATTTATGCTAGTGTGTGCGTAGGTCCAGGGAGTATATGTGACACATGAATATTAGTCACAATTTACCTTGTTTTAAAAAAATATTCAGGAAGCAGGGTCAATAAACTTATTACGTTCTTTGCTTAAACTCAAAAAAACCTGTATGGCTAATTCTTTATAAGTTGAAAACATACACAGTGGCAATCCTGCATTATTGACAAAGCCTCACTAAATGCAGAAAAAACTGCTCTGGGCAGATTTGGAGCAGTATAATAGGGGAGGAATTTTTACTGTTTTTCGCATGGCCATAACACTACACAGTCCATCTGGTGCTGTTGGGAGGGGGGTGTTCCAGGATTTTACCCAGTGACAGCAAAGGAATAGTGATATAGCTCCATGTCAGAATGTTGCGTGACTTGGAGGGGAACTTACAGGTGGTGGTGTTTCCATGCGATTGCTGGTCATGGGTTTAGAAGATGCTGTCAAAAGAGACTTGGTTAGTTGTTGCAATGCATCTTGAAGATGGTACACACTGCTACTGATGGTGGAGGCAGTGAATGTTAATGTTTGCGGATGTGTTGCCAATCAAGTGGGCTGCTTTGTCCTGGTGATATCTATCTTCTTGAGTACTGTGGAGCTGCACTGATCCAGATGAAGTGAAGAGTATCCCATCACACTCCTGACTTGTGCTTTGTTGATGGTGGACATTGTTTGGGGAGTCAGGAGTTACTTGCCTCAGAATTCCCAGCCTCTGACCTGCTGTTTTAGCCACAGTATTTATAGGCTTGTCCAGCTGAGTTTCCCATCAATGTTGACAGTGGGGGATTCAGTGATGGTAATTGTAATGTCTGAACTAGCTTAGAGTTTTAAACAAAAAGAAAAAGACATGGTTTGCACCCATGGATTCAAAATAACAACATGAGGTTTATTGAAGGAGCTGTTGCCTGTACATGATAGAAACTGAAACTAAACAGGAGTCTGTGAAACACCCCAATAACAGCACCATCAAATCATGTCACCAGTTCTTAAAGCAATCATGCAACCACTTAAATGTATAACTGTAATGCCATTGAATATCAAGGGGAAATTTTTAGATTCTCTCTCTGGGAGATGGTCATTGCCTGACACAATTGTCACTTGCCACTTGCCAGCTCAAGCCTGAATGTTGTCTAGATCTTGCTGCATTTGGACATGGACTATTTCAGTATCTGAGGAGTGCAGTCATCAATAAACAGCCCCACTTCCAACCTTAGATGGAAGGAGTGTCATTGATGAAGCAGCTAAAGGTGGTTGGCCTTAGGACACTACCCTGAGGAATTCCTGCAGCGATGTCCTGGACCTGAGATGACTGACATCCAATCACCACAACCTTTGTGCCAGGTATGACTCCAACCAACGGAGATCTTTTCCCCCAGTTCCCACTGACTCCAGATTTACTAGAGATTCTTGGAGGTATCTTCAGATAATCCAGAAATGTGACACTGAATAATCCCACTTTTGAGAAGAAATTGGTGCAGGAGTAAAACACCAAGAATACTGGTTATTTTAAAAACGGTAACTTCAAAATAATTTGCAAGTGATATTTCCGAACAATGACTGTGGAAAGAAATCAGAAAAGAAGGTTTTGGTTGTGGTGGCCCCCGGTGTCCTTGTTAAATTGATGGACTGAGGGACTGCGTTCACATTGGTAATCAGTATGGCATTGTGTGAATTCAAAGTGCAAGTTGCACACAGCACTGTTACACCGACCCCAAATTTACAAGAACGGTGACAACCCTGCTGAAAACATTTGTTTTATTTTAATTATGTCTGTTCACTAAATAGGCAGGAACCAAGACGGAAAGAGAAACACACTTAAATTCTCTGAGTAATTGTTGAAAAATAGGATTAGTCAAACACGATTAAGATCGCCGATCATTATAATGTACAGGTAAACTTTAGTCAGATTTTGAGTCAAGCAAATTTGCACTTGTCAGTGTTCAGAATGGGTAACAGGACAGAAAGGGAAAGGGGAATTTGGAGAGAAATAGTGTTAGACCCAACATCTCTCACCCTGTCCTCGTGTGGTTGAAACTTAATCCCTTCAAGCTCTGCAAGTCTACAGTGGAAGCTGTTCATTGAAAGAGGGGGATTGTTCTGAGGCTGTGGAATGAAGCTGGACTGGGACCAGTGGTTCTGCTAAAGTTTCACTGTGTTACCAATTTTACTGACAAATTCCTAATTGTGAACATTCAGCAGATTTACTTCCCCCCCTCCCCCATCCCAGTCCTTTCCAAAGCAGATGAAGATCTGCAATGCAGATCAAACTCATGTACCTCATCCCTTTACACTCCAACAGTTCCACCAAGGCACATTCTTAGCACCCCCCCCAATCCAATCAATTGGGGTGGACCGTGAGCTTTTACAATGGTAATAAAACCATGACAGCCAGACTCACATCTCTCCAGGTTTGCATTTTCATTGGCTAAGCTGCTCATAGAATCCATACGGAGCAGAAGGAGGCCATTTGACCCATCGAGTCTGCACCAATCACAATCCCACCCAGGCCCTATCCCCACAACTCCATGCATTTACCCTAGCGAGTCCCCCTCACACTAGGGGACAATTTAGCATGGTCAATCCACCTAACAGGCACATCTTTGGACTGTGAGAGGAAACCGGAGCACCTGGAGGAAACCCACACAGACACGGGGAGATTGTACAAACTCCTCACAGACGGTGGCCCAATCTGGGAATCAAACCTGGGTCCCTGGTGCTGTGAAGCAGCAGTGCTAACCACTGCGGCCCTGTACTGTCCAGTGATTTGCTGTCACTCGTTGTACCATTTTGTATGAAAATTAACATTTACCTCCTGGCTTGTTTTGTCATTCTATCTGACCTGCTTAAATGTTATTCATTGGTATTTTATTCTGACACTTTATTAGCCTTTATGTCAAAGAGTTTTGGCTTGATTCCCCATCTTTCAAAATAATTTTCAACTTTCAAAAAATTTCTCTGGATTGGTTTTGTCATAACCTACAATGTCACCAATAAAACCTCCTGAACATTTTCTCATCACTTGAGTTGCTGATTTATTCTAACAATTATTTTTTGCTGCTCCCTCTGAATGTTGTCAAGGATAGCAAGCTCTTCGCGGGATTCCTGCCTGTTCCTCCTTTAGTTTAAGGTGAAAACTAGCGGATATTTCCCTCAAATTTCAATGCGCTGCCCTGGGCTGTGTTAGATGCTTCTTCTGTCTTCCAATGAGGATCTAATCATTGTTCATCCGACTGGTTGACTTTAACACTGCCCTGTTGTGTCACAAGGTATGAGCCCTGGCAGGATTTCTCTTGCAGTTAGAAGTCTCACAACACCAGGTTAAAGTCCAGCACGTTTATTTGGTAGCAAACACCACAAGCTTTCAGAGTCACCTGATGAAGGAACAGTCCTCCTAAAGCTTGTGATGTTTGCTACCAAATAAACCTGTTGGACTTTAACCTGGTGTTGTGAGACTTCTTACTGTGTTTACCCCAGTCCAATGGCAGCATCTCCACATCAGGATTTCTGATTACAGGATCAAAAGGGTGTTGGTCATCACCCATCCTCATCCCTGCCCCCCAGCCATGTCCAACCTTCATTTTAATATACAGGGAATGCAACCCACACATTTAGAGGTCTGACTGAGGCTCCTGATTTGATGATCAGAATCCAGGATCACTCAATGGATTGAAAAGCAGAAGTATCAGGGAAACCTAGGTGTTACTTCAAGGGTACAGGAGCGTCCTCCGGGATTGATTTGTCCTTGCTGTGAAATGTCCCCTTCAGAGGGCTCAGTACAGAATTGACACCCTGGCTCCACAGGATTATTGGGCCTAGAGTGGCTGGGCTTCCTACAGCAGACCATGAACAACTTCCTCTTAGGGAAAGGGAACATAAGCAGGCAATAAGGATGAATCAGAATGGGACTAACTTGGACATCAGGGTAGAGACAAGGATACTGAGGTGGGGATGGGAAGGCTGGAGGAAAATGGTGCTTCAGGCATCATTCTATGGTACTAATGCCAGGTAAATAATTTTTACTTTCTGCTGTCAGCTTGCAACAGTCCCTTAAAGGATTATCGGTTACCTTGGCTAGTTTTCCTGAATGGAACCAACTCCATTTTATTCAAGACGCCTCCATGAGCCATTGTGTCACCTAATTGCACATGAATTATATCTGAAATAACAAAACAGGGAGTGACTTCTAGAATGTAGTTTAATCCTGAGGCTTCATGCAAGGTTACTAGAGACAGCTGAACCACTCAGTGTATGTCCCATCTTATTAGTCACTCCCACCCACACAACCAAAATTGCTAGATAAATAATTCACTTCCACCCACAGCTAACCCCAGTACATTACTCACTGTGTTACTGGCCACAGAAATAATTCTAGACTTTGCTTGGCCTCTTCCTGTTCATCACTCATGGGCTGGGTCAAAGTGAAGGTTGCACAGGCTCAAGTCTTAGGCAGTTACTATGATAAGCAAAGTCCTATTAGACGATATGGAATCCTGGTTTCAAAGGGAGCTTGCCTGAATTGCATTTTGGGCTCCCTGAGTAGGTCTCTTTGGAAATGGAGCTGTTTGTATCACTGATTTAATGGGAAAGCTATTGGCACCGTTTTGAAGTCATAATGCCAATCTAGGGAACTACCAGTCAATACAACAGTCCCAATGCTATGAGCACTGTGGTGGACCAAGAACTTATATGGGTTCATTTACCGATTCCACGTAGGACTATGGAACAATCCATTACTGGTCCACTCCCATCAAAGGTGAGAATGACAATCCTTAACATCAAGGCCACATTCGGCCGAGTGTGGCATCAAGGAGCCCTGGCAAAACTGGAATCAGTGGTATCTGGGGGCAAACTCTCCGCTGGTTGGAGTCATACCTGGCAATGGGAAGGTGGTTGTGATTGTGGAGAGTCAGTCATCTCAGCTCTAGGACATCTCTGTAGGATTCCCTTAGGGTAGTGTCCTGGGCCCAACAATCTTCAACTGCTTCATCAATGACCTTCCTGCCATCATAAGGTCAGAAGTGGGAATATTCACCAATACTCAGCGGTACGGTAGCACAGTGGTTAGATCTACTGCTGCACAGCTCCAGGGACCTGGGTTCGATTCCCGGCTTGGGTCACTGTCTGTGTGGAGTTTGCACATTCTCCTCGTGTCTGTGTGTGTTTCCTCTGGGTGCTCCAGTTTCCTCCCACAGTCCAAAGATGTGTGGGTTAGGTTGATTGGCCATGCTAAAATTGTCCCTTAGTGTCCTAAGATGTGTAGGTTAGAGGGATTAGAGGGTAAAATATGTAGGGATATGGGGGTAGGGCCTGGGTGGGATTATGGTCGGTGCAGACTTGATGGGCCAAATGGCCTCTTTCTGCACTGTAATGTTTCTATGATTTCTATTATTGCACAATGTTCAGCACCATTCACGATTCCTCAGTCTATGTTCAAATGCAACAAGATCTGGGCAATGTCCAGGCTTCAGTTGACAAGTATCAAGTAACATTCGTGCAACGCAAATGCCAGACAATGACCATCACCAATTAGAGACACTCTCTTGACATGTATTGGTATTACCATCACTGAAACCCCCACTGTCAACATCCTAGGGTTACCATTGACCAGAAACTCAACTGGACTCAGCACAGTGGCGACAAAAGCAGGTCAGAGGCTAGGAATACTGTGGCAAGTAACTCCCCATCTACAAAGCACAAGTCAGGAGTGTGATGGAATACTCCCCAATTGCCTGGATGGATGCAGCTCCACTCAAGAAGTTAGACACCATCCAGGACAAAGCAGCCTGCTTAACTGGCACCACATCCACAAACATCCACTCCCTCCACCACTAACGTTCAGTAGCAGCAGTGTGTACTATCTACAAGATGCACTGCAACAAGTCACCAAGGATCCTTAGGCAGCACCTTCCAAACCCACAACCTCTTCCATTTGGAAGGAAAAGGGCAGCAGATACATGGGAACACCACCACCTGCAAGTTCCCCTCCAATCCACTCACCATCGACTTGGAAATATATTGCCACTTCTTCACAGTCATTGGGTCAAAATCCTAGAATTCCCTCCTTAACAGCATTGTGAGTCAACCCACAGCACGTGAACTGCAGTGATTCAAGATGGTGCCTCACCACTACCTTCTCAAGGGCAATTAGGGATTGGCAATGAATGCTGGCCAGCCAGCGACACTCATGTCCCACAAATGAATACAAAAAATTGGCATGGGAGCACAGTGTCATTGCATTTGCCGCACTCCCTCATTGTCTGAGTTAAGCTATAACAGCGAATAACTGAATGCTATAGGTGTTCAGTTTGAGCTACATTCGAGGTCCTTATCAACCTTAGGGACATCTTCCCAACATCCAACCCAGCAGCATCCTCAGAGCAGCTGGACTCCAGTACATGTAGATACAAGGGAAATATCGAATTGGGAGCATAACATTGATGCATTTGTTCCAGAATTCCCAGAAGGGAAAACAAGTAAATCTTGGGAAATGACAAGTACTGGTCAGAATCAGAGTTCCACTTTTAAGACCAGTTTTGAGCAGTTGGTACTGGTACTTTCCTAAGATTCACTTTGTTCCCCTCTGACTGGCCTCTACTGTTGAACCTTAATTGCTTAAAACTGAGATGGGAGGGCCAGATGATATGACTTAGTTCGAAGAGTCCTAAATTGCTAGGCGGCACAGTGCCACAGTGGTTATTACTGCTGCCTTCATAGTGCCAGGGACCCAGGTTCAATTCCTGGCTTGGGTCACTGTCCATGTGGTGTTTGCACATTCTCCCTGTGTCTGCGTGGGTTCCCTTTGGATGCTCCGGTTTCCTCCCACACTCCAAAGGTGTGCGGATTAGGTTGATTGGCCATGCTAAATTGACCCTAGTATCAGGGGGTTTTGTAGGGTAGATGTGTGGGGTTATGAGAATAGGGCCTGGGTGAGATTGTGGTTGGTGCAGACTCAATGGGCCGAATGGCCTCTGTCTGCCCTGTAGGGATTCTATGCTGCATTCCTGGCACTGACATCCTTTGTTAGATAAGCAGAAAATGAACCCCAATATCTGAACTTTGTAATGTACTGAGTTTAAAGGTCACAGTACTATGTATAGGGACTGGTACAGCAAATAAAGCCCCGCCTGTGAAATACAGCTGTCTTATACTGTTTATCAAAGCTTGAATTGTAACGTGTCAGCTGCTCCTGAGTTATTGGGAGCACCATTATTCATTATCCTAGCCCCAGGCAGTTACTCAAAGACCTCCACAGTTCTGGGTTACTTCAATGTGTTTGCCACTGTGAGTACCTTTATGTTGCAAAGACTGGAGTAGCAGGGTGCTCCTCAGTCAGGAAGTTGGGACACATCCACTGTTGGGGAGCTGGTAAAGAGGTGGCATTGTGGCACTAAGCATTTATTGCAGATACAAGGTTACCATGAAGAATGATAGTGTGTAAATGGGGAGAGGATGCTGGCCTGACTATGAAGTTTCTCTTTTTATTCCTGGTGGGATGATTTAGAATCATAGGATCCTTACAGTGCAGAAGGAAGCCATTTGGCCTATTGAGCCTACACTGACAATATTCCCACCCAGACCCTATCTTTCTAACCCCGTGTACTTACCCTGCTAATCCCTCTGACACTAAGGGGCAATTTAACATGACCAATCAACAGAAGCCAAACCACTTTGGACTGTGGGAGGAAACCCACGCAGGTACAGAGAGAACATGCAAACTCCATGCAGACAGTCACCTGAAGCTGATATTGATCTCAGGTCCCTGGTGCTCTGAGGCAGCAGTGCTAACCACTGTGCCACCACAATAATACTTCTATTTCAAATGGCAATACAGAGTCGAGGGGAAAGAGTTGTTATCTTCTTAGGAGTGGACACAGATAAATTTATCCTGTAACTTTGAGGGAGGCTTGTGACTGCTTCCCCTCATCTGGCTCCAGACTGCAAAGAGAGAAGTGTGACACAGGACAAAGTATTGTTTCTAACATTAGAACTAACAGCACGCTGCAACAATGACTGGAGTCACAAGCACTAATTCTTATTCAGAAAGTCAAAATGTAAATATTTTTCTTGATAGCATCAGCCTAGTTCTTCACAGTCAAAATGTAAATATTTTTCTTGATAGCACCAGCCTAGTTCTTGTTATTAAATCATCAGGGCAGGATTGGATGCATCTGAGGATATTGAGGGAAATAAGGGTGGAATTTTCAATGTTATTTTATGGGATGTGGCTATCATTGGGAAGGCCAGCATTCCTCTCCCATCCCTAATTGCCCTTGACCATTTCAAAGCATCCCCTTTTGAAATCACATGACTCAAGTGACCACCTCTATATTTGTTTGAGATCTGAGAAACCCTCAGTTTGTTGTTTAACATCCAATCTGTGAACACTAAGAAGCAGAACTCCAGGTTGAACACCGGCCTGCTCTTCAAAGTGCCTGTCTCTCTGCTGGAAGATGTCCTATCATCAACTGACCCAATCTCTGTACATCAACTTCAGCCTGTGCTATCAGCACCAATTGTAAAGGGAACTCTACAACTCCAGTCTTCAGCCAGTGGAACTCGAGTTTGTACATGAACAAACTCCTCACTGGTATCTGACTCTGGACTCTGATAATCATGTGAACTAACAGTCATTTCTGTGGTTCATCATCTGTCATTGTAAAACTTTCCTTTGTTTTAATCCTACTCACTTATTGTGTCTGTGTGGAATGGGAAATTATGAACACTGCTCTGCCAAATTTGAATGTGAATAAACTAACTCTCTAAGTTAATCATAATGTGAGTTTGCTCAGATGAACTGAGGGAATGAGAAATCAAAAATACTTCTGCTTATGGGCAGTTGGTAAAAGGAAAGAAGTCCAGTTTGATGAACTGTAGGGAGGACGGAGATTCACTTCAAGAGAACATGGGCAGGTGGAATGAGTGGACAAGTGGCAAATCATATTAAAATAGCAAAGTGTACATTTTGGAAGGAAGAACAAGGAGAAGCAATATAAAAGAAAGGGCATTCTAATTCTAATTCTAAAGGGCATGCAAATTCAGAGGCACTGGGGGATGTATGTGCACAGATTGTTGAAGGTAATAGGGCAGGTTGTGAAAGTTAACAAGGTATAGGAGAACGTGGACTTCATAGGAAGAGGCAAAGGGTTGGATTTTCCAGCTGCACACGCTCCAAGACTGGAAAATCCTGCTTGAGGTCCATGGACATTTGCATGGTCCTGTCCCGCCCATTACAATTCCCATGGCAGGTGGGATGGGAAAATTTCACCCATAGAGTACAAAAGCAGGGATGATGTGGCTTTGACTGGAGTAGTGTGTCTAATTCTGGGCACCACATTTGAGAAGGATGTGCAGGTATTAGAAAGAATGGAGGTAAGATATGCAAGTGCCTGTCCCATAAATACTTGACGATACTGCTTCTTCAGCTGACGTTTAGATGTAACTCCCTTCATTGAATTATAGAACAGTTACAGCTCAGAGGAGGCTATTCAGCCTGTCATGTCCTCGCCAGCTATCTGCAAGAGCAACTCAATGCCATTTCGCTGCTTTTTTCCCATTGAGCTGCAAATGTTTTCTCTCGGGATAATAATCCAATCTTCTTCAGAAAGCCATGACTGAATCTGCCTCCAGCACACCCTCAGACAGCGAATACCAAATCCTGGTCACTTGCTACATTTTTTCTCATGTTTCCTTTGCTTCTTTTGCCAATCAGCTTAAAGTCACTGGCCAGAATTTTACCACCCTGCACACCCAGGGTGTAGAGAAGAGAAGGTTGGGAAGAGACTTGATAGAGATGTTCCAGATCATGAAGGGTTTGGGCAAATTAGATAGAGAGAAACTGTTTCTATTGGCAGACAGATCAAGAGCTGTGGGTGGGATTTTATAGCCTCACTTGTCCCAAAACTGTAAAATCCCACCTGAGGTAAACGGACCTTCCCATTGCCTGCCCCTCACCAGTTCTGATTCCTGTGGTGTGCAGGAATTCTAGGTCACTAATTCTAGGTCACTGAGAGACAATAGAGGAGATCCTCCTATTGGTATCAGGCCAATAGTGAGGAAAGAATTTTGTGTGAATCTAACTGGCTGGATGTCCAACCTTTTACAATATGGCTGTACACAATAGATTGAAAACTAGATGCATTCCAAGAAGTGCTTGTCAGATTACACCCAGCAGTGGAGATGAACAGCTTTCCCTGGGTGTAGTCACTGTGCACTCTGCATTGAAGTTGCAGACAAATCATCAGGCTGTTGAAATCTATTGCTTTGAATCTCACACAAAGATCAGCCACTTGGTCAACATATTGGGGGTTGTCAAACATCTGTGCAACTGCTGCATTGCAGTGTCTTCACATGTAGCTTCCCATTCCATTCTCATTCCTCTCCCCATACCCATCTTATGATAATTTTCCTTCTCAAAAACATTCCCAATCCTATCTTAAATGACATATTCACTGGCCCTGATTTTACCCGCACGGCCGCCGTGACATTGGGGCTGGCGAGGCTCGCAGAATGGCTTGCCTTGTTGGCCTCAGGCGTGCTGTGCCGGTAAAATCAGAGCCATTGTTTCTATACACCTTAATGTAAACCAGGTCCAAACACAGGCCCGGGCGCTGTCAATGCAAATCAGACCCAAACACAGACTCAGTTGTTTTTATTGTAAACCAGACCCAAACACAGACCAAGTAGCACTGTGTGTTACCTGAACTGTGTGGAACG
This sequence comes from Carcharhinus amblyrhynchos, assembly GCF_965287045.1. Lineage (NCBI taxonomy): Eukaryota > Metazoa > Chordata > Chondrichthyes > Carcharhiniformes > Carcharhinidae > Carcharhinus > Carcharhinus amblyrhynchos. Next base: position 35,343,147 of record NC_137346.1, read on the forward strand.
TTAACACTGTGTGTTACCTGAACTGTGTGGAACGTTAACACTGTGTGTTATCTGAACTGTGTGGAATGTTAACACTGTGTGTTATCTGAACTGTGCTGTGTGTTAGCACTGTGTGTTATCTGAACTGTGCTGTGTGTTAGCACTGTGTGTTATCTGAACTGTGCTGTGTGTTAACACTGTGTGTTATCTGAACTGTGCTGTGTGTTAACACTGTGTGTTATCTGAACTGTGCTGTGTGTTAGCACTGTGTGTTAGCACTGTGTGTCATCTGAACTGTGCTGTGTGTTAACACTGTGTGTCATCTGAACTGTGCTGTGTGTTAGCACTGTGTGTCATCTGAACTGTGCTGTGTGTTAGCATTGTGTGTTATCTGAACTGTGCTGTGTGTTAACATTGTGTGTTATCTGAACTGTGCTGTGTGTTAACACTGTGTGTTATCTGAACTGTGCTGTGTGTTAGCACTGTGTGTTATCTGAACTGTGTAGAATGTTCACACTGTCTTTTATCTGAACTGTGTGGAGTGTTAGCACTGTGTGTTAGTTGGACTCTGTGGAATGTTTGCACTGTGTGTTATTTGGACTGTGAGGAATGTTAACACTATGTAATATTTTAACTGTGCTGTGCATTAGCACTGTATGATACTTTAACTGTGTGGAGTGTTAGCACCGTGTATTATTTGAACTGTGCTGCGCGTTAGCTCTGTGTGTTACCTGAACTGTGCTGTGTGTTAGCACTGTGTGTTATTTGGACTGTATGGAGTGTTAGCACTGTGTGTTATTTGGACTGTATGGAGTGTTAGCATTGTGTGTTATTTGGACTGTATGGAGTGTTAGCACTGTGTGTTATTTGGACTGTATGGAGTGTTAGCATTGTGTGTTATTTGGACTGTATGGAGTGTTAGCACTGTGTGTTATTTGGACTGTATGGAGTGTTAGCATTGTGTGTTATTTGGACTGTATGGAGTGTTAGCATTGTGTGTTATTTGGACTGTATAGAGTGTTAGCATTGTGTGTTATTTGGACTGTATAGAGTGTTAGCACTGTGTGTTATTTGGACTGTATGGAGTGTTAGCATTGTGTGTTATTTGGACTGTATAGAGTGTTAGCATTGTGTGTTATTTGGACTGTGTGGAGCGTTAACACTGTGTGTTATTTGGACTGTATGGAGTGTTAGCATTGTGTGTTATTTGGACTGTATAGAGTGTTAGCATTGTGTGTTATTTGGACTGTGTGGAGCGTTAACACTGTGTGTTATTTGGACTGTATGGAGTGTTAGCATTGTGTGTTATTTGGACTGTATAGAGTGTTAGCATTGTGTGTTATTTGGACTGTGTGGAGCGTTAACACTGTGTGTTATTTGGACTGTATGGAGTGTTAGCATTGTGTGTTATTTGGACTGTATAGAGTGTTAGCATTGTGTGTTATTTGGACTGTATGGAGTGTTAGCACTGTGTGTTATTTGGACTGTATGGAGTGTTAGCACTGTGTGTTATTTGGACTGTATAGAGTGTTAGCATTGTGTGTTATTTGGACTGTGTGGAGCGTTAACACTGTGTGTTATTTGGACTGTATGGAGTGTTAGCATTGTGTGTTATTTGGACTGTGTGGAGCGTTAACACTGTGTGTTATTTGGACTGTATGGAGTGTTAGCATTGTGTGTTATTTGGACTGTGTGGAGCGTTAACACTGTGTGTTATTTGGACTGTATGGAGTGTTAGCACTGTGTGTTATTTGGACTGTATAGAGTGTTAGCATTGTGTGTTATTTGGACTGTGTGGAGCGTTAACACTGTGTGTTATCTGGGATCTGATGGATTGGGACTGCAGTGTCACTGTCTCTTGTGTTGTTAGGCACAGCCTGCAGGCTGGATTACCTTTGGCCAGATTGATCCAAGTACAATGTCCAATTTTGCACATACTTCTACACTACCATTATATTCTGATATGATTGGCTGATTCTATGGCACCCACTCCCATCACAAGACATTGTAAGGTTTAAAGTTTGAAGTTTATTTATTATTGTCACAAGTAGGCTTACATTAACACCGCAATGAAGTTGCTGTGAAAAATCCCAAACAGGGAATGCCCTGTCACTGAGCCTAACCATTGATTGCAACACACAATTGATGTCGGAATATGGGGGGCAGGTTACCTGCAGCCTCTCGGAGGAACCTGAGGGGGAAATTCAGTGGAACACTGACCACAGTTGCTGATCGTCCATCTTAATTCAGTGTTATCTAACGTTTCTTTAAGTGGAATCGGCTGCATTCGGAATTGAGTTTCTCCCAGAACCAGAGCTTTAAATAGCAGGAAGTGAATGCTTCATAGGAATCCACTAATTGGACCCTGCCTTAAGCAGGCCCAATAAAACCAATTCACATTTGTCTGCCGTCATACAAGATGCCTTCAGTGTGTGCTTTCCCCCAACTGTTTATTATCAGACTGGGAAAAGAGTTTTGCAAAGGAAGCTAGTTACTTCGAGCTGTACGAGCGAACAAGAGACAAGAGCCCTATTCATATCTGTCAAATAAAAATTGCCTTTATTTCAAGCTTATTCGGAAAACTCACGTTTCTTTATTTTATTAATGTAGAAGAAAATGTTCTGGCCCACAAAATCTCAGTAAATAAATTATCTCCCTTTTCCCCTGTGAACAATGCCCAGTTCAGTTCTGATCGTAACCGATAAAACATCACTCAGCCAGTCGGTTAGGTCAAAGTTCATCCTGTCTCCCAGGAGGAGGTCCATCGTTGCAAGTTGCATTGTCGTTCCTCTGTTGGACACCTGTCTGTTAGGAACTGACCCCTTTAAAAGGGATGTCACCATTCTCGTCCCTTTCAAAGAATCGGAGAAGCAGAAACAACACTGAATCAAGTTTCTGCTGACTCTTTACAGGAGTAATCGGAAGCAAATTTCTCTATCCTGCTCTTTCTCCATACTTTCTTTGGCTTTACGTATTTCTTCCTTAAAAGGTGTAGTGATCTCTGCCTCAACCATTCTCTTGGTCAATGTTTCCATGCTGCAACACCCTATGTGCAAAGAAATCCTCACTCCCTTAATGAGACTCTTCAATGGGTGACTCTTCTTCACTGACACTCCTGGTTGAAGGAATAATTTTTTCCCGTCCGATCAAAACCGCTCATCATTTACAAAAAATACTTGGTAAAATCTCCCCTTAACCATCTTTGGTGCCTGAAAGACTTGCTGTTTGCAAGGGTGGTAAGTGTATATATTGACTGTATTGTGTTGTATGAGCTGGTTCTATCCGCTTTCTAAGGCGTTTAACTTTCATTCTGAGTATACACTTCAGGTTGCTCTCTTTACAATAAGGGGCAGTGCCTGGGAGAGTCCTTGGGTCACTTTTGAATTTTACTCATTACATCCTTGGAGTAACTCTATCTTGCTGAGAGCTGGCATGAGTCTCACCAAGGCCACGGGAAAAGCCTCCATCAGTGGGTCAAAGCTAATTGAACACAGAGTGTCTTGGGAATGAAGGGCTGAGCCTTTATAAAGATCTGGGTAGGTCACAACTGGAGTACTGTATCCTGTGTCCAGTTCTAGTCACACTTTTGAAATGATGAGAAGGCTTTTGATCTGGACATGGGTCTTTTTTTTAGCAGAAATGGTTCCAGGGAAGAGGGACTTTAGCTACAAGGATAGGTTGGAGAAGCTGGGGTTGATCTCCTTGGAGCAAAGCAAACTGAGGGTGGTTTGATAGATTTGATCAAGATTTGGACTTGGCAACTGCATCAACAAAGCAGGTCCAAGATGGTCTCATTATGAATGCTTCACTGAGCTATAAGAATGACTAATGGGCACAGCCCTTTAAGCAATATTGATACAGCTTGAAAGACCAATATTATTTGACTGATACCTTTCATTTTTCTGTAATAACTTGATCATGCTTTGAAGAGTTTTTTTCAATACCTGCATGTTTATTTACAAATGATTAAGAGGTGGATTTAGATAAAAGCGTTCTTGTCATTGATACAATGAATCATAGTGATTATTTGATAGCTTTCGAGGAGGTAATAGGGACAATCTTGTTTTGGTTCCCAATACAGAACTAGGGTTCCGAATGGTTCACAAGTCCTGTGAGGTGACATGAACCATATCTATAAATAGAATGGACCAGGTTCCATCAAAATTGAAGGGAGGGATTTGAAATCGGCTCCCTCTCACGATGGAGCTGGCAGGACTGGGATGCTGCATGTGGGCTGGCAACCTACTCCCTTATTCTGCACTGGCAAAATGGGGCGGGAATCCTGGAATCAGGTGCTGGTTCCAGACTTGGCCGGACTCCACAAAAGTCTGGGCCAAGATTTCAAGGGAATGTTATCCACTCTCAGTCAGCAAGATTCCTGCAGGGCAGGTATTGGCAAAACCAACCATAGCAAAAGTTAATGGTCGTGTGATTGTGATTAGCCATTCCAGGGACACAGCGATGCCTTTGACTGTTAAATGGATTATTTTGTATAGATACGTTTTTGAGGCCAAAAGGTTGAATTTTTGCATTTAATGGAGAGTAGAAAGCTTCCAGTTTCCTATGAAGCATAGTAAAGAGCTGAATCTTCATCAAACTGCAAATTTGACTCATTTAGATTAACGAGTCCAGCTCAGCAGGTGGCACACTGCAGCCATGGAGTATTGAGGCTGAAATATCAAGTGGCAGCAACCACTGAAGGGATAGGTGGCTGCCTGAAAACTGCTGACACTTTTAAACTTACAGCCGGCAAGCAATGCAATTGGCCATTGCCTTTGGTGGGACTGCAAGACCTACCGGTGGCCAATAGCGAGCCGCCTCGGACATGGGATGCTGCATGTGGAATCGAGCAGGACTGGGAAACCCTGACGCAGAGGGGATGGGGGAGAGTCTGACCTCAGTCTAGGCTAATTGATTATACAATCATGGCTGACCCTCCATTCCAGAGCTGTGTACTGCAATGAGAGAGATGCCAACCTTCACATCTGTGTGTTAAACTGAGTCCTTTCTGCCTGTCCAGCTGGATGTGAAAATTCCCAGTTTGATTTATCGGTGAAGGCAGGAGTTCTCTTGGTATTCAGACAAAAATACCCTTTAAGCAGCACTGGTTATGCAGTCATTCAACTCATTGCTGCTTGTGAATTCGCTACTACTTATTGGTTGCAAAGTGTTTGAGGCCATCGTGGGAGATATGATCAGGTGCTATACAAATTCCTTTAGAAGCCAGTGTTTGTGTTGCATTATTATTATTTTGGCTTCTACCTTTCAGTCTGCACTCCATTAACACTGTGGGTGTCAGAGGCCATTTTCTGAGACTGGTGAGGCTATGGTCACCCTGCACACCTTCCATCAGAGCTCTCCATCCTGGGTAAGTGGTAATAGTCTAATTCTGACCAGGGAGAATGACAATTGCAAATTCATTCAGATACATTCAACTGTCTCCATTTCTGTCATGCCTATATTAGGTCTTAAATTGGAAATGGGAATGGTGTGATTATCATTCCCGACACTGACAGCTCTGATTTCAGTACAATAATAGTTCCACTTCACTTTTACTGTGATGTGGATTTCTTCTCATCTGTACTTTCGGTGCCTGACAAAAAAAATGCAAGATCAGTTCCATATTCAAATCCCGTCTCCAGTCATGGATGGCTGTGGGTTTCAAAGGATCTGGTCCATGGAGTCCCTACAGTGCAGAAGAAGGCCATTCAGCCCATCAAGTCTGCACTGACAACATTCCCACCCAGGCCCTATCTCCATAGCCCCACAGATTTGCTCTGCTAAACCTCCTCTCACTAAGGGGCAATTTAGCATGGTCAATCCATCTAATTTGAACATCTTTGGACTGTGAGAGGAAACTGGAGCACCAGGAAGAAACCCACGCAGACTCAGGGAACACAACAGTGTGCCACCGTGCTGCCCTGATCTGTGTGGACCACAGCCTCTGGATGCGGAACTGACACTGGAAAAAATATAATGCTTTAACTTATTGAACTCAGTTTCTATTGCTATGCCCCTCTAGTAATATGGCAATCCTATTTGTTAAGTTTTTGCGTTGATGACTTTAGGACCTCCCAGTGTCTCCTTATGGGCTAATAGGGGCAATATTTAGGGGAGATAATAGGGGCAAATATTTACAGGTGCCCCATAGAAAGCATCCTTTCCGGATGTATCACAACTTGATATAGCTACTGCTTGGACTGAGATTGCAAGAAACTACAAAGGGTTGTGAACAAAGCCTCGTCCATCACTCAAACCAGCGCCCCACCCATTGACTCTGTCTACAATTCCCGTTGCCTTGGAAATATGTTAGGAGTCACTGTGCCCTCTGAATTAAAGAGGTTGGGGGTAATTCTCCTATCTCACCGCACTGATTTTCTAGCACAGTGGGTTGGGAGAATCTCATGGCCAAGCATACATGGGATTCACACCTGCGTTCCCACCATGCACACATCTCCCAGCACTGGATTTCTGGCACCATCAGATATGTGCTGGAAACCAGTGGGAAGACAAGGTAAGTCATTTTAATATATTTTAATTCTGATTTTAATATAATTAGCGGGCCCAGGACTGAATTCTCCAGGCCTGTTAGCCTCTCCCACCCCACCAGGAGTATTTCACTCCAGTGGGGTTTACAGTAGTCCCCACTTCTGGGGAACTAACGGGATGACACAGCTGGAGTAAAGTTGGGGCAATTGGGGCCCCCCAAGGGGTCTGGGGGCAGGGGTTTGGTGTCCCTAGTGCATGGGCACCCTGGCAGTGTGAGCTTGTGCCCCCTGGCACAGTCTAAGGTGCAAAGCACCCATGCCCATGGGACACTTTGGCATTGCATATCGGGTATGGGATAGGGTCAAGTGAATGGGGCCTAGAGGGTAATTCGGGTCAGCTGGTGGGGGGGGGGCAGTGGAGGGGGAGAAGGCTGGTCTGCTGATGCAAGGATTAGCCAGGGGGGGGTTTGCCAGAGGGGTGGGGGTCAGCCCTGGTTGGGGGGGAGGGGGAGGGGGAGGGTCTGCCTCCCGTGAGTTCTCCACTGTTGCGGGGGAGGGGGGGGGGGGGCGATCATCACGGGGGGTGGGGGGCTGGAGATCAGGACGGGTTGAGAAGTTCTGCCTGCTGGGGGGAGGGGAAGTGTGGGGCGTGGGGGGGTTTGCTGGAAATCGGGGCAGCCTGGGACTGGGCGGGAGAATGGTTGGGGGGCTGCGATTGGGCTGGGGGGGGGGGGTGGGAGGCAGACTGCGGGGATCACTGGCCAGCAAATTGCAGGCTGACAGTTCGAGGTCACTGCGCATGCGCCAGTTTCAGCCTCCCAGATGTGAATAGACCGTGCCCCAGAAATCTAATGATATTCACTCTGGTGGCCTCTGCATTGCAAACAGGGAGGGAGATTCTAGTGTGATCTCCCACTGAAAAACCAGCCTGAATTACTCTGGTTTTCCTGCGAATTCGACAACCTTGTTAAGGGCATTCCGCCCGTTAAGTCATTCCCAGCTGCTCTCCAGTGCAGCCTACTGGATAGTGTCTGTGTGTGCACAGACCCCCCAACCCCAGCACCAGCCAATAATCTGCTGACACTCACACTTACATTGTGATAGCTGTAGACTTGGCAGAGGTGTTGGAGGGAGATTGTTAGACTGTAGCCTCGCATTATGAGGACACGGGAGGAGAGAAAGGCTTGAACAAGTAGGTGAAATTACAGAAAAGAGACAGGCAGAGAGGGAGCTTTCTACTTATTGTTTCTTTCAACAGAATATTCCTGATCTTTGACATCTTTATTGTTGCAAGTGGGAAAAAGAGGCGACTGAAGCAAAGTCCAGTTTTTTTTTCCAAAAGTTCTGGGTGAATCGTCCCCCCAGTAACGCTATCCCATTCGGAGGAACAAGGGGCTATATTGTATCCACATATAAACACAGGCAGCCAAAATACCACTTCATATGTTTTCTTTCTTTGAAGAATTAGTACATTATAGAGCTGCTCGTTGGGCCAAAGAAAAAGTTGTCCGAGGACTAACGGGCCTTGAAATTCAAAGAGTTATAGTAAATTGCAGCAATTTAATCATTCGCACAGGCCGAGCTCTATATAGGGAATGAAATAAAAAAGGCTTTTGAAATGACACAGAATGAGGTCTGAGCCATACTGGAGAGCAGGAGGCCAAAAATAACAGGGACTGGAGCAGGAGCCTGGCTCCACTGAAAGAATTCCTTTATTCCTCCTCAGGAGTCTGGAAAATTATCCCAGAGCCAATCTGCTCGTGTTTATCAGATGTGAGAATAGCTGGAGGTGCTTGGAGCCTGGAAAAGCAGCCTGCCAGGTGCCGAGAAGAAGTGTCAACAAAGGCCACGGATCATTGGCTGGGTCATATTTGCAGTGGCTTTGCCTCTGACCCTGTGCGCGCATCTCCTGGCGTCACCCACCATCCCGAATCTCGTTCTGATCGCAGCGTTGACTGCTGCCTTACAACAGGGAATGTTGACAAGCATCAACTCTCAGATGATGGCTTATTTTCTTTGGCACCGCCACGTGCCGACACGTGGCACATAACTGGAGCACTCCGGAAAAAATATCCCAGAGAATGTCAGCAGCTACCGCAAGAGAGCATGAAAATTCCTATGGGTTTTACAGCAAGTGAGAAAGGCCTTTTCACTAGAGCTACCCTTAAAAGATAACTGCTGCCAATCAATGTCAGTTGATTCGAGTCAAGTTCAGTTAAAACTCGCTATAGAGGAGGACACACCTCCCCCCACCCCCCACACCCCAGAGTTATTCAGGAAGATCCCATCACCCATTGCTCCCAGTTCACAGTGTTGTTTGCAGGGAATACTGGGTGGAAAATTGCAACCGCTCCAGTTCATTGGTTGTGAAGTGGAAACTTCAGTTCTAGAATGGGATCAAAGTGGAGCTACAGCTGTATAAACCTCTGGTTGTACCACATCTGGTCTACTGCGTTCAGTTTTGGACACCTCCCCTCAGGAAAGGCCTATGGGCCTTGATTAAAACAGGTTCAGCACTGATTTATGAGAATAATATCGGGGCTGTAATGGTTAAATTACAATGTGCTTCATTGCATAAAGAAGATTAAAGGAGGACCTAATTGAGTTGTTGAAGATGGCTAAAGAAATTAGCAGTGTGGGGAAAATGGAGAAATGTTTTTTTCCTGAAGGGAGAATCATAAACAACAGGAAATACATTAGAGCAAAGCGGTTTCGGGGTGGAGTTACGAGGCACCTTTACACACAGAGGGTGGGACTTTCCGCTCCTGTTTTTGGCAGGCTGCATGACAATGGGAGCAGGAAATAGCACAAGAAGGCCAAAGTCGTGTGTCATGTTGACAGGAAAGCTTGCCTTGATCGCCACTCCCCCATCAGTGTTGGGCCATGGCTCCTCTCATGCAATGATGGGAACCTTATTTCAATATAGTTGCACCTCATTTTGGGGCCTCTACACTGGGATTATTCCCCCATCATAAAACGCACCCATAATGGTGTGGCATCACAATGGTGCCAATCACAACTTGTTTCAAAAGGCCTGCTCCTGGTGGGCAGACCTCCGATAGGAGTTTGGAGGTGAGTGCCGTACTCTTGGAGCAGCTCTGTGTATTCAGGGGAAAGAGGAGGTACTGGCAAAGGCCTCAGGCGTACCATCAAAGGCCTCTGGGGTGAGGAACCTTGAGCTTGAGGGAGGCCAGACTCAATCTGGAAGGCTAGCAGGGGGAAGGCTCCAGGCTAGCAGGGGGACAGGCAGTTTCCAAGTGTAAAAATCACCATTGCTGAGGCTGCCTTCTGCTGCTTGGAAGGGTCGCACAGAGGGAAGAGTCACCCGGACCAGTGTGGAGGGGTGGGGGTGGTGGTGGTGGTGGCTGGTGATTCATTATGGACTGATGGATCGATCCAAATGTTGGGGGTAGAGGAGCTCTGAAGGCTCATTACAGACAAGGTTAAGTGCAATGGAAAGACTTGTCAGTAATAATTATCCCGTTACAGCTGAGATGGGTCACCTGTAACTCAATGAGTGTGCCTGGAGTCTAACTGCTGATGCAATTATGCCCACTCAAATACTACTGATGTTGTGAGTGCTGCATAGCATTTATTCCTTGGAGCACTAACCTCCTGTTCGTGGAATAACCTCCTGGAGCAAATATATCCCGTTAGACAGCTGCCAATGGCACACTGCCTGACGACAGCACTCGGAACCCTTGACTGTGTGCTGAGATGTGTTTTGACAAGTGCACACCCCTCGGAACCCCCACCCCCCTCCCCCATAGACTGTGTTAAACACAAAGCCTTGGAGTTAAGCTTGGGACAATGCCTGTGCCTCAGGTGAGAGTTCAGGATGCAGCAGAGTAGCGAAAGGTGTGGTTACTCAGTCATGTGGTCTGAGGAAAGGGTAGTGTGGGGTCTTGTCCATTCAACAAGTGACTGGAGGACAGTGATGGCCAGTTCATGAGCCATTGGCCTCTTAGAGGCAGTTCCCAAATATGATTGGGCAAACAGTGGACCTAAGGAGATAAGTGCTACCTGTCAAGTCTTCTCTTCTCACAAGCTTTCGGGGTTAGTCCCTTCGTCAGGTGAATGGAGAGTTCTGGCCTCAGACAGAGCATATAAAGCACAGACAGTTTAGAGATTACTGATTAGAATGCGAATCCTTACACCTAACCTGCTGTTCAAGACCTGAAGTGGCTGATAATGTGAGTGGAAGGAGCACTGATCACAGGTTACAGAGATGTGTATTGTCTCCAGACAGTACAGTAAGTGAGGTTTTGCAAACCCAGGCAAGTCACGGGGGTTACAGATAGTGCGACATGAACCCAAGATCCCTGTTGAGACCATCCTCATGTGTGCGGAACTTGGCTATCGTAGCCAAGTTGAGGACGGTCTCAACAGGGATCTTGGGTTCATGTCGCACTATCTGTAACCCCCGTGACTTGCCTGGGTTTGCAAAACCTCACTTACTGTACTGTCTGGAGACAATACACATCTCTTTAACCTGTGATCAGTGCTCCTTCCACTCACATTATCAGCCACTTCAGGTCTTGAACAGCAGGTTAGGTGTAAGGATTCGCATTCTAATCAGTAATCTCTAAACTGTCTGTGCTTTATATGCTCTGTCTGAGGCCAGAACTCTCCATTCACCTGACGAAGGGACTAACCCCGAAAGCTTGTGAGTATATTATCAAATAAATAGGTTGGACTAAAACCTGGTGTTGTCAGACTTTTTACTGTGTTTACGCCAGTCCAACGCCGGCATACCCACATCAAGTCTTCTCTTCGACAGTGAGGAGAGCAAGAGAGAGATGGAGCCTGTTGAACTGCTGGTCGCTCTTCTGGCTCATGGACAGGACAAAAGAGGATGTCAACCGACCTGCCCAGCTCACCACGGGCACAAGCAAATCCTTGAGGAGGAAATGGTGACAGGGCCTACTCCACAGCCCAAGGAGAGGCCCCGGACAACATCTCACTAGGTGCAGCGCCTGACATTCCTGCAAATAACTGAGAACCAGTGTCACCCCTGACTTCTCAATGTCAAGGGACCTGCTTGTTCTCGGGGATATGGCGGACATCCACTGATGCTAAAAGTCATAGAGTCATATAGCACGAAAAGACCCTCCGGCCCACCATGTCTATGCTGGCCATCAAATACCAATCGATACTAATACCATCTATCAGCGCTTGGACTATAACCTGCCACACCATGGTGATTTAAATGCAGTAGTATAATCAGAGAAAATCAGCATCAATTTACAAAAGGGAAATCGTGTTTGACGAATCTATTGGAATTTTTTGAGGATGTAGCTTGTAGAATTGACTGAGGAGAACCAGTGGATGTGGTTTATTTGGAGTTTCAAAAGGCTTTCGGCAAGATCTCATGTAACAGACCACTATGTAAGGTTAAAGCACATGGGATTGCAGGTAATGATTTGAGATGGATAGAAAGCTGGTTAGCAGATAGGAAACAAAGAGTTGGCATAAATGGGTCTTTTTCTGATTGGCAATTGGTGACTAGTGGGGTTCCACAGGGATCTGTGTTAGGGCCCCAACTGTTCACATTATATATTAATGATTTAGAAGAGGGAACTGAATGTATTATCTCCAAATTCGCAGATGATACAAAGTTGGGTGGGAGGGTGAGCTGTGACGAGGATGCAGAGATGCTTCAGCATTTGGACAGGCTGAATGTGTGGGCATCTACATAGCAGATGCAGTATAATGTGGATAAATGTGAGGTTATTCATTTTGGTATCAATAATGGGAAGACACATTATTACTTAAATGCGTGTAAATTGAGAGAGGTCTCAGTGAGACCTTGGAGTCTTCATGCATCGGTCACTGAAAGTAAGCATGCAGGCACTGGAGGCAGTAAAGAAGGCAAATGATATGTTGGCCTTCATGGCAAGAGGATTTGAGTTTAGGGATAGGGATGTTTTGCTGCAATTGTATGACACATTGGTGAGGCCACACCTGGAGTATTATGTGCAGTTTTGGTGTCCTTATCTGACGAAGGATCCTTGCTATAGAGGGAGTACAGTGAAGGTTTAACAGGCTGATTCCTGCGATGGCAGATCTGTCACACAAGGAGAGACTGGGTCGGTTAGGATTATATTCACTGGAGTTTAAAAGAGTGAGAGGGGATCTCATAGAAACTTATAAAATTTTAACAGGATTGGATAGGGTAGATTCAGAAAGAATGTTCCCAATGTGGGGGAATCCAAACTAGGGGTCATAGTTTGAGGATAAGGGGTAAACCTTTCAGAACTGAGGTGAGGAGAAATTCCTTCACCCAGAGAGTGGTGAATGTGTGGAATTCACTACTCAATGTAGTTGAGCCAAAATGTCTGAACTCAAGAAGAAACTATATATAGTTCTTAGGGCTAAGCGGATCAAGGGATATGGAAGGCAGGGGGATCAGGATAATTGAATTTGATGGTCAACCATGATCATAATGAATGTCAGAGCAGGTTCAAAGGGCCAAATGGCCTACTCCCGCTCCTTGTTTCTATGAGAACTAATGGGCTGCACATCAGGCTGGGCACAACTGATAGACTGCACATCAGGCTGGGCACAACTGATAGACTGCACATCAGGCTGGGCACAACTGATAGACTGCACATCAGGCTGGGCACAACTGATAGACTGCACATCGGGCTGGGCACAACTGATAGACTGCACATCACGCTGGGCACAACTGATAGACTGCACATCAGGCTGGGCACAACTGATAGACTGCACATCACGCGGGGCACAACTGATAGACTGCACATCAGGCTGGGCACAACTGATAGACTGCACATCACGCTGGGCACAACTGATAGACTGCACATCACGCTGGGCACAACTGATAGACTGCACATCACGCTGGGCACAACTGATAGACTGCACATCACGCTGGGCACAACTGATAGACTGCACATCGGGCTGGGCACAACTGATAGACTGCACATCGGGCTGGGCACAACTGATAGACTGCACATCGGGCTGGGCACAACTGATAGACTGCACATCGGGCTGGGCACAACTGATAGACTGCACATCGGGCTGGGCACAACTGATAGACTGCACATCGGGCTGGGCACAACTGATAGACTGCACATCACGCTGGGCACAACTGATAGACTGCACATCACGCTGGGCACAACTGATAGACTGCACATCACGCTGGGCACAACTGATAGACTGCACATCACGCTGGGCACAACTGATAGACTGCACATCACGCTGGGCACAACTGATAGACTGCACATCACGCTGGGCACAACTGATAGACTGCACAGCGTGCAGGGCATGACTGACAGGCTAGACGTCATGCTGGAATTGACTGACAGGCCACACACCATGCTGGAATTGACTGACAGGCCACACACCATGCTGGAATTGACTGACAGGCTGCACACCATGCTGGAATTGACTGACAGGCCGCACACCATGCTGGAATTGACTGACAGGCCACACACCATGCTGGAATTGACTGACAGGCCACACGCCATGCTGGAATTGACTGACAGGCCACACGCCATGCTGGAATTGACTGACAGGCCGCACACCATGCTGGAATTGACTGACAGGCCACACACCATGCTGGAATTGACTGACAGGCCGCACACCATGCTGGAATTGACTGACAGGCCACACACCATGCTGGAATTGACTGACAGGCCACACGCCATGCTGGAATTGACTGACAGGCCACACACCATGCTGGAATTGACTGACAGGTCACACACCATGATGGGCATGACTGACAGGCCACACACCATGCTGGAATTGACTGACAGGCTAGACATCATGCTGGAATTGACTGACAGGCCACACACCATGCTGGAATTGACTGACAGGCCACACACCATGCTGGAATTGACTGACAGGCCACACGCCATGCTGGAATTGACTGACAGGCCACACACCATGCTGGAATTGACTGACAGGCCACACACCATGCTGGAATTGACTGACAGGCCACACGCCATGCTGGAATTGACTGACAGGCCACACACCATGCTGGAATTGACTGACAGGCCACACGCCATGCTGGAATTGACTGACAGGCCACACACCATGCTGGAATTGACTGACAGGTCACACACCATGATGGGCATGACTGACAGGCCACACACCATGCTGGGCATGACTGACAGGCTAGACATCATGCTGGAATTGACTAACAGGTCACACACCATGATGGGCATGACTGACAGGCCACACGCCATGCAGGAATTGGCTGACAGGTCACACACCATGATGGGCATGACTGACAGGCCACACGCCATGCTGGGCATGACTGACAGGCCACACACCATGCTGGGCATGACTGACAGGCCACATGCCATGCTGGGCATGACTGACCCACCCTTCTGGATTGGAGCCAGGCCACATGTGGACAAACGCGTGTCAGGTTGTGTGCTGAACCACAAGATTGAACCAGGGAACTTTAGCTCCTCGGTCTAACACTGACAATGAGTTATTTTAGCTGATAAAGAGAAATGCCATGAGTGCCAAGCTTCTAAATGGTGACGTGGGTTCACATGGCTACCTAAGCTTTCTGGCCTGACTGCATTAAAACATGCCCCCCCCGCTCCCCCCCCACCACCCCTGCACCCTCCACCCCCCCCAACACTCTCCCGTTATATTTGTGTGTGCACCCCTCCCTAGTTTTCCCCCACCAGTCATGCATCTGTGTGCATCTTTCTCCGCAGTCAAGCATCTTCGCCCCCAGCCACTGCATTGCCCCCACCCCCCCTTCCACCTATGCACTAGTCTGGAATGGTAAATCTTAGCTCAGAGCCTCTCATGCTTTCCCACTGATCTTTGCCTGTTTAGCCAGGGGCAGAGTCAGATCAGCGCGATGAAAGGTAGTGAACATACCTCGCGATCACAAGTGAAATGGTTCCCACTCGGTGCGTGTCACTTATACCCCCTGGTGAGCCATGCCAATCTAATTAGCCACCTTTGTGGTCCTAGTCTATAATCTGGGGTGTGGGTGTTATTCTAGTCAGCTGCCTCTATAGTGAGTATTAATGATGTTAAATTGATTCAAGTGTGGTTCCTGACATGAGGCAAGACACCCACATCGACTAGAAACACTCCCCTCCACATTCCCCTGTCACGCCCGCCATGACAGAACCAGAAAACCCCTCCAGCTCTAACAAGGGGTCATCCAGACTTGAAATGTTGGCTCTCTTCTCTCTCCACAGAAACTGTCAGGCCTGCTGAGATTTTCGAGCATTTTCTGTTTTCGTTTCAGATTCCAGCATCCCCAGTATTTTGCCTTTATCCTCCCAAAAAGTCAACCAGCACAATAGCTATATATAATGTGTTATGTTCTTAACTCAGCACAGGGAGGAATTATTCATTCAGAAGTAATGGCTGGGACAATAAAGAAACTAATCTCTTTAAACTGTCATACAAAAGCCAAGATCTGTCCAGACACGAGCTGATCTCATAGAATCCCTACAGTACAGAAAGAGGCCATTCGGCCCATCGAGCCTGCACCAACCACAATCCCACCCAGGCCCAACCCCCACGTCCCTACATATTTACCCTCTAATCTACGCATCTCAGGGCACTAAGGGCAATTTTAGCATGGCCAATCAACCTAACCCGCACATCTTTGGACTGCTCACATCTGCGGACAACTGAGCAGAGAGAGAGTGGTTATGTGACCAGGATTACCATTTTTAACATGTCTTTAATGATAATACTTTTGACAGTCTGAAGATGCAGCCTGCAAATGGGGCCATGATACCATTTCTCTCTCCTTGCTGTTCTCAGATTTGGAACCGTATCTCTGTTATAGTTCAGGATACATCGGAGAGATAGGGAATTTCAAACAAAAGGAAATCTGCCTGCTTCTATCATACTGAACAGTTCAAATGTAGTAACAAATGGCAGAACAGGTTCACAGGGCTGACTGTCTCCCTCCTGTTCTTACATTTATTGTCCAGGTAGTAAAGACAAACATCTGCTCCACTGCATTTTTCAGCTCTTGTGTTTTGAGATGACGTGCATTCTCCAGAATGAGAACCATTCTGAATATGGGTACAGCTCTGTTTGCTGAAATTATTTCTTGTTATCTCTGCCCCAGGAGCATGCGATTTGATCCAGCTGAGCAATAATAACGTTTAAATCGAAAGAAAATATGTAAATTGTTGCAAAGATTAAAGTTAGCCCAGAGGATTGGAAAGATTTTCAAAACCAGCAAAAGGTGATTAAAAAAAAGTAAAGGGAGAAATCGGAGTCTGAGAGAAAACTAGCAAGAAATATAAAAACAAAGAGTAAAAGCTTCTCGGAATCTATAAAAAGGAAAAGTTGCTAAAGTGGTCATTGGAGCCTTAAGAGGGTTTAACATTGGGGAACAAGGAAATGGTATAGCTTGTGGACAAGTATGTTGTATCTGCCTTGGCAGCAGCTTTTCGAGCTGTGACCCCTTGCGTTGCCATTCGTTTTGGCAAATCAAATAAACGAAACCAAGCAAACTGAGGGACAAAGTAAAACCTGAAAGGGCAGTGGATGGGGGAATGACCGCCCGCAACAAAAACCAAAACATAAACAAAATTTAAAATAGCAAACCAAAATATCATTAAAAGGGTCAATAATACATCCCACTTCCTGCGCTTCAACAAACACGGAAGGCCTCAACGGACGGCACGGTAGCAAAGTGGTTAGCACTGCTGCTTCACAGCTCCAGAGACCTGGGTTCGATTCCCGGTTGGGGTCACTGTTTATGTGAGGTTTGCACATTCTCCTCGTGTCTGCGTGGGCTTCCTCCAGGAGCTCTGGTTTCCTCCCACAGTCCAAAGATGTGCAGGTTAGGCTGATTGGCCATGCTAGAATTGCCCCTTAGTGAGATGCTTAGGTGAGAAGGATTAGTGGGTAAAACGTGTAGGGATGTGGGGTAGGTCCTGGGTGGGATTGTGTTCAGTGCTGACTCGATGGGCCGAAGGGCCTCTTTCTGCACTGTAGGGTTCTATGGTTCTATGACACACTCTCCATGGACACCCGGCTGTGAATGTAGGTGTGGTAGAGGGGCAGACAGTCAGGTCGGAAGCCCCCTCAGTCACCTGCTGCCTGGACCTGTTTATGGCCTCTGCATTGCCAAATCACAGAAACCAGGCTGGAACCTGGAGCCAGGCTAGCGTTGAGCCAAAGCCTGTGACAGCTGTATGTGAAAACGGAAAGAAGTGTCACAACACCAGCTGAAAGTCCAACAGGTTCATCTGTAACGAACGCCACAAGCTTTCGGAACAGGCTGTTCCTTCATCAGGTGGGTGGGAGTTCTGATCACAAACAGCTCTATGTGTCCAGACAAGGCCTTAGCATTCTTCAGAGTGATCCAAATTAATCTCCCTCCCTTAACAACTGCCCCACTTTATCTTTAAACGAGGTATATCTGGGTTGTGAACCTCGGTTTTAACCAGCCCTGGAGAATAGTGTGGGAAAATATGGGATTGTCCAATTTGGCAGGAGGAGTAGAAAGGCCCAAGAGAGATTGCAGAAGTCTGAGATACAAGGTGATCTGGATGCACTCGTACATGAATAACAAAAGCTAGCTTACAGAAATTAAGAAGGCAAATGGAGTGATGACATTTATTGCAAGGGCCATGGAGTATAAGAGAAAGAAAAGTCTTCCGAGAACATTGACGAAGCCACACCTAGAGCACAATATGTAGTTTTAGTCACCTTACTTAAGGAGGGACATATTTGCATTGCAAACAATTCAGAGAAGGTTCACAGTGCTGAATCCTGGAATGAAGAGGTTAGCTTATAAGGAGAGGTTGAGTAGGTTGGGCCTCATTAGAGTTTAGGAGATTGAGAGGTGATCTTATTGAAGCGTATAGGGGCGGCACACTGGCACGATGGTTAGCACTGCTGTCTCATAGTGCCAGCAATCTGTGTTCAATTCTGACCTTGGATCACAATCTGTGTGGAGTTTGCACATTCTCCCTGTATCTGTGTGGGTTTCCTCTGAGTGCTGCGGTTTCCTCCCACAGTCCAATGATGTGCGGGTTAGGTTGATTGGCCATGTTAAATTGACTCTAGTGTCGAGGAATTAGCAGGGTGAATATGTGGGGTTACCCGAATAGGGCCTGTGTGGGATTGTGGTCAGCGCAGACTCAATGGGCCAAATGGCCTCATTCTGCCCTGTAGGGATTCTATGATTCTATCAGACTCTCATGGAGCTTGACAGGGCAGATGTTGAGAGGATGTTTTCTCTCATGGGGATATCTAGAACTGGAGGCCCTTGGAGGCCTTCTATTTAAGACAGAGATGAGGAAGGATTTCTTCTCTCAGAAGATCATTAGGGTTTGGAATGTAGGTGGTCATATTGCCCCTCTCACTCCCTATAGCCTTTCAACAATTTTTCTTCATCTCTATTGATACAATTTCTTTTTGAAAACTCAAATGAAATGTGTCTCCATCTCCCTTTTAGCCTGTGCATTGCAGATAAGAACCATTTTCAGTGTAAAACATTTGTTTTTTATGTTGCCTTTGGTTTTTTTTTGTCAATCATCTTAAACCTCAGTCCTCTAGGCCTCAACCTTTGTTTCAGATTTTCTCTCAATGGTTTTGAAGTGCTGTATTGAACCTCTTCCCAAACCTCTCTTAAGGAAAGCAGCTCCAGCTACTCCAATCGATTTAAATAACCAAAATTCCTCATTTCAGGAACTATTCCAATAAATCTCCTCTGCAACCTCTCTTACATCATCACATTCTTCTTGACATGCTGTGCCCAGAATTGGACACACTATTGATGCTTATCCAGTAATTTATCAAGCTTCAGGATAATTTTTCCTCTTTTGTATTCTATGCCTCTATTCCTTGTGCTTTCATAGTTGTTTTCCCAATTTGCTGTGCCACCATCGATAATTTGTGCCCAGCATGGAGGGGATACCTGATTACTTGATTTTTAAGCTCCTCACTGTTCACTACACTGCCAAGTATTGTGTCATCTGCAAACTTTGAAATTATGTCCTTTATATACAGGTCTAAATCATTGACATATCAGGAGAAGCCATGGCGCAATTAGTAATTGCTAATCATTACTACTGATTATTATTAATCACTAGTAATAGGAATTGCTAGTAATTCCTTAGTAAATCACTAAGGATCCCACAATATACCTTCCCCCAGTCCAAAAAAACAACCATTCCCTATACTCCCTGTTTCTTACTATTGAGCCAATTTCCTGCCCTTGCTGTTACTGTCTCTTTCATTCCATGATCCTCTACTTTCCTGACATTATTCATAAAGGCCCCACCTTCTCAGTCTTGTCCCTCACCTGAGGTGTGGCGATCCTCAGGTTAAATCACCACCAGTCAGCTCTTCCCCTGCACGGGGAGAGCAGCCTATGGTCTCCAGGGACTATGGTGACTTTATTGTTATTATATGTAATAACATCTGCCTTTTGGGTGTCTGTTTACACAATATTAACTGCATTGTCTTCATCAACCCTCTTCGTTATGTCCTCAAAAGCCTCAAAATGTGTTAAACGAGCTTTGTCTTTAAGAAATCTGTGCTGGCTTTCCTTAATTAATTCATGCTTGCCACTTCATTATGACTTTGGTAGCAT